>NC_073307.1:154991833-155304333 GCF_027595985.1 Sorex araneus | reverse complement strand
TGATCATATACTTGAGGGTGTGTGTCAGGGTATTCAACCCAGTTCCATTGGTTTGTGGCTCTGCCTTTGTTCCAGTACCATGGTGTTTTAATTATTACCACTTTGTAGTAGAGATTGAGGTTGGGGAGGGTGATTCCTCCCATATTCTTTTTCCTAAAAGTTGCTTTAGCTATTCGTGGGCGTTTATTGTTCCATATGAATTTCAGGAGTGTTCAATCCATTTCTTTGAAGAATGTCATGGGTATCCTTTGACAATTTCTTAAAATGCATAGTATCCATTTGTATTTGATAATTCAGTTGATCTATGTTTAAAAATAATTATTGGGGGATCAAGATAATCAAATAGAGAACTATGTTCATAGTATTATCTGATAATAGCAAATTTGTACCAAAATTTGTATCAACCTTCACAGAAACTGACCTCAAACAAAGCAAAGCTCCTTAAGGAAGGGAACAAATATCATACAAATATCACACAGGGAGGAAAATCCTCCTCACCAAAATCAAAACCCACTCAAGTGCAACAAAATGACACTTCTTTTTTTAATTTAATTTATCTAATTTTTTATTGAAGCACAATGAGATAATACAGTTACATAGTTGTTCATAATTGGGTTTCAGTCATATAATATTCCAACACTCATCCCTTCACTAGTGTACATTTCCCACCACCAATGTCCCCAGTTTACCTCCTGCACCCCCCATCTCACCTCTATGGCAGTTACTTTTCTTCTCTTCTGTCAGTCTGTCTGTCTGTCTGTCCTTTTTTGGGCATTATGGTTTGCAATACAGATACTGGAAGGTTATCAAGTATATCCCTTTACCTACTTTCAATACTCAATTCCTGTCCAAAGCGATCCAAAATGAGATTTTTAAGAAGAATAACAACCTTGGCAAGCTGGATAAGTTTAAGTTCCACCTGCTACACAACACACCAAAAAGAACATCCTTCAGTTCCAGCTGATGAATGGTGGTTTTCTAGAATTAGGTTGGGAGTAGAAGGAAATGGGAGCTATGGCACAAACTTCTTTTTCAGGTGCTGGAAATACAGTTGAGTAATTTGTGCTGATGGTTGCACAACCGGAAATATACTAAAAATGATTGAATTATAAACTATATGGATAGATTTGATAGCCTGTTGATTGTATCACAGTAAATCAATTCTTTTACACTAAAAAGGAAAGACATACCAGACAACTTGTATCACTTGTCTTCCCATTGATCTTCGATTTGCTCGAGCGGGTGCCAGTAACGTCTCCATTTGTCCCTGTCGCATGCTAGCGTAGCCCAATGATATCTGCTCATTCCAGGAACAGGAAGAGCCTCAAATCGTTCATCCAGAGTTTTGACGAAAAAGTCTGACCATCTTATTGGTGGGCGACCACGCGGTCTTTTGACATCCTGTGGAATCCAGTCAGTAACTGCTCTAGTCCAGCGGTCGTCTCTGAATCGCATTACATGTCTGGCCCATCTGATTTTTGATGTCTTGGCAAATGAGACAGTGTCCCTGATTCTTGACCGTCGACGGAGGTCGAAACTCCAGATTCCTTCTCTCACTTGAATGAGAAGTGATACTCCTAGCATAGCTCTTTCAATTCCTCTTTGGGATACCCGAATAGCATTCTCATCCTGTTTGTCTAGGGCCCAGGTCTCTGAGGCATATGTTAGTGCAGGAAGAACGGTGGAGTTGAAAAGATGTGCCCAGAGTCAGAGGTCTTTCGTCCTCTTAACCACTTCTCCGACGCTCTTGAAAGTGTTCCATGCTGCTCTCTTCCTCCTGCGCAGTTCTGGCACCAAGCCATTCCTCATGTTGATTTCTCGACCCAGATACACATAGCTGCTACATTCGAAGATATTCGTTCTATTGAGAGCAAATGGAGCGTCAGGGACTAGTTTGTTTTTCATGAGCATCGTCTTGTTGAGGTTCAGCTGCAGTCCGACCTTTCCACATGTGCGGATGAAGTTGGCCAGTGTTTGTGCCACTTGGTAATGTTTGGCGTTATGAGAACAATGTCATCAGTGAAGCGGAGGTGGTGTAGTTGCCGCAGTCTATCTTCACTCCCATTCCTTCCCATAACAGTTGTCACATGACGTTCTCGAGGGGGGCACTGAAGAGTTTCGGTGAAATGGTACCAGACAACAAATTTTTGTTTTTGTACATTGCACCAGGCAGGGTGATGGTGCAGTTATAAGTCACTGCAAAGCCCAGAGACTTGAGACTAGAAATTTAATTCTCACTTCTATTTCTTCATGTCTATCACAGTTGTTTCGGAAATGAGTTGTCACTCCGCATGTTCTCATTCAAATACTTTGGCTGAGGAGAATTCTCCAGCTATACCAATATCCTTTGGAACATGGAACCTTTCCAATGACTCTGGCAGAAGAGATGTCAGATATTGTGATTGATTCTTACACTTCATCTAGAAGTGGCACATAATAATTCCTCTGATTTTTGTTTCTTGACCACATCCAGTGGTGCTCAGGACTTACTCCAAGCTCTGCAGTCAGGGGTCACTTGTGGCAAGCTCAGGGGACCATATAGTTTGTCAGGGATCAAATCCAGGTTGATCACATGTAAGGCTACCTTCCCACTGTACTATTATTCTGGCCCATTTGCCACACAATGATTCTTTGCGAGCTCATTATATCAAACACTTTATGGCTCTACCTAGATGCAAGGAGTCAAGGAGCTGTGGGAGCTGTAACATTTGAGCACACTCATTTCGTTATTTTAATTTTCATTGGTGTTAAAATAGTTATTCAGACATAGTATGACTGCATTCCTTTGTGGGATATTAAAAAATAATAAGTTGAGACTCAAATCTCAAAGGCCAGGGAAAACAGGGGCCAGGAGTACTGGTTAATTGTTGGAAGTTTGCCACAAGTGTGTGGTGGGTAGAGGGTAGTTAGGATAGAGACGGGACCAGTATGACAATAATAGTTGGAAATGATCACTCTGCACAAGAACTTTATGTTGAAAATAGGTAAATGAATATACATGATGGCCTTTCAGTGTCTGTATTGCAAACCATAATGTCCAAAAGAACAGACACACAGACACACAGAAAGACAGAGTGCCTGCCATAGAGTCAGGAGGCAGAGGGAGGTAATGGATAGGAAACTGGGAACATTGGTGTAGGAAATGTACACTGGTGAGAGGGGAACAGGTGTTGCAACATTGTATGACTGAAACTCAGTCATGAACAACTTTGTAACATGTGTCTCAGTGATTCAATTTTTTAGAATAAGTTTTAAAAAATTTCTCTAAAATAGTCATGCTTACATAAACTGACCCCTTAATATATGCTAAATATAATGCAAACTGCATTTAATCTTTCAGACTCTCCTCTGGGGAATATGCAGTTTTATTATTATACTCTTTAGGGGTGATGGGAGGAAATTTTGTAAGATTAAACAATTTGGCCAGTTACTTTTTCAGAAATGACAGAACCAGGGGTCAGAGTAATAGTATAGTGGGTAGGGCACCTGCCTTACACACAGCTGACCTGGGTTTCATCCTCAACAACTCATGTAGTACCCCATGGCCAAGAGAAGTGATTCCCAAGTGCAGGGCCAGGTCTAAGCTCTGAGCACAGACAGATGTGGTCCAAAACTAAAAAAAAAAAAAAATAGAGGATTCTTCCCTTTTTTTAACCTAACCTGTGTGTGACAATGCTGATCAGATGATGAAAGGCTCTTATTGTAAGCTTCCATTTCCCCATGCTATCGAAGCATTGCCAGCCAAAATACATACAATAGATTTTTCAAGTGAGCTTCAGGTTAGGAGTGCCTAGCTGACATTAGGATTCTCTCGAGAGACCCATCCGCACCACCCTGAAAGCATCTTCCCCCACCCCCGGGACTTGTGGAGAACGTCATTGTCTCTGCTCTGATATTTGCAAGCACCCAAACCTGATTCAGTTGCACAACAGCTCCGCACGAGGGGAAGGAGATTCTCTAGCAAGATGCTTTTCTGCCTGTGGTCTCACCATCAACAACCCAGACATGAAGATTTTACACACACCCTCTCTTGTAGCCTCATTTGTCTGTTCTTAGGATGAATGTGAGTAGCACAAAAACATAATCACAGCCAACTAGAATAGGATGAGTCTCTAGAAGGTCCCGGTGGCTTTGGGTTTTGTTTTTTGGTTTTTGTTTTTGTTTTGTTTTGGTTTGGTTTGGTTGCAAGTGAAGAAAATAAAACCCAAAGAGATTAAGCAGAATGCAGAAATCCTGATTGTTAGGCATCATCTGGCTCCTGTCTGCCACTTTGTCAGCCTGCTAGCCTGCCCTGCAGTCTACAAGCTCCCATTCACATCTCCAGCCTCGATGGTTAGAGTTCAAAAAGGAAACTGCCCCTTGCTAATTGTCTTTCATGTAGGTCACACGATCCTTGTTAACAGTCAAATAGAGTTCCCTTTCTGAATTTGGCAGTGAGAAATTTCAACATCCGTTTGAGGATCTTCAATGGTAAGCCATGTTCTTTAGGAAAATCAGAGTTTGAGCCCTCAGTGTTATTGGCTAAATGTAATGCAATACCCAAGAAGAAACGAGCTAGAAAGTGGATAGCAATGGCTAAATTATGATTTTAAAATTTTAACATCTCTTAGGCTTTTCAAAAACATTGTGATATTTATTGCCATGTGAGGAAAGGAAGACAGCCTAGAAGGGAGAGAGCAAATATTTTTCATCATGTGAATGAAGATTGGGCCAGTACAAGGCGACCCCAGCAGATTATCAGTAAAATTAGGATTATTATTGGTCTTAGATTTTTATGGGGTGTGGAGGTTTGTGTGAGTGCTTCAGAATACTTGATAGTCATTTCTATCATAGCATGAAGCACTTTGGGGATGTCATTTGTACATCTGACTATCTCTGCCCACTTGGAAAAAAATACCAGAAACATTATTCATTGTGTAATGCCAGTTCCTGGTACAGAGATGAAAACAAGGCAAAAAGGGAACTAATTCTGAATACTTTAATATATTAAGCCATGTGGTAAAAAGCCATCATATGTCATTTAATTTCATTATTTCAGTTCTGAAAAATAGACATTATGGGTATCACAGGAATGGGATACTTCACAGATAATGAAACTGATGCTTAAAGTATAAACAATTGCCTCCAGGCTATATGCTAAGTGCTGACTGTTTAGCAGAACTTTTCTGTAAATTGGAAAATATATATATATATATATTTTTTGCTTTTTGGGTCACACCCAGCGATGCTCAGGGGTTACTCCTGGCTTTGCACTCAGGAATTACTCCTGGCGGTGTTTGGGGGACCATATGGGATGCCGGGGATCGAACCCGGGTCGGCTGCGTGCAAGGCAAACTCCCTACCCGCTGTGCTATCACTCCAGCCCCAGAAAATATATATTCTTATACCTAGTAATAGCATTCACCTTGAATCTCTTTTCTATAAAATGCTCATATCGTATTTATAATCTGACAATTTTCCATATCTTCTACAGTTTAATCTTATCTCAATTTGTGCCATTTTAAAAAAATACTCTATAATTGATAAATTTTATAATATTCCATAACTGAGATTATTTTACTACAAATTTAATAGTTTTTAATTACCCACTCCTATCTGATAATAATGCTTATTCATATAATTATGTTTTTATTTTCATGCTTTACCCATAAAAGTCTTCTTTCTGGTCAAATAGCAAATCTAATAGGAAGGAGAACAGAAGAAGCAGTAAGGAGATTAGTAGTAGAGTAGTAGCTATAAATAACAATCAGAATTATAGTAACTAATGACTTATTTAGAAAATTTACTAATAATTAAAGATCATTTTGCAGAATTTGTTGTTTTACTCATCTACATTAAAAGTTAAAAATTGTTTCCATTCCCCCTTGAAAGACAAGCTTAAACATGGGAAAGATAATATTTTTTCTTTTTAGAAAGTATTTTTAGAAGGATGATTAATATTATGGATTTTTAACCCAATTGTCTGGATTCAAATCCTGTCTTGCCATTACTTTCATGAATTGGGTGAGTAATTGTCTCCTTCAATCAGTTATATTCTTAGTAAAATGTAGGTAGTACTATTTTTAGCACACAAAATTGCTAACCGTATTAAATTATTTAAGTATGTGAGAAACTTAGAACAATTTCTTATCACAAATTAAATGCAATCTAGGTCTTTGCTATTTTACTAACTAAAAATAATTATTTCTCCCATCTTCAAGTCACACACTGAAAGTTATCAATTCCTGAAAGCGTTCTGAGTGCCTGGATCAGCTTAATCATGCATCCTTTACACTTACAAAGTGCTCTGGTCAGACTTTTACTTGAGTAAAGCATAATATTCTCAATTCTTCTTGATATGTGTTCCAATTATGCAATTGTTAAAGATGAGGGTATATTTTCCCTGGATACAAAGAATTGTTAATGCAGGAGAAATCGATTCTAATTGAAGTTCAAAGTCTAAAGTGTGTGTTCGGTTGAAGGACCTCTGTACTACGCAGTACAGCTCTCATTTGATTCTCATGACATCTCCCATCAGTCATTCTTTCAGCTCCCCCAAGAGATGAGCACAATCAGAAACGTTAGCAAAATAATATGCTTAGAGATCAATGACTTGTTAGAGATTCAGCCTCTAAATTAAGAACTAAAGCAACTCTTAATGCCCTTTTAATTTATCTCTGCAGAAATAAAACAAAATCATAGATAACAAGAGATGGAAAGTATGAGAGCCAGTGAGTAGTAAAAGCATATTGCTATTTGGTGGCAGTGTTGTTCTGTTAGACAGTATGACTAAAGCATAAATATTAATGCTATTGGAAACCATGTTACATTTAAAAAAAAGCTATGAATCTATGAGAAAAAAATAGACTGTTACATAGAAAGCTTTGTACATAGAAAGCTTTGTATCAACATTTTGTAAAACTTCCTTCAGTTTTAGAATTGCTAAAAAAAACAGCACTGAGATTAGACATCAGTTTTTTTTTTACTTTTTCTATTTTATAAGGTAGTTCACAATATTTGATTACATTTAATATTCAAACACCAATCCCACCACCATTACACCTTCCCACCACCAAATTTGGGATGTTTCCAGCCCAAGTCCCAATCCCTATCCCAAAGCACACTGTCACTGTCACTGTCAGTGTCCCATTGCTCATCGATTTGCTTGAGCGGACACCAGTAACATCTCCATTGTGAGACTTGTTTTTACTGTTTTTGGCATATCGAATATGCCCCGGGTAGCTTGCTAGGTTTTGCCGAGTAGGTGGGATATTCTCGGTAGCTTACCGGGCTCTCCAAGAGGGATGGAGGAATCAAACCCGGGTTGGCCTCGTGCAAGGCAAACTTGATACCCGCTATGCTATTGCTCCAGCCCCAAAGCACACCCGAAATAATATATTTTTCATTATCTGTTATAAAAAAAACTACTGAAAATGCTACAAATAAGTATCCATAGAGGAAATAGTGTGAAGACTGTTCTATTTTGGTAGGGGCCATTAAGACATTCTTTAGTATATCACTAACACGTTGTTAAAGGTTGGGTGATTGTGAACTTTCATATATATATATATCTGATAATATGTATATATGCATATACATATTTTTCCTTCTATGATTTATTGCCTACTATTTGAACCCCATCAGTTTCTTATGAGGGCCAATAGTTTTAGCTTGGTGAACAATGAAGAGTCTTTGTGAATGGGAAGAAATGTGTGAGTCATCTTTTTAAGGCAAGAAACCACTATATATCTTCTGCTCTTATGAACGTGTTAGGGATCCTCAGAGATTAGATTTTTAGGGATCCTCTGAGATTGTATATTTATTTGACAAACTTTGTCCATAACAAATGAAATCAAGTAACAAACATTTCCCACGATTCATTTTCTACTGATATGCTTTTGTGGGGGGAGGGGCCATACCCATTTGGACTCAGGAATTACTTCTGGTGGTGCTCGGGAGACCACATGGGATGCCGGAGATCAATCCCAGGTCAGCAGTGTGCAAGACAAACGCCCTCTCTGCTTCCTATCACTATAGCTCCTCTACTGATTGTTCTCTCTCTCTCCCGTCCCTCCACTGTTTGTTCTATGTCACTTTTAGACAGGAGGGCTTGCAAGATAAGGCAGGAATAAAAAAAATACTTCTGTGTTTTAACATGATAGATTATATCACATAGAAAGCAAACTGAGGTGCTGGAGTGATAGCACAGCGGGTAGGGAGTTTGCCTTGCACGCGGTCGACCAGGGTTCGATTCCCATAGGGTCCCCTGAGCACCGCCAGGAGTAATTTCTGAGTGCAAAGCCGGGAGTAATCCCTGAGCATCTCCAGGTGTGATCCCAAAAGCAAAAAAAAGAAAAAAAGAAAGAAAGAAAGCAAACTGAAGCAGGCCATAAAGTCATAGTGGTCACCAGGAGGCAGTCCCAGTTAGGGACAATGCAGTGTCCTTCCATGCCACATTTAGATAAGAACCTCACTCAACCCAACACTTGGTTTGTCTTCATGCTCAGGCTTCCTTCCATGGACAGGATTTTGATACATGTCAGCTAGAGACCCTATTCACACTTCAGTGCCCACCAGAGTTATGACAGAGCATTCTCTTCTTTGCTCATCTTGTCACAGGAACCTCTGGTCTTGACTCTCAAATGACCTGGATGGAGAACATTTCCGAAGTGACTGAATTCATTCTTGTGGGGTTAACAGAGGCCAGAGGGTTGCAGATCCCTTTGTTCATAATCTTCACCTTCATTTACTTCGTCACTCTGGTTGGGAACCTGGGGATGATCTTGTTGATCCTGTTGGATTCTCGCCTCCACACCCCCATGTACTTTTTCCTCAGCAACCTCTCCCTGGTGGACTGTGTGTATTCATCGGCTATCACTCCCAAGGTAATGGTGGGGTTTCTCACGGGAGATAAAATCATATCCTACAATGCGTGTGCAACACAAATGTTCTTCTTTGCGGCCTTTGCCACTATTGAGAGTTTCCTCCTGGCTTCCATGGCTTTTGATCGCCATGCGGCAGTGTGCAACCCACTGCATTATACCACCACCATGACAAGTACTGTGTGTGTGTTATTGGTCACTGGATGCTACCTCTGTGGCCTTGTGCAATCTTCCATCCATGTTGCCTTCACTTTCCACCTCTCCTTCTGTCATTCCAATGTGATCAATCACTTCTTCTGTGACATTCCTGCACTGTTATCACTCTCTTGCTCTGACATCTCCACAAATGAGATTGTACTCTTCACACTGGCATCTTTCAATGTCCTTCTCACACTCTTGGTTATCCTGAACTCTTACCTGTTCATTTTTATTGCTATCCTGAGAATGAACTCAGCTGAAGGAAGAAAGAAGGCCTTCTCCACATGTGCATCCCACCTAGCCACTGTTTCCATCTTCTACGGAACCATCATCTTCATGTACTTACAGCCCAGCTCCAGCCATTCCTTGGACACAGACAAAATGGCATCTGTGTTCTACACCATGATCATCCCCATGCTGAACCCTGTGGTCTACAGTCTGAGGAATAAAGAGGTCAAGAATGCATTCAAGAAGGTATATGGAAAAGCAACGTCCTCATTGGGCTCAGCCTTTTAAGTAGCAATTGCAAGCATATATGCTATAGACTCCTAGGGCCTATGCATATAAATAGTTTTCAATTTTAATTCTTTTTTTTGTATGTGAATTCTCTGAGCATCTCTTTCCTTTCCTATATGAGACAAGGTCTATTTGTGAATATGACTAAAAAAAATGTGATGTTTTTGACACAGATGGCATTAATTTATTTGGGGAGAATAGAGTTCCCAAGTAATGGTCAGGAGGTCAAGGGCCCAACATTGGATTGTCAGACAATCGAACTGGTAATCAATGGAAAGGTTAAAGATGCAGTGTGCAAAGACCCCAGAGAGCTAAGGATTACTAGACCGTTCTGGTTGTGCTCAAGGGCCAGAACCAGTGGACTACTCAGGACCCTCCAGGAAGTACCTGGTGGTACTCAGGAAAAATATGGTGCAAGGGATCAAATTAGGGATAATTGTGTGTAAGGCCAGTACACTAACCCATGTACTCTCTCTCCAGACTCAGGATTAATTTATGTATTAAGAGCCTAATTACAATCCTAGTTATGAAGGGATTCTACACAACATCATTCAATCAGTCTAAATTGTTTTTTCAAAAACCAATCTTGCTTACACCAAAACTATATTTTAAATTACTATAATTGAGAAGAACTCCATGATTTTTCTACATAGTATGAAGGATGATATCTTATATTGATGTTAACTTAGGATGACTTTGAAGATTGTTGAACTGTGTAGTCTAAGTATCTAATTTCAGATTATTTAAGAAATTAACATCCACTGATAAGAGATATTTAAAATTATTCTTTACTATCTTCATGTACCTAGTCCATAAACTTGACAAAGATACTACCAGTGGTTTGAATAATGAAGGTTACTCTACATGTTTGGGGCTAGAGCGATAGATAGCACAGCAGGTTGGGTGTTTGCCTTGCAGGAAGCCGATCCGGATTCGATTCCTCCACCCCTCTTGGAGAGCCCGGCAAGCTACCAAGAGTATCTTGCCTGCACAGCAGAGCCTGGCAAGCTACCCGTGGTATATTTGATATGCCAAAAACAATAACAACAAGTCTCACAAGGGAGATGTTACTGGTGTCCACTAGAGCAAATCGATGAGCAACGGGATAACAGTGATACTCTACATATTTAGCTTCTGAATTTTAGAAAACCTAAATCAGAGGGGAAAGGTACATTCACTTCTTCTCTTTGTTCTGAGTTCTAATAGACAAAGTTCATATAATATTCCTGATAGGGAGAACTACCTCCATTCTTAGCAAGTATTCCCTTGTTTTACAACAATCAGATTTTGAACATTGTGTTCCTCTAACAGTGGATCAAATGCATTGTTTATATATTTGATAAATCCTTGACACAAACCATATCACTTGTGATTTTTTTCAACATTCTAATTATCAAACAATCCATCCCAGATTAGGAAACAGAAACTAGGAGTAGAGAAACACAATCTTTTTTAACAAGATTCTGAAAATTGCTTAGATTAAGAATGAATACTTGACTAGAGAAGGTGTTCTATACTTGGTTCCAATGATAATACTCTAAAAAGTAATTTTAAAATACTATTCTTAAAATCCACCTCAAGAGAGTACGACTTAATAGATCTGGGATAGAACCCGGGCACTCGGAAGTGCAATCACTTCCCCAGAGTCTGGCATATAGAAGAGATTGGGGGACATAATAATATTCATTTTCATCTATTGATCACCCAATTGTTTGTCTAAACATCTCCTTCAGGTACTGTACTATCAATAAAAACTAACCTTAGTGAGAGCAAAAAGGATATTCTCTTTGAAGGCAGATGGTGGAAAACTGAGAATTTTAAATCTAAGTTTGTGGGAATCTAGAGTACATCTTTCCAGTTATGTTCAATTAAAAATTGCTTAATACTGTAGGAAAAGTAAAGGATATTAAACTGAAAGAAAATTTTCCTTATATAAAGAACCACTAGTCTTCTCTGTATAACACAATTATTTTTGCAACCGGACTGGAGTGATAGCACAGTGGATAGGGTGGGGTGTTTGCCTTGCACAAAGCCGACCCGGGTTCAATACCTCCATCCCTCTCGGAGAGCCCGGCAAGCTACCGAGAGTATCCCACCCACACGGCAGAGCCTAGCAAGCCCGTGGTGTATTCAATATGCCAAAAACAGTAACAACAAGTCTCACAATGGAGATTTACTGGTGCCCGCTCTAGCAAATCAATGAACAACAGGATTACAGTGCTACAGTGCTATTTTTGCAACCAAAGCATTAAAAGATGTGAAGAAGCATGCAACTGTCAGAACAATATTGATCTACTATCTTCCCTAGAACTGTTGCAACCCTTGGTGATTATATTCTGGACATTTCCCCAAATCCCTCTGGTTGGTTCCATCACAGTTTAAAATAGGAGCACATTAAACATGTTTTTTTGTGGATATTAAAATTACTTTATTGAGATAGTGCCTTGTGTTTCACCCAAGCATTATTCTATTTTACGAGGAAGCCTTTATTGTCACATAAAATTGTCATACCTGTTGTAAGTTTTGTTCATTGGGGGGCCCAAGTAATAGTGCAGTAGGTAGAGATTTGCCTTGCACACGGCAAACCCAGGTCAGATCCTTGGTACCACAGATAGTCCCCCCTATCCTGCCAGGACTGATCCCTGAGTGCAGAAACAGGAGGAAGCCCTGACCACAGTCAGGTGTGATCCAAAACAAAACAGAACAAACCAAAACAAAAAAGATGGTTCACTTGGATGAGCTTCTGGTTAAGCTTTTAACCAGAAAATATGCGTGTTCCTGTAAACGTCTACTTTCAGGAGGATCAAAGACCACACATCTTAATATTTGTGTATGTTCACTTTCAACAAACACAAAGTTTCCTCTTTCCCCTTTGAGAGGAAGTAGGAAAAGAACCGTAAAAGATAAATTTGTACCCTGTAAGGCTCTGTGGTCGCATCTTTTCAGTCTTGGTGGCTTGGTGAGAGATAGTAGTTATATTTAGCTGTGTGAAAAGTGATGTAACCAAATCACGCATCCTGTGTAGGGCAGCAATGAAATAATGTAACAATTCATATCATGTCAAATATGCTTCTGCACGTTTTTAAAATAAAAATTAGTCACTTGTACAATTTAAAGTATATGCCTATTTGAAGTATTTCAGGGACAGGATGCCTGTGTAGACTAAATGTTGTCTGCTTCCTAATATTCGATACGATTAAAGATAAGGATGATAACTTTGGGATGATAGAGATTTAATGTCTGATGGAATCTTCACAAAAGGGATTGTGTATCCTACTTAAACTGACCTAGGGTGCTCCCTATCCTTCCCACAACGTAAGGACTCAGTAAATTGGAGCAATCTACAATCCAAGAAGTAGACTCTGACGTGAAACTAACACCCAATATCCAGAACTATAAGAAAGCAATTAATTTGTGTTTTTAAAAGCCATTCAAACTATGGTGATCTGAGGGGAAAAAAACCCTAAGTGGACTAAGAAAGAAACATGAAAAAAATTAATTTTTAAAAATTTTTTAAATTAAAAAAATTTTAAAAAAGAAAGAAACATGAGTAACAGCAGAATTAACTCGGGTCTTCCCAAATTACTGTTACGTTGGTATAACCAGACAGTAAATTAAAGGGCAGCAATGAGAGCAAATTCTTTCAAGTTGTATATGGAGGAATTAAATAACACCCTTGGTCTCTAAGGCAGGTTTTATGAACCCAAGACAGAGTTTTTACTCATTAAAAGCAATGTCTGGAATCCTTAGAGGGAGTGTAGGGGTTAAATTGCTTGCCTTATATAAGACTGACCCTGGTTCAATCCCTAGCACTACTAATGGTATCCTGAGCGCAGAGCCAGGAATAGTCCTTAAGTACTATTATCAGATGTGGCCCTGAAAACAATAACAGCAAAAAATATCAAGCATATGACAGTTTCAGGCATTAGCTTACACAACATCCCTCTAACATCCCAGAGATTTTTTTTGGTTTTGGTTTTGGTTTTTTTTGGTCATGCCCGGCATTGCACAGGGGTAACTCCTGGCTCATGCACTCAGGAATTACTCCTGGAGTGCTCAGAGGACCATATGGGATGCTGGGAATTGAAACCACTGGGCCTCGTGCAAGGCAAGTACCTTACCTGCTGTGCTATCGCTCCAGCCCCTTATTTTTAAATATATGTTTTTAAATATTTTTTTTATTTTTTTTTTTGCTTTTTGGGTCACACCTGGCAATGCACAGGGGTTACTCCTGGCTCTGCACTCAGGAATTACTCCTGGCGGTGCTCAGGGAGATCATATGGGATGCTGGGAATCAAACCCGGGTCGGCTGCGTGCAAGGCGAACGCCCTCCCCGCTGTGCTAATCGCTCCAGCCCCTAAATATTTATTTTATAAATCATCACTGTCACTGTCACTGTCATCCCATTGCTCATCAATTTGCTCAAGCAAGCACCAGTAACCTCTCCATTATGAAACTTGTTGTTACTGCTTTTGCCATCTCGAATATGCCACAGGTAGCTTGCCAGGCTCTGCTGTGTGGGCGGGATACTCTCGGTAACTTGCCAGGATCTCCAAGATGGGCGGAGGAATCAAACCCAGGTCAACCACGTGCAAGGCAAATGCCCTACCCGCTGTGCTATTGCTCCAGCCCTATTATTTTATAAATACCTAAATTAACTTATAAGGAAATGTGAAGCTGGATTATCATGCAGGTGGTGAATCAATGAGTAAATGAACTGAAATTGAATTAAGTCAGCACATGATAGGTTCATTATGGATAACTGTAGGATTTAAAATCTGATTATTCTATTTTCCCAGAAAGAGGACACGTCTCAGATCACTCAATAAATTTCTGTTTTATCTCATCCCATGTAACTATAGACCATGTTCCTCTTTACTGACTAAACCCAATATTTATATCTCAAGAGATAAGCCACATGACACTGCAGTCTTTGAACGTTCTGGACTATAATGAAATTCAAGAAAATTAAAATGAGCAGTTTGAGTTTAATAAATAAAGATAATAGCTATCAGGAATCTCATTCATGATAGGAAAAATACTTATAAATATGGGATTAAAGAAAATGAGTGATGTCAGAAAGGGAAGGACAGACTTATTTAAAATATCCCTAGATATTACACTAAACATCTAAACTTTAACATTTTCCTCTAAGGACTAATGAAATTACATCCATAAAATGTCCATTTAATTTTATAGGGAAAAAAATTAAGAAAAGAAATCTTCCACTAGTCTAAATACATATAAAGTGCATGTCAGACATATTTTTTATCTTTTTTAACAGGGAGGATTTCCTAAGTAATGCTCAGGAAGCCTGAGACCCACTCCCCAGTGACTCTTGGCTAACGGGGCTGACAATTTATTGGGAAGGTCTGAGTGATTATAGAACCCTGTGTTGCTGGGGATTACTCAGGCTATCCCAACAGTGCCTAGAGGACCTTGAGGGCTACCCAGCATTGCTCAAGGGACTGCACTTTAACCCATTTCTTACCTCTCCAGCTCTGTTATATACTTTTAGAGGCTTACCTTGATTCAATATGCATGTACAGAAGTATCTGTGGTGTAGAAAGTGAATAAACTGCAATACTAAGAAATAAATTCATAACATGCTTAGTTATTCTGAATGAAGAGAAACTAGAAAGCCCTTGATACTAATGTATTTATAGAAACAGTATGAACATGTTTAATGAGTTTCTATGAGTCCTTAGGGTCTCCCCAGAAAAGGTTGGAGCTTACCAGTGATTCCTTCCATAACTGCATGCCAAACATATATGTCTGAATACCTACTTAGTTTGTCTCAGGAATTGGTCTCCATGCCTAAGCAAATCAGTCAGAGAATTCACTTAATAATAACAGAACAAGTTACCAATATAAAAACTCTTGATTCTTCAACACAAGATTAGGCTATATTAGAAATTTTCCCACAGAAACTGCAAAACATCTCTATAGGGAGAGCTTATCCAAAGAGAGGGAAACAAAACAAAACATGATTAGGTGAATTTTCATATAAATAGTAGAATATCAAATATAGGGTTATCATAGTCATTAAATGCAGTCAAGAGGTTTAGTAAGCAGGACAAATCAAGCCTAAGAGAAAGATTACATGCAAAGTAAAAGTAAATCACAGTTCGGGACATAACTTTAAATTAAACATTATTTGCATATAAATAACATGGTGAAACATATTCATAATATCAGATAGAAAACAAAAGAACACCTGGTCCAGATAGAATCCTGGTGACCAAGAGCTTCCGCAAGCAAGCCCCAGGTATGTGGGTTCCAGGACTAAATCTCCAGGCCACATGGTGGTAGAGGACCTGGGCTGTCCCTTCCCCAGGTCCCCACCTGCCCAGAAGACTGGCTGTCATGCCCACAATTTGCCTCCAGACACCATTTTAGTGCACAAACAGCCCTGGCCCAGTGCCATACAAAGATGTCTCTGGAACCCAACCATTTACAATCTAGAAATTTACATTTACAATCAAAGCCATGCAAGCTCTCATGATATTCAAAATGAGCTATGGAAAATATATTATCTAGCATCTGCCCCCGGCAGGTAGGCTTGAATGGTGTTAGGGAAATTTGAGCAAAACATAATGCCCAAAATTAGATAGAGTATTGGGGAAATTGTCTGCCATAGAGACAGGGTGAGGACTGGGATGTGGGGGTGAGGGTGAGGATACTTAGGACATTGGTAGTGGAAAATGTGCACTGGTGGAGGGATGGGTCTTCCATCATTATATGGCTGAATCTCAAACATGAAAGCTTTGTAACTCTATCTCACAGTGATACAATAAAATTAAAAAGTAATGTGGAGTTCATGCCCAATTCAATCAGCTTAATCAATGGCTGAACAAATAGCAGTACTCCTATATTATTTTTAAAAAATGAAACAAGAATAAATTGTTACTCATCCACATAAATATAAAAAAGAAATAAAAGAGCATTGAGTTGAAATGTATGGCAAAATTTTATAAATTATTTCACTAGAGAGAATAGGTAGCAAACAAAAAAGGATAAATTTTTCATTGGAAGGAAATATTAGAACAAATTTCATATAAAATTGGCATATAAAGCTAGAGATTTATGGGGCCAGAGCAATAGTACAGTGGGTATCATGCTTGCCTTTCATGTGGCTGACCCACATTCAACCCTCAGCACCCCTTATGGTCCCTGAGTCTGCCAGGAGTAATACCTGAGTGCAGAGCCAGAGTTAGCCCTGAGCACTGCCAGATGTAGCCCCCAAACAAAAAAGCAAATAAGATAAGCTATTTATAAGTATAAAACTCCACAGAAATCATTTAGGAGATAGGCAAAATTGATGGAGAATCTTCGTATTTATTCGTAGGAGAATTCCAGAATTAGAAAAATAGAGAAAGCAAAAGAAATAACTGTTCAAATAGAAAACGTATTTGGAAATATGAAGAAGTTTGTAAGCCCTCTGTTTGCTTACCATTTATGAACGGTAAGAATTTTTAAAATATATACTTTATTGCTTTGGTATAACTATAGAAATCAAGAAGCATACAATTTTAAATGGCAGAGAAAAATATTCAGAGTGGTAATAATCAGACTAGTAGCCAAATTCTGGTAAAAATTCTTATCAAATTCAGTATAAAGACAATGGAGATGTAATTTGGATAATTTTTCTGAGTTTGAAATTTCCTGCATTTGATTTGTGCCCAGTGTTTATTTATGAGATAATAATAGCAATATCACCTATGAAGTCAAAAAGGAATCTGTGACATTTATCCCTCAATTTCTTTCTGTATTTATACATGCCTACGTCCAGTGAACCGATTCACCCAGCTCTTCTACTGTGGTACACTCACTGAATAAGTCTGCACTTGCAGTCAAGGAAACAGACACATTCCTTAGATGGTTGTATTATCATACACATGAGCAGTGAGCTGGGATGGTTTTTGGCAAAAGTACCAATGGATGTCTGCACCTGGGAGATAAACTCACTTTGGGGGGTCTGGGTGGGGAGGAATACTATACCCGCTTACAGATACAAGTCAATGTTTGTTAGTTTTATTAGCAAAAATTACTTACTACTTATTAATTAATATTGGATTTATTAATGAGACATCTGATGCTTTAATATGTATATATTATTATCTGCAAATATATGCCATATGAAAATAGCAACTATTTTGTTTTCTCTTTTCCAACTTGAAGTCTTTTTAGTTATTTTTCTTGCTTAGTTGCTGTGGAAGTTTTCAATATTATGTTGACTAATAATGGTGAATATATTGGGGCTGGTCTTAAAAGAAAATTTCAGCTTTTCCTTTTGAGTATGATATCAACTGTGAGGTAAGTTTCTTTGATTCCCAATTTTTAAATGGTCTTACATAAATTGCTGCTGACTTTTATTAAAATATTTTTTAATATACTAATATGATTGTATGTTACTTTTTGTTTGTTTTGGAATTGGAGAATACTTGTAGTTCTAAGGATTAAACCTAGAGCATCACATATGTAACAGAAATGTTGTATCACTAACCACACCCCTAGCACTATGATATTCATCTTTATTTTTGGCAATGTAGTATATCACAATAGTTGATTTGTCATAAAATGTATAAAGATGTTTAATCTCCTTATATCTCTTGATAACTTCTACTGGGTTACTGCATACAATTCTATTTGTAATTTAGTAATATTGTTGGAATTTTTTTCCTAAGGAATTTGTTGAATATTTTGCATCTTTGCTAATCAAGAATATTAGTTTGTAATTTTATTTTTATGGCATATTTGTATAATCATCATGTTGTTGGAAAAATTTATTTCAGCTGTTAAAAGAACTTGAAAATAATGGATAATAGATTCTCTTTGATGTTTTGATAAAATTCAATATTTTACTGTGATAAAACTCACAGTAAAATGAAATTGCAAAATCATCATCACTGTCACTGTCATCCCATCATCAATTTGCTCTAGTGGGCACCAGTAACGTCTCCGTTTGTCCCAACCCGGAGATTTTAGCAGCCTCTCCAAAACGCCATATTGGAGGCTCTTTCAGGGTCAGGGGAATGAGATCAGTTATTGTTAAATTGCAAAATAAGGATAAAATTCACTCAGTTAATTGCATTGTAGATGGAACTGAAGAGCATTGTGTTAAGCAAACTAAGTCAGAGGGAAGAGGAACAAAACTAGAAAAATCTCAGTCATCTATTTACTATTCAGAGCCAATATAGGGAAATACACAGTATCGAGCCAAACTCTTGGTGATGGATTATGACTGGTTTAGAAGCAGTAGGAAGATAAATGGTGGAGGGTAGGTGGTACAGATCAGACCAGAGATGGCAAAGGGACAGTGGGGGAGGGTTGTGAGAACTTTGGTGGTAGAGCGGTGCAGTGACTGTCAAACATCACCATAAACTTTAATACTATTCTAACTATGCTACCTAAATTATAATATAAAAATATTTTCTTAAATCTCACTGCCAAGGGGCCAAGTGAGCATACAATGGGTAGGACTCTTATCTTGTACATGATTGACCTGGGTTTGATACCCAAGAAGCCATTTGGTCCCCTGAGAAGTGCCAGGAGTTATTTCTGAGCACTGAGCCAGAAGTAATCCCTGAGCACTGCTGAGTGTACCCCCACCCCAAAAATAATCTAACTGCCAAACCTATCTGACCTTCTCTTTGGGGAAGATATTTTATCTTATCAACTTGCTTGTAACTGACATTTACAATTTCCTTCTGATTTATGTTTAAAAGTTGTAAGATTCTAAAAATACATCATATTTTTTCAGATTCTCCACTCTGAAAAAAATATGGCATATCAGCATTAGTGGCATATCATTATTCATAGTGGTTTCATGATCGTTTATATTTCTGTAGTCTATTAACTACTCTTTTGTTCTGGATCCTATTAATTGGAATTTCCTTATTTCTTCATAATTCTAGCTAAAATTTTGTCAGTATTACTTGCTATTTTTAAAAGTCTGATGGCTTAATTGACCTTCTGTATTATCTTTTCACTTTTTTTCCAGATATTTCCACTCTATTTTCTCCCTTACTTCTACTGACTTTGGATTTTGTCATTGTAGTTCTTTAAGATGTGAGATCATGTATTTTATTTGATCTATTACTTGTTACATGATATGTCTTTATTTTTAACATTTTTAAACTTAAATGGTTTGCAAAGCTTTACACACAATACAGCTGTGATAAGCTTTTATTTTTCGGCACCAACCCCACCACCTGAGTGACCTTCCATCCACCACTGTCCCCATTTTCTCAACCACCCCCAAAGCCTGTCCTTTCAGTAGGTACACAATAATTTGTTTTATATTATTTGTTTTAACCAAAATGGCTAAAGGAATTATCAAAATACTTCAGTAAAAGAAAATTTGTGAAAATTGTTATATCCACCCCAGGGTTGTTGAGTCTTTTCTGAGTATTTGTAAGATGTTTATACTAGTTGAGCCTTCTGTGTAATTGTTTTTGTTTGTTGAGCTTAATTGTTTTCTGAGTTACTTTCTCATCTCATTTGATGGGCTCTGACTGGAATTTCAGTACTGTGGAATTCAGAGGTGTTTCACAGTCCATGGCAGCACAGTTCAGAAATTTCAGGAACTGTAGAATTGGGATAAGTCCACAGAGATTCTTAGTAAGACATGAAGTTACGTCGTAAGCCATTGGCATGGCAGGAGCAATGGAGTGTGGAGTAATCCTGCCCAGGGCGTGGGCAGGATGGAGACATGGCCTGCCTCCCTCCCAAGTGCATCCTGAAATTTTCTACTGGGAGGACCAGTGTACTCATGATTTTCAGCTGCTTGGCTTGCATCTCCTTGGAAATTTGGATCATGAATCTGAAGATCAGGGTCAGTGGGCAAGTCACCATGGCAGCAGCGTGGGGAGGTGGGCATGAATCACATGATATGTCTTTGTTTCTGCCAACTCCCCTCTTATTACTGCTTTCACTGTGCCTCAGAAGTTTAATAGCTTGTGTCTTCATTCTCATTTTTCCAGAAACCCCTTTATCTATCTTTGATTTCCTTATTAATCAAATATTTTATTAGCACATCACTGAGTGTCCAAATATCGAACTTTGGCAGTCACACCAAAATCCCATCACCGCCACTCTGTAAGCTTATCTACTCACCTTGTCCCAGAAACTCATAAATAAATCTCCAAAGATATAACTCATCATCATCATCATCATCATCATCATCATCATCATCATCATCATCCCGTTGATCATCGAATTTCTCAAGTGGTCTCCATAATGTCTCCATTTGTCCTAGCCCTGAGATTTTAGAAGTCTCTCTTCACTTGTCCTTTCCAATAGTGCCCCATTGGAGGCTCTTTCAGGGTCAGGTGAATGAGATCCATCATTGTTACTGGTTTTGGCATATGAATACGCCATGGGGAGCTTTCGAGGCTCTCCCATGTGGGCAGGAAACTCTTGGTAGCTTGCCAGGTTCTCCTAGAGGGAGAACTAGGCTATAAGATGTCCGAGAGCACATCACTAGTCATCAGGGAGATGCAAATCAAAACAACAATGAGATATTATCTCACACCACAGAGACTGGCACACATTCAAAAGAACAAAAGCAACCAGTGCTGGCATGGATGTGGGGAAAAAGGGACACTCCTTCACTGTTGGTGGGAATGCCGACTGGTCCAGCCTTTCTGGAATACAATATGGACAGTCCTTCAAAACCTAGAAATTGAGCTTCCATATGACCCCGCAATACCACTTCTGGGAATATATCCTGAAGATGCAAAATAGTACAGTAGAAATGACATCTGTACCTACATATTCATTGCAGCACTGTTCACAATAGCCAAAATATGGAAACAACCCGAGTGCCCTAAAACAGATGACTGGTTAAAGAAACTTTGGTGCATCTACACAATGCAGCTGTTAGGAGAGATGAAGTCATGAAATTTGCTTATAAATGATTAAACATGGAGAGTATCATGCTAAGTGAAATGAGTCAGAAAGAGAGGGGCAGACATAGAGGGACTGCACTCATTTGTGGAGTGTAGGGTAGCATCACATGAGGCTGACACCCAAGGACGGTAGATACAAGGGCCAGGGGGATTTCCCCATAGCTGGAAGACTGCTTCATGAGTGGAGGGGAGAAGGCAGATGGAATAGAGAAGGGATCACTAAGAAAATGATGCTAGAGGAACCAGTTGGGATGGGAGATGCATGCCTAAAGTAGATAATGGACCAAACATGATGACCTCTCAGTGTCTGTGTTGCAAGCTATAATGCCCAAAAGTTGAGAGAGAGTATGGGGAATATTGTCTGCCTTAGAGGCAGGGGTAGGGTGGGAAAGGAAGGGTATACCTGGGATATTGGTAGTGGGGAATGTGCACTGGTGGAGGGATGGGTGCTTGATCATTGTGAGACTGTAACCCAAACATGAAAGTTTGTAACTATCTCACGGTGATTCAATAAAATTTAAAATTTTTAAAAAAAAAGATGTCTCAGAGCTTAATTTTATAGACTCTAGATGTTGGCCATTGGTGGGATTACACAGCCCTGGGGGTAGTCCCTGGGTGTGACCACCTAGCTACTGGAAAATGGGGAATCTGGGCAGAAGAGGTTCAATCCTGATCCGAGCAGGCTTGGAGGTCTCAGCCCCGGGTCCCACACACCTGGCTTCCTCTGACTGTTCCTTTATGCGTGAGGCTCATCTGAACGTGTGGAGAGGGGCCTTGAGCATGGCTGTGGCTAGGCTCCAGAGGTCTTCAGCTGTGGGAGCTCTGCTCGGGGCAGGGAGGGAAACTCAACCCACCCCCTCTGAGGGACTCCAGGGAAGACAGCCAGGCTCAGGGGTAAGAGACTCTCTGCAAAGAGAGATAACAAGCCACAAAAACTTCTTGGATACCCATTTCCAGATAACACCTCCAGGACAATCCAAAGATGGCCATGGGTCAGCTCCCACCCCAGCAAAGTCCCAGCAGTCACAGTGACACCTTAAAGCCACCCCATCGTCATGCCTCTGGCCACATTCTATAACTTCAGGACTAAGCTCCACAAAGATGCTAATCTGCTGAAATTTTAAGGTACATGGGTTTCTTTTTGGCTGAAAACTCCAGACCTTACTGGACCCAGGATGGGTGACCTCACCCACTCTCCCATTCTGGAAGCCCAGGCTGCCACACCCACATCCACCACTGCAGCTTTGAAAGCTCTTCTACCAGCCTTGTTCCAGAGACACATGAATAAATCCCAAAAGAGATCAAAAAGCTGCAAAGTTTTCTAAGAGTGAGACATTTAGGGTGATTTCAGGAGTGGGGATGGGTTCTGCCCTACCAAAGGCAGCTGCAATCACACCTCAAAGCAGCAGTCCTACCTCAAGCATGAATCCCCAGTTAAATATTCTGGATTTTCTGGAACATCATCTCCAAATTCGACAGCATCTCCAAATTCTACAATACTGGCATCCCGGTAGAAGCACACCAGATTGAATGAGAATGTAATGTGGAAGACAACCAACCTCGACTAAACAAGGACATTGGCACAGAAGGCTTAACTTGCAACAACAGCGTAGTAACCCCTCGGATAAGCACTTAATATTCCTATGGTGAGATGCAACAATTGTCACACATTTTCTTATGGAAATATTTTTTAATTATTCCATTAACCATTTAGTGGTTAGAAGCAATATAAAATAAATTGTCATGGGCCTGCTACAGGGGTAGGCTTGAAAGGTGATTGGAAAATGGAGACAATGATGGAGGGAAGGTGACAGTGGTGGTGGGATGGGGTTGAAATATTGAATGCCTATAACAAATAATTATGAACAACTTTGTTAACCATAGTGTTTAAATCACTGTCACTGTCATCCCGTTGCTCATCGATTTGCTCAAGCAAGCACCAGTAACGTCTCCATTGTGAGAGTTGTTGTTACTGTGTTTGGCATATCGAATACGCTATGGGTAGCTTGCCAGGCTCTGCCATGCAGGTGAGATACTCTTAGTAGGTTGCCGGGCTCTCTGAGAGGAGAATCGAACCCGGGTCAGCCATGTACAAAGCAAACACCCTACCTGCTGTGCTATCAGGTATTTAAATAAATTGAGGGAAAAAAGTTTGAATTTTCTAAATTTTTTAAGATTAATTTCTTCTTTTTAGCATTGTGATTGAAAAGATACATTATTTTAACCGTTATGAACTTATCATCTCTTTGTGTGTGTGTGTGTGTGTGTGTGTGTGTGTGTGTGTGTGTGTGTGTGTCCCAGTAAGTGATCTGCCATGGATAATGCCTTGTGTGATACATGAGTTGCAAATACCTTCCCCAAATGAAGATTGCCTTTTTGGTTTGGTGGTGTTTTGTTTGTTTGTTTTGTTTTTGTTTTGGCATTTAGTTCTCACTTTTTCTTTCTAGTTTGATGCAGTTCCACTTGCTTATTTTTACTTTTACTTTTTTTTCCTCTTTGCCATTGGAGTCAAATTCCCAAGGACATCTTTAAGGCTTATGTCAATGAGTTTATTACCTTGTTTTCTTCTGTGTATTTCATAGCTTAAATATTATATTTAAGCATTGGATCCATTTTCAATATAAATTTTGCAGGGGTTTACTACAGAGGTTGTTGTCAGTCATGAATTTTTTTTTAATTTGGACAATACTTTGCACCGACTTGCTGTGTACAATGTAAGCATGGAAAATATAGACAAATAAATTTAGCTTGTCCTAGGAAAATACCCAGTGTATTAACTGTCTTGGACACTGACTTCTTAGAGTAAAGGGTTTAAGGATTTAAGGCTATCAGGAATACAAACTCTGCCAAATAATGGAATTAACAAACAAGGGTTCTGATAAAACCTAGTTCCCATAATGCAGATTATTTCTAAGGACTTTTAGCTCACTTTATGCAACAGAATCACTATAATTACTGAGGAAATCATGCCAGTGACCAATTGTTGCCCAGAGTACTATACTTAGTACCTCTCAACTTCTGCAAAGAATAAAGAAATACCTACTTTAAACAAACACACAGTGACTCTATATAAAAGTTTGTAATGAAGCATTTGCAAATTAAATTTTTTAAGTATTGACCCACACTAAGATACAAAAATTTTAATTCATTTTTCTGACCATTCTGTGTCATTATTAGTAATTCTGAGGCTTCAGCTATTGAGGTCACATCCCCAGTGAACATCTGTGCAGCCTCTTTATGAATTCTGTGTTTTTTTCTTTGTGTTCATCTTAACTAGAACATTAAAGTTTCTAAGAAAATGTTCTATATAGGAACTCCACAGAGAATTATTCTGCAGTGATAATTAATTGATGATTCCACCTATATTCTTCAACATACTAAATTTCTGTTTTTAGGTCTAATCTTTAAAACCATCAGTTTTTAAAGGAAAATCAGTAGACTTGATTTCCTTCACTCAAATTCCCTTTGGGATTAATTAAACCCAATCCCAGTAAATCAGAGCAAAAGATGTAGCGATACCACAGCAACAATTTATCCATTCTATCACTACAGTCTGACCCAAGAGCTGCTTTATATAATGAGGGACATGAGGAATACATTATTAATTAACCAAATATCTGAGTTTTTCTGATCCATTTCTTTGAGTGCCTGTTCCCTAGAGATAGATGGATCCAGGGTCAGATGGAAGCCCAGGGCAAGGTTAAGTGAAAGTGGAAGCTTATTATATCTTGCTGTGGTCAGCTATTATGTGTGCATATGTGTACCTGCTCATGTGTATAGTATGAAAGACGAAGATACCTCTGGACAGATGAATGACTTAGTGGAGAAAAGTTCCACATAAACTGGCATTTGTCCTCATATGTGGCATATTTTATCTCATATTACTACAGTCGTGAGACGATGACAGTCATGGGGCTGGAGAGATAGCACAGCAGTAGGGCATTTGCTTTGCATGCAGCCGACCCGGGTTCAATTCCTCCACCCCTCTCAGAGAGCCTGGCAAGCTACTGAGAGTATCTCACCCGCACGGCAGAGCCTGGCAAGCTACCTGTGGTGTATTCAATATGCCAAGAACAGTAACAAGTCTTAAAATGGAGATGTTACTGGTGCCCGCTCGAACAATCGATGAGCAACGGGATGACAGTGACAGTGACTAACAGTCATATTGCAGCCCCTTAAAAAGAATAAAAATTCACATGTTGAAATTCTAACCACTCAGTATCTCAGACTGAGGCTGCATTTTTAAGTATGCCTTATAGATATAATTATGCTAAAATGAGGGTAAGCCATATACAGTTATGATTAGTGTTTGAATATGAAAAAAAAACGATAATACAGACTCTTACAGAGGATCCACCATGTGAAAAAAAAAAAAACAGGGAAAAGATGGCCAAAATGAAAAAATGAAACCAAGAGAGAAGACTCAGAAGACAGGACTGTGAACACCTCACTCTTGTACCTCTAGCCTTGTTATGGAGAATGTTAATTTCTGTTGTTTAGGCTACACAGTTTAACTAATATCTCATAAGATCTCTAACAAACTAATCCCTCACAATCTACTAAGCCAAAACTTGCAATGCCACGCTCTCACCAGTATAGCCTAGAAAAGGAAATATTTTTATCCTGTAGTAGAGAGACAGCCATTATATTGCTACATTTTTTAGAAGACATATAGTTAAATAATTATACCCCCAATCTGTTTTGTGACATATACATGTAATACATACACACATATATATACATATATATATATATATATTCTATATTCTACACAATTTACTATTCCATTATATATTTTGGACACAATTTTGGGAAATAATAAGCCAAGAATGTTAACCTAGATATTCATCATATTTTGCTTCATAGGTAGAGGTACCGGGTAATAAAACATTCAAGATACTAAAAAGGAGCTCTCCGCTGCTGCCCGAGCACGGTCCCGGAGGCAACTGAACTACTTTGGACATGAGCAGCTCACAGAAATGCCTCCAGACTGTGAGCTGAGCCATGGCCCCATGCGGTGCCAGCGGGGCAAGGTTCCTCTCTCTCAACCCTTCCTTCTTGGGCACAACGTGGCGATTGCCGGTTTTTAGAACACAAAATGGAGGTACCAGCGGGACGCTCGCCAGCGGGAAAGGGTTTCTCTCTCCAGGCTTCTCCGTCATAAAAGCACCACAAAATGGAAGTAAAAGCTTGCAGTGATGCAATTTCTGGCAGAATTTTCCCTGGACTTCATACAAAAAACCAAAACCGCGCGGCCCCAACAGCCTAATATCTCTTAATTGTCAGCAATGTGAAACGGTTCCTTTTTTAGCAGGTCTGACTATGGGGGGAAACTCCAAACAATAATACTGAGTTTTTTGTTGAAATATTGAAGGTAATCAAAGTAGCAGCTATTTCTCTAGACTGTGAACTAAGCCAAAGCCCCACGCCAGCTGAGGAGAGGAAATATCCTCCTTTCTCGGTTCTTTTCCCTTTTCAAGGAGAAATGCAGTGTGGCGTCCACCATATTATGAGGTCTATTAAGCAGGCACAAACTTAGTGGTGCGGGAAGGGGAAGGAAAAAAAAACTATGTACTTGGAACAGTGGGATGCTTGGGCAGTCTCGGGCTGATACCACCGCACGCTCTGCAGAGATTCGACCCGGGTGGCCACACTTTTGTGCGGCCGCTTTGCTGCTGATCAGCCAGAATCTGGAGGCCAACTAGACTACTTTTGGTTCCAGAAACTGCTTACAGCCATGTCCCTAGACTGTGAACTAAGCCATAGCCCCACGCCAGCCAAGGATGGAAAATATTTTCTCGTCGGGCGGCGCGGCATCAGCCATATTATGAGGACCATTTATTAAGCAGGCACAAACTTGGTGGCGCAGGAAGGAGAAAAAAAAATTTATGTACTTGAAACAGCGGGACTTCATATCTCTCCATTCTCAGCAATGAAAAATTAATTATCAAATGCTTCCTTGGCAGTAGGGCTGTCTTTCCTGGGGGGAAACTCCAACAATCGTGAGTTTTTTGTTGAAATATGGAATGTAATCAAGGTAAAGAGAAAATGAAGTGAAATTTATCAATTACGCAGGCAGCGATGGGGGTGGTGGGCGGTGGTTGGGAGGTAGACTGGGGGGTTTGGTGGTGGAATATGGGCACTGGTGGAGGGAGGGTGTTTGAGTATTGTATAACTGAGACATAAGCCTGAGAGCTTTGTAACTTTCCACATGGCGATTCAATAAATAAATAAATTTTTAGAAAAGATGCTAAAAAGGAACTTGAATATTACCGATCATAACTCATTTGTCTAACTATTCCAAGAACTTGATTTTTAACTTGTACAACCACTCACTTAACCATCTTTCCACAAATAAGAATACAAAACATTACTTTTTTTTTTTTTTGCTTTTTGGGTCTCACCCAGCGATGCACAGGGGTTACTCCTGGCTTTGCACTCAGGAGTTACTCCTGGCGGTGCTCAGGGGACCATATGGGATGCTGGGGATCGAACCCGGGTTGGCCGCGTGCAAGGCAAACGCCCTACCCGCTGTGCTATTGCTCCAGCCCCCAAAACATTACTTTTGATGAAAATGTTAATATAAAAATGAATTGATAAATGTTATCTAAAATTAAAAGTTGACAGGAAATAATTGCTGATATTTCTTTAGAAATTAAATCAGAAAAGAATGTCCTGATTTTATTTTATCTATTTCGTTTTGGGGGCCACACCCTGCGATGCACAGGGATTACTCCTGACTTTGCACTCAGGAATTACTCCTGGCGGTGCTCAGGGGACCATATGGGATGCTGGGAATTGAACCCGGGTTGACCTAGTGCAAGGCAAACGCCCTACCCCCAAATATTCTGATTTTAGACAGCCATTTCTAACTCATTTTACTGAAGTATATTTACAGTAAGTAAAAAATATCCATTTTCTTAAAAGGGACATAGAGACAACTTAAACACATACAACACGGGTAATTACTATTTTAAATTTAGCTACAAACCTCCTAACCTCTATTTAGAACTGAAAGATTCTAGACTTAAATCCTGAGATATTTATTCAATTATTCCACAAATTATTTTAAATTTCTTCTAGAACTGATGGGATTTTCTCTAGAACTAAGGAAATTATTCAAGTGAGGTAATTTTGTCTCAGAAAACATTTGCCAATGCCTGGAGAAAGTTTTGGTACCACCAAATGATCCAGTTGGTAAGGTTAGGTACCAGAGTCATTTAATAAGTAAAATCTAGAATATTACAAGATATTTTACAAGTTGTATTCGTATAATAGAGTCCTTCAATTCAAAATTCCAGGTATAAAAACAATTATATTTGCAATAATGTACATAAATTATAAAATAGGACTAAGTCTTTGACTACAGCTTACACACCACCAGAGAGAGAGAAATTAATCAAACAGAGGAAAAGTGAATGTAAAATTGAAGTTTTCATAGTTGCAGTGAGGAAGGGGTAATGACATTCCAAAGAGAGGGCTGGAGCAATAGTACAGCAGGTAAGGCATTTGCCTTGCATGCGGCAGACCCGGGTTTGGTCCCCAGCACCCCATATGGTGCCCCCCAGCACCAGCAGAAGTAATTCCTGAATATAGAGCCAGGAGTAATCCTTGAGCATCACTCAGGGATTTCAATGTGGCCCCCCCAAAAAATAAAAGATTCCAAAAAGAACATTTTAAAAGATGATTTGAGCATGAAAGTCTAAAGTCAAATACATCTTTCCTGAAGAAGTTCAAATAGAATGGATGAAGGATAAATAGGAGGTAGTTTGAGTAAGAAAAAAGGCAAAGCTCATTCCAAGCAGAGTGGACAGGAAATTCAAAGTCCTTGTGGTAAGAAGAATCTTAGAGAGAAGTGACTGCAAGAAAAACAAGATCACTGAACGGGGTCAGAAAGAAGCTAGAAGCTAGTAGGAATGAATGAGTCCTTCATGGTCTTGTAAGCCTCAAAAACGAAACATCTAAAAATATTCATTGAATCTTCTAAGTGAACTACACCATGCTGGGATCCAGTGAACCAAAAATAAATATGAAATATGGTCTCAACTCTCCAGGAACATAAATATTTAGGACTTCCAGCGAACTTGGCATGAAAATCTGGAAGGAGTGATTAGACTCTGAAAAAGGAAACTTTGTATGTCTCAGAAAATTATTGTGAACACTCAGAATGTTCATAAAGATTTAAATCTGCTCTTCAGTTTGACAAGCATTCACCAAAGCCTCGTTGACAGGGGTTTTCAAATGTAGAGACAGTTTTAGCTTAGACTAATCAGCTTGGTAGCAGGGGAGGAGAGCTACCGTGACTGCACTCTCTACTTCTGGGAGGCAGAACTTAGGAAGCAAGGCCCTAGATAGCAAAGCAATTTACTCCTTTCATGCTGTTTGTTTAGAAGTTACATAGAGCCTTAGTCCCACTGGGTAGTCTCCCCAGACTCATGGACTCTGCCTCTATCTAAGAGACCTCATCTTCTCGGTCCTGTTGTGTATGTATAACTGAGAAAACTGGTGCTGTGTTCTCCTTTGTCTTCTTCCTTGCTATTAAGAGAAAATCGTTCTCTACCTCCTAGATTAACAGAACATCACGTACCAATGGACCCTAGATTAGAAAAGCAAGTAATGACTTTGTAAACTGAGAACCAGGATTTCTGAACGGATTCAGCCCATGAGGCAGTGTTTCAATTCACCTGCAAGTAAAGTTTTTCTGAGAAAATGACTAGTATAATATTGAGTAAAGGTTAAGGTTTAATAAAAATATTTTACTCGAAAGGGGCTTTTTCCCCTTTCATATATACAGAGGTATTATTCATATCATTTCTTTAAAAGACTGCTAGAAATAACAGTTTTATTATGGGAAGAATTAACATCTGTTACACAAATTAACATTTGTTCCACAACTTAAAAGGACATATATCAAACAAAATGCTTTAAATATTGATCTCATTTAGTCTCTGTTCTAAATAGGTAAGTACTATTGCTTATATCTTTGGGTTTTTTTTCTTTTTATTGCTTATATCTTTGAACTTGAGGAAACACGTTGATGTGAAGTCATCTTTCAGGATATGATGTTTTTATTATATTAGTATTAGATCATAATAAAAATAAGACACTGGGATATGTTGAGTTTCTGTCTTGTCTATCATTGCTAATGCATTAACACTTTTTTTTTTCCAGTGCTAACCAGATAGCTGGAAAATTGCTCTAGCCTTTGCTTTTTGGATTTCTGGAGTGCATATAAATGTTTCTCATAGCATTAATGCTAAAATAAAGGTATGATTGGCAGAATTTAGAGGCAATGAGATGGGTATGAATTTAGGAAATGAGAGCCTGATTTCTGTAGATTACTCTAATGTCTCCTTTCCTACCTCTATTCTGTACAAGATATTTTAATAATAATTTAGAGCATAAAGATGATGGTAAATTGCTAAAATAAATTTTATTTATTGGATTAATTATAAAATATTATTTTACTTATGCAAAATATGAACTTTACTATTCTGTTTGTCTCTCATTTCCCATGATAATCTAAATTTAAATTTTGCTTCATCTAGAAAATTTCCAGACTCTTGTAATCACAAACTTTGGGACTGTCCCATGACATATAATTTATAATTCTGTTTTCATGGTAGCACTTAATCACAGTTTTGTGCTATGTCTCCTTCTAAGTACATAAATGCATATATTATATTCTAGATTCTATGATTAATACTTTCTTATTAGTGTATAGAACCATTAGAATACAACTGTGTCATTTTGGTTGCAGAATACAGTCTTCTCATTTTTTTTAGTACTTAATAAAAATAGTTTTGAGTGAGTTTAGTAGGTGTAGTCAAGATGGGACATTACAGTTTACAGTTTTTTAATGTCAATCTCATAGACAAGAGAAATGAACCAATTTTGTGATATAGAGGATGTTTCATTTTGTGGGAAAAGAGTGATTAACATTTTAGTATTCAGAGAGTTACATAACAGTCCAATTTAGAAGAATGATAAGATAATAAAATAGAAGTCTGAGAACTAATCTGATTTTTATTAGATTGAATATACATACAGCAACAAATACACCTCTGTAACAACCTATTTTTATTTTATGGTTGACCTCACTGGGTATCTGCTTCACATAGTATACTTAGAGATAAGTTATTTGAAAATAACAATAAAAAAGTAAGCTTTTCAAATGAGAGCATTTGTGGGGCTAAAATGGTAAGATTAATCAAGTGATGTGAATGGCATGAAGTATATCACTTTAGTTTCTAAAGTGTTTCATGTAGAAATGGTCCCACAGGAGAGAACAAAATGAATGTATATAAGTAATACAGATACATTTTGGGGGTACTACAAAAAAGAAATTTTGCAGAAAGATGTTATGCCACAATGGTATCACTGTCACTGTCACCCACTGCTCATCTATTTGCTCGAGTGGGCACCAGTAACATCTCCATTGTAAGACTTATTGTTACCGTTTTTGGCATATCGAATACACCATGGGTAGTTTGCCAGGCTCTGCTGTGTAACTTGCCGGGCTCTCTGAGAGGTGCTGAGGAATCGAACCCGGGTCAGCCACATGCAAGGCAAACGCCCTACCCACTGTGCTATCACTCCAGCCCACAATGGTATGAGTATCTAAAAAGCAATGAATTTCCCCGTGCATTTAAGATCCCCTGATACTTGGAAAAAGCCTGGGAGAATCAAGTGTCTACCATGTAACCGAACCAGAATATTCCTAAGATCCTTTCTGGCACTAACAAGCCATGATCCACAGAAAATTATATTGCAAACATTGTATTATAGATCCTAGAGGACATCATTAAGAGTAGGATTGAATAAAATACTCAGAAGTTATTACTGTCACATAGATTTTAAAGTCCTCTTTTATAATAAAACTGGCAGAAGATCTTTAGACATTTTTCGTGGTAGAATCTCTGTGTTATGGCTCTGAAGTAAAGACAACTTTTTCATAAATAAACCCAAATGTTAATGATGACAAGTTGTTTTCCACAAAGAATCTTACACAAGTGATTTTATTATGTAACAGTAGTAAAAGTAAAATGAGAAAAATTTAAAAGAACATGATAAACATAACATGAAGAACATAACATAAACATAACATGTTCTTCACGTTATATTTATCCAGGTCATGTGTATTCACTGAATGACCCCAAAGTATACATTTTAGACTTGGTGATATAAAACATTAGAATTACAATAAGGAATGATTGGTGCCCTTGAACTTCCAAATAATAATGATGATGGTTCTCTGTTATTAGTCTAATTTACTATGGATTATTAATTATAATATTCTATGTTATGGTTTCATTTACATTTCACAACAATCCTGATAGTTAAATAGAATTATTATCCCCACTTGTTAAAAATATTTTTTATATTACCTAACTAGCTTTACAAAGTCAGAAAGTGGGATTATTCAAACCATATAGTTTAATACCAAAAATCAATTTCATGGCAATATACTGCCCCCTTATATAAGAAGCTGACTGTGGTGACATTAGAAATAATTTAAAGCAATATTGAAAGTTAGAAGAGGAGAAAACAATGAATGAAATAGATACCGCTTGTTAGCTGATGAAAAACAGTAAAGATCTACTCATGTCTTGATGTTCTTAATATCTGATCACATTTTTCCCTGTGTGTGTGACAGCTGGGTTTATGTGAATGATTCTTAGTAAAAGTGCTATTTCTATAATTGATGTTTTTCTTCAAGGATCATGATAAATAATGGTTAATATTAGAATTGAAAATGTTAAAATGAGGTCATTGTTGCCTCTTTCCCAGCTTCTAAAATTTGATTTAAGATTGTAATTGAAGTGCAATGGATACTGCCTGAGTATTATGTCTATTCACTTGAAAGTTTTCAAGCAATGTAGAAGGTTTCAAAAATTCCAAGATTTCAATTTAGCTCCTTAGAAGAGAAAGAAAATAAATGAAGTTGGCTTTGTATTTCTTGCTTATCCTCAAACGCAGGGGAAGGGTTCTTAGACCTGTAACCACTTGTGATCACATTGCTATTTAGATCTCCAACTACTTCTGAGCTCATTCATATTTTCCTTTACTCCCAAAGTCAACGGGAACCTTGACACTCAGACCCACCTCTGATAGGATATGGGTAGAGAAACCAGGAGTTCAATGGGTTTAATTTCCTAATGCTTATCCAAGATACAGTCACTTTTAGATTCTTATTACCTCTTGTCTTAAGAGCATTGTTTTCTTTCTTCATTTTAGAATGCATCATTCAGTGTTGTGTGCTTATATATAGTGAATACCCAGGTTATGTTGTACAGAAATAAATATGAGGGTAATAAAAGCAAAGGAGAAAGACAGAAGCAAAGGAAGATGTAGCACTATAGCATTGTCCTCCAGCTGTTCACCGATTTGCTCGAGGGGGGCACCAGTAACGTCTCCATTGTGAGACTTGTTCAATATTCAATATCCAATATTCGATATTCAAAATTGAAATATCAAATATGTCATGGGTAGCTTGCCAGGCTCTGCCGTGTGGGCAGGATACTTTCAGTAGCTTGCCAGCTCTCGGACAGGGACGAAAAAAATCGAACCCTTGTGGGTCACGTGCAAGGCAAATGCCCTATCTGCTGTGTTAGAAAAAGTTATTTTTTTTTATTTCACCTAAATAATACTTGCCCCAAGAACTTAAAAAACAAATTCCTGACACTTTCCAGTGAACTCAGAGAATTTAATTATCATTGCAACTCTGAAGATAATTTCTCTCTGAATTTTGTCAATTTCCTCTGCCTATTATGCTCAATCGTCTCATGTAATTGGCTTCACTCTTAGAATCCGGTATTCAGTTAGAGATCTTATGATTAAAAAAAAAATACAAAACTCATCATTCTTGATCTTTCTGCTTTCTAATTCCAGCTCTGGGTTAGATTTGCTTCCCAAGTGCTAGCGCCAACCCGTCTTGTCTTTGTGACTCTCAACAGGGGGAACGTTGTGGAGACAATGAGCTGGGGAAACTACTCCCTGTGGCTGGAATTCGTCTTCCTGTCCTATCCCTCCACCCCAGAGCTGGGTGTCCTGACCTTCCTAGGCATCATCCTGGTTTATATTTTTCTCCTCACTGGCAATGCCCTCATCATGGTGGCCGTGTGGACAGAAGCTCGCCTGCACATGCCCATGTACTATTTGCTGGGCTGCCTCTCCGGGCTCGAAGTGTGCTACACGGCTGTGGTGGTGCCTCACATGATGGCAAACATGTTGCAGTTGGACAGGACCATCGGCTTACTGGCCTGTGCCACGCAGATGACTTTCTTGATCGGCCTTGGCAGTGCCGACTGCTTCCTCTTGGCAGCCATGGCCTACGACCGGTACGCTGCCATTTGCCACCCCTTGCAGTACCCTCTCATCATGACCTTGACCCTCTGTGTGCGCTTGGTGGTGGCCTCGGTGACCCTAGGCCTGTTCTTGTCCTTGCAGCTGGCCATCTTCATCTTCTCTCTGCCCTTTTGCGAAACCCGAGGGATCCAGCACTTCTTCTGCGATATACCGCCTGTGATGTGCCTGCTCTGTGCCAACAGTCACATCCACGAGCTCTCGGTGCTGGTGGCGGCCACGCTGGCCATCGCCGTGCCTTTCTTCCTCATCGCCACCTCCTACGCCTTCATCGTGAACGCTGTGCTCAAGATCCACTCGGCCGCCGGCCGCTCCCGGGCCTTCTCCACCTGCTCCTCCCACCTCATGGTGGTCCTGCTGCAGTACGGCTGCTGCGCTTTCATGTACCTGCGCCCCAAGTCTAGCTTCAACCCCAAGAAAGATCAATTCGTCTCACTGATCTACATATTCGTCACCCCGCTGCTCAACCCTCTTATCTATACCCTGAGGAACAGTGAGATGAAGGGCACAATAGGCAAAATTCTCACCAGGAAATGCTTCTCCCAGTACAAGTAGGTAGAAATCCAAACACTCAAGGAAGAGTTTGTTTCCCGGGCTGGAGCAATAAATAGCACAGTGGGTAGGGCGGTTGCTTTGCACGCTGCCAACCTGGGTTCGATTCCCAGCATCCCATAGGGTGCCCTGAGCACCGCCAGGGGTGATCCCTGAGTCCAGAACCAGGAGTAACCCCTGTGCATCGCCAGGTGTGACCCAAAAAGCAAAAAAAAAAAAAAAAGAGTTTGTTTCCATCTCCTGCAAATCCCCGTGTGACTGTGATATTTACAAATTTAAACCAATCTTTTTTACCAATGGTATAAATCAGTGGTATATTACTTACCTGTCTAGAAAGAGACCTCGAATCGTTTGGGCCATTTTATTTTATGAATTTTGGTTTTGAGGACACATCCGGTGGTGCTTGGGACCTACTCCTGCCTCAGCTCAGGGGTCACCCCTCTTCCCTGGCAGGTTGGGGGATCTCCTACCTGATGTACTATCACTCTGGCCCCCTATTGGCTTCCCTGCTCTGTTATTGGTATCTCAGAGTTTGTTTTCAATGGTTATTGTCTGCTTCCTAACCTTGTTTCTTCATACCCTATATGTGACCACAATCATCTGGCATTTGTATTTCTGCTTTCGTATTTCTGTTAAGGGCTGGAGCGATAGCACAACAGGTAGGGCATTTGCCTTGCCCGCGGCCAACCCAGGTTTGATTCCTCCACCCCTCTCGGAGAGCCCAGTAAGCTACCGAGGGTATCCTGCCCACCCAGCAGAGCCTGGCAAGCTACCTGTGTCGTATTCGATATGCCAAAAACAGTAACAACAAGTCTCACAATGGAGACGTTACAGGTGCCCGCTCAAGCAAATTGATTAGCAACGGGATGACAGTGATACAGTGATTTCCGCTGATTCACTTCACTTCATATGATATCCTCAGTTCCATTCAAGTAGAAGCAATGAGCAAGATTTCATCATTTCTTAAATACTTGAGTGCTATGTACATAAACAACAATTTCTTCTTCAGTTTTGTTTTGCTTTTTGGGGGGAGGGGAGTGTATTCATGTGACCATGCTCAGGGGCTTTTCCTGAATATGTACTCAGAAATTACTCCTCGAAGTGCTCAGAGGACCATACGGGATGTCAAGAATCTAATCCACCACTTGCAAAGCAAGCACCCTACCCACTAAACTATCTCTCCACCTCCAAGACAGAATGTCTTAATATACTAATATACAACAAAGTATATTAAGAAACAAATCTGGAAACACGTGGTTTGTTTCCAGATTTCAGTCACAGTAGGTATCTCTGTAATGAATGTAGGTGTTTGTATATCTTCATGGATTAATGTTATCCAATTTCTAAGGATGAGGCTAAGTTATTGGTGTAGGGTCATTCGGCTCATCTGTGATTAAAATGTGATTTCAAATTTTAATTCAGTGATTTTGGTTTCAGAGACGAGGTTTATTTTCTTCTATTGATAAAATAATCATGAGAAACTTTTTGTAGGTTTACTAGCCTTTTTTTTTTGCTTTTATGGGTCACACCCAGCGATGCTCAGGGGTTACTCCTAGCTTTGCACTCAGGAATCACTCCTGGCAGTGCTTGGGGGACCATAGGGGATGCTGGGAATCGAACTCGGGTTGGCTGCTTGCAAGGCAAACGCCCTACCCGCTGTGCTATCACTCCAGCCCCTACTAGCCTTTTTGATGTCTTTATTTGTGAATTACTTTTAAGATTCTGTCCATTTTAATTGCATTTTCATATTTTCCTGAGTTTGTTGTATATTCTGGATATAATTAATCCTTTTGACAGATATATTTTATCCAATATTTTAAACTTACTTTCACTTAAGTTATTCATTGATGTCTTTTGCTAAGCAAGAAAATTTAATGAAGTCTAATTTATGATTTTCTAAATTAGTATGGTGATAACTTTTGGGTTTTATTTGAAAAATGTGTGACTTACCTATCTTTGAAATATACTTTCTTATACTTCTCCCTGGAATTTTATTTGTCTTATTCAACACATTTATAGCAATAACAGTACACTAATTTTCATGTATTGTATAATCTAAAGGCCAATGTTAATATTTTCCATTTACATGTCTATTATGTAATGTCATTATATTAATGTCATTTATTTTAAATGAGAGTTATTTTCAGTTGAATTACTTTGTAACTTCCTGTGGAACCTAACTGTGTATAGTGTGTGAGTGTGTGTGTGTGTGTGTGTGTGTGTGTGTGTGTATGTGATAGAGAGCAAAAGAGAGAGAGAGAGAGAGAGAGAGAGAATGAAAGTCTATATCTGAAATGTCCACTTTGGTCCACTGATAGATTTTTCTATCTTGTCAAGGTTCTAAATTATTTAACTTTCATATGTCTTGAAATCTAAGGACATAGGCTTCCAAACCGTATTTTAATTTCTTAGTTTATATTGCTATTCTAAGCAATTTCATTTTTCTCAAATTTACAAAGTGAAGAGATATTATGCTTTATAATTAGATTACATTGTATTTAATTTTTTGGATAAACTTGAAATGTAACACCGTGTAAGTTTAATATGTTCAGTGTATTTTTTTCATACATTACCATATTACAATGTCTGTTGTAATAATATTTGTAACATAATAAACTTATAACACAATATTGTTTTCTACACACTGAGCATTAAATCTCTGTGATTAATTTTGTACTCCTTGGTTAAATTTATTCATAAGTATTTTATCATTTTGGATGATAATATAAATTGCTATCGGAATGTTTTGAAGTTTTTTATTAGGACACCATGATTTACCAAATTGTTCATAATTCAGTTGTTTTAGGCATTAAATAATCCCACCACAAGTGTGAACTTCCCTCCACAATTTTCCCAGTTTCTCACCCACCACCCAGCCTTCCCCCTCATTACCTGTATTGCAAACCTTAATGCCCAAAAGGAGAGAGAGAGAGGGAGGGAGGGGGAGAAAGACACAGAGAGAGAGAGAGAGAGAGAGAGAGAGAGAGAGAGAGAACAAATAAACATGTTGGCCATAGAAGCAAGCAGGGGGGCGGGGTTGCAGGAGGGATATGGGTGATATTGGTGGTGGAATATGTGCACTGGTGAATAGATAGAGCACTGTGTGACTGCAATCTGATCATAAAAGCTTTGTAAATATATCTCATGGTGATTCAATAATAAATAAGAGTTTCTTTCTAGACAACCTATAAGCAGATCTAGGGACACTGAAATCCCCCCCATATTTTGTTTGTCTGTGAAAATCCTCATTTTTTCTATATCTCAATGATGACTTTTTTACTAAGGCACTATGATTTATAAAGTTATACTTAATTGAGTGTTAGGCATCCTATGTTCCAGAATCATTCCCACCACCAGTATCAACTTCTTCAACTTCTCTCCACCAGTGTCCCCAGTGTCACCTCCCACCTGAATCCCCCACCCTGCCTCTTTGACAGAAATATTTTTAAGTCTGGATTTTGTGGCTTGGATCTCACTGTTATTGACTCTCCAGTTTGAATACATAACTATACCCTTCCCCCACACCACTGATGTATCCAAGGCCCTTGGCCCCTACCACTTGGGATTTTCTGTTCTTCTTGTCTTACGTCCTATTGATTTCTTTTCCTTCTCTGTCCTCCCACCTATACTCTGGATTAAGGATTGTATAAAAATTAAGGATTTATTTATCTAGAAATTAAGGAGTTAAGGATTATCTAGAAATTTCCCTTTACTATTGAATAACTTTTTCAAATAGAAAATGCTGGCTGAAAAATTTTATTTTAGTACTTTTAATATGTCGTTCAATTATCTCCTGGCCTGTAGAATTTCTGCAAAGAATTTGCTAATAGTTAAATAAATATTATTTTGTTTGTTAGTTTTCCCTTTGCTCTGTAGTATCTTAATACATTTTATTTATCATGAATTTTATGTGACTTAATTATAATGTGTCCCTGAGAGTGTTTTCATTGAGGTTATTAGGCTATCAATTAGCTCCATGAACTTATATGTATGATTCTTTTCTTGGGATCACCCCTGACATGATCTCCCATTCTGAACTAAACTATCTCTTTAAATAATCACTCAAACATATTTCTTCTCTTTCTGGTATTTTTCTGTTAAATACAATTATTTATCTTTTGAATCTCTTAATGGTGTCCTATAAATCTCATAAATTTATTCACTTTTTAAAAATCTTATGTCTGTCATGGGAGGTTGTAAGCTTTCAAAATTCATGCAGTCATTTCATCCTAGTGACATATAGTTTTTCACAGCAGTTTACTAATGGCTGTTTCTCATTCTATTATATGTGTTTTGATTTGTGTCTCATTTCTAATTATATTTAAAAGATTTCTCTCCTTTTCTTCGTGGGTCTAACTAAAGTTTTGTCAATATTGTTTATTCTTTGAAAGAATCTGATCTTGATTTTACTTATCTTTCATGCTTTTTATAATTTTACTTATTCCCACTCTAGTTTTCCTTTCCTTGAGTTTAATTTGTTACTCTTTCTGTAGCTTCACAAATGTATCACTGTATCACTGTCATCCCATTGCTCATCAATTTGCTCAAGCGGGCACCAGTAACGTCTCATTGTGAGACTTGTTGTTACTGTTTTTGGCAAATCGAATATGCCAGGCGAGCATGATACTCTCAGTAGCTTGCCGGACTCTCCAAGAGGGGCGGAGGAATCGAACCTGGGTCGGCTGCGTGCAAGGCAAACGCTGTACCACTGTGCTATTGCTCCAGCCCTCCATAAATGTAAGGTTACATTTTTTATTTGAGGAGAATTTTTTTAATGTTATTATCTTCTTTTTTTTTAATTTTTTATTGTGGAAAGTTACAAAGTTACAAAGTTTTCAGGTTTAAATCTCAGTTATACAATGCTCGAATACCCATCCCTTCACCAGTGCTCATATTCCACCACCAAGTATCCCAGTATAGCTCCACCCCGCCCCCTCACACCCCAAACCCCCCCTCGCCCCTAACCCCCCACCCTAAGCCCCCCCCCGCCTGTGTAACTAATAAATTTCACTTTACTTTCACTTTGATTGCATACAATATTTCAACAAAACTCACTATTATTGTTTGGAGAGTCTCTCCCCTAAAGTCAGACCTGCTGAAAAGGAAGCATTAGATAATTTGTTTTCCATTGCTGAGGATGAAGAAGTATGAGGTCGAGTGACCACACTTAGCGGCCTCTCAGTTTTGGGTTTCTGTAATTTAGTATTTTAGTAACTAAGTCCAGAGAGATATCTGCCAGAAGTTGCATCGTTGCCAACTTGTACTTCTCAGTTACATTATATTCCACATATAAGTGCAATCTTTCTATGTCTGTCTCTTTCTTTCTGACTCATTTCACTCAACATGATACTTTCCATGTTGATCCACTTGTATGCAAATTTCATGACTTCATGTTTCCTGACAGCTACATAGTATTCCATTGTGTAAATATACCAGAGTTTCTTTAGCCAATCATCTGTTTTCGGGCACTCTGGTTTTTTCCATATTGTGGCTATTGTGAACAGAGCGGCAATGAACATGGAAATGGAGATGTCATCTCTCCTATACCTTTTTGCCTCTCCGGGATATATTCCCAGGAGTGGTATTGCTGGGTCAAATGGGAGCTCAATTTCTAACTTTTTGAGAATCGTCCATATTGTTTTCCAAAAGGGCTGAACCAGTCAGCATTCCCACCAGCAGTGAAGGAGAGTCCCTTTCTCCCCACATCCACGCCAACACCGGTTGCTTTTGTTTTTGGGGATGTGGGCCAGTCTCTGTGGTGTGAGATGATATCTCATTGTTGTTTTGATCTGCATCTCCCTGATGATTAGTGATGTTGAACATTTTCTCATGTGCCTCTTAGCCATTCGGATTTCTTCTTTGGAAAAGTTTCTGTTCATTTCATCAGCCCATTTTTTGATCGGGTTGGCAGTTTTCTTCTTGTGGAGTTCAACCAGTGCATTGTATATCCTTGTTATCAACCCTTTATCGGATGGGTACTGCATAAATATCCTTTCCCATTCTGTAGACTGTCTTTGTATTTTGGTCACTGTTTCTTTTGAGTTGCAGAAGCTTCTTAGTTTGAGATAGTCCCATTTATTTATCTTTGTTTTCACTAGCTTAGCCAGTGGCGTGTCAGCTTTGAAGATACCTTTGGCTTCAATGTCGTGGAGGGTTTTGCCGACCTTATCTTCAATGTACCTTAGGGATTCTGGTCTGATGTTGAGGTCTTTAATCCAGTTTGATCTGATTTTTGTACATGGTGATAGATGGAGGTCTAAGCCCATTTTTTTGCATGTAGCCGTCCAGTTTTGCCAGCACAATTTGTTAAACATGCTTTCCTTGCTCCACTTCAAATTTCTTGCTCCCTTATCAAAGATTAGATGATCATATATTTGGGGGTGTATGTCAGAGTATTCAACCCTGTTCCATTGGTCTGCCGCTCTGCCTTTGTTCCAGTACCATGCTGTTTTAATGACTACCGCTTTGTAGTAGAGTTGGAAGTTGGAGAAGTTGATTCCTCCCATTTTCTTTTTCCCAAGGATTGCTTTAGCTATTCGTGGGGGCTTATTGTTCCATATGAATTTCAGGAGCGCTTGCTCCATTTCTTTGAAGAATGTCAAGGGTATCCCTATAGGGATCGCATTGAATTTGTACAATGCTTTGGGGAGAATTGTCATTTTGACAATATTAATTCTTCCAATCCATGAGCAGGGGATGTCTTTCCATTTCCTCGTGTCCTCTTTTATTTCCTGAAGTAGTGTTTTATAGTTTTCATTATACAAGTCCTTTACCTCCTTTGTTAAGCTGATTCCGAGGTATTTGATTTTTTGAGGCGCAATTGTGAATGGGATTGCTTTTCTCAGGTCACTTTCTTCTCTCTCATTATTTGCATATAGGAAAGCCATGGACTTTTGGGTATTGATTCTATAGCCTGCAACTTTACTGTACGAGTCTATTGTTTCTAGGAGTTTCTTGGTAGAGGTTTTAGGGTTCTCTAAGTATAGTATCATATCATCTGCGAATAGTGAGAGCTTGATTTCTTCCTTTCCTACCTGAATGCCCTTAATGTCTTTTTCTTGCCTAATCGCTATTGCAAGTACTTCCAGTACTATATTGAACAGAAGTGGAGAGAGTGGGCATCCTTGTCTCATCCCTGTTCTCAGAGGGAAGGCTCTTAGTTTTTCCCCATTGAGGACAATGCTTGCCATAGGCTTGTGATAAATGGCTTTGACTATATTGAGGAAGGTCCCTTCTATACCTATTTTGGCTAGTGTTTTCATCATAAACGGATGCTGGATCTTGTCAAATGCTTTCTCTGCATCTATTGATATGATTATATGATTTTTATCTTTTCTTTTGTTGATATGGTGGATTATGTTGATTGATTTCAGGATGTTAAACCATCCTTGCATTCCCGGGATGAATCCCACTTGGTCGTGGTGTATGATCTTTTTGATGAGTTGTTGAATTCTATTTGCTAATATTTTATTGAGAATTTTTGCATCTGTGTTCATCAGGGATATTGGCCTGTAGTTTTCTTTTTTTGTGGTGTCTTTGTTTGCTTTTGGTATTAGGGAGATATGAGCCTCATAGAAACTGTTAGGGAGGGTTTCTGTTTCTTCAATTTCCTGGAAGAGCTTGAGAAGGACTGGCAAAAGGTCCTCTTTAAATGTTTGGAAGAACTCACTAGTGAATCCGTCTGGACCTGGGCTTTTGTTTTTGGGGAGACTTTTGATTACCATTTCAATTTCCTTGATGTTAATTGGACTATTCAGGTACTCCATGTCTTCTTGGTTCAGCCTTGGGAGATTATAGGAGTCGAGGAATTTATCCATTTCTTCTAGATTCTCTTGTTTCATGGCATAGAGATTTTCAAAGTAGTCTCTGATGATCCTTTGAATTTCATTGGTTTCTGTTGTGATGTCCCCCTTTTCATTTCTGATTCGGCTTATAAGGGTTCTCTCTCTCTCTTTCTTTGTGAGTCTTGCTAGTGGTTTATCAATCTTGTTTATTTTCTCGAAGAACCAGCTCTTGGTTTCATTGATCTTCCGGATTGTCTTTTGGGTTTCCATGTCATTAATTTCTGCTCTAAGTTTTATTATCTCTTTCCTTCTGCCTGGTTTTGGCTCCTTTTGTTGGTCCTTTTCTAAGGTATGGAGCTGTGAAGTCAAGTTATTTATGTGGGCCCTTTCTTCCTTCCTGAGATATGCTTGCAGAGCTATAAATTTTCCCCTTAAAACGGCTTTAGCTGCATCCCACAGGTTCTGGTAGCTCGTGTCTTCATTCTCATTTGTTTCTAGATACCTTTTGATTTCTTCCTTGATTTCCTTCCTGACCCACTCATTGTTCAATATCGAGCTATTTAATTTCCAGGTGTTTGATTTGGTTTTCTGCATCTGTCCACAGTTAAGTTTTATCTTCAGTGCATCATGGTCTGAAAAGATAGCTGGTACAATGTCTATCTTGTTGATTCTGTTGAGGTATGTTGTGTGGCCCAGCGCATGGTCTATTCCGGAAAATGTTCCATGTGCACTGGAAAAGAATGTGTATTCCTTTTTTTGGGGATATAAAGCCCTGTATAGATCTATTAGCCCTCTCTCTTCTATTTCTTCCTTCAAAGCCAGTATTTCATTGGTGAGTTTTAATCTTCTAGATCTGTCCAGAGGAGACAGTGCGGTGTTGAAGTCTCCAACTACTATTGTGTTGCTTGAGATGTCCTTCTCGAGGTCTCTTAGCAGCTGTTGTAGGTATTTAGCTGGTCCCTCATTGGGTGCGTAGACATTTAGGAGTGTGATTTCTTCCTGATGTACACATCCCTTGATTAATAAAAAGTGGCCTTCACTATCCCTTCTAATCTTTTTCAACCTGAAGTCTATGTTGTCCGATACTAGTAAAGCCACTCCGGCTTTCTTGAGGGAGTTGTTTGCTTGCAGGATTGTTTTCCATCCTTTGACTTTGAGTCTGTGTTTGTTCTGGCTATTCAGATGTGTTTCTTGCAGGCAACAGAATGTTGGGTTGAGTCTCTGAATCCATTTTGCCAGTCTGTGTCTCTTAATTGGTGAATTCAGACCATTGACATTAAGGGAGATTATTGTTATAGGATTTTGTGCCGTCTTTGTGCAAGGGTTTGTTGTGCTTGTAGAGGTTGTTCTTGTCTTACAGTAGCCCCTTTAGTGCTTCTTCTAGGTTTGGTTTTGAGTCTATGAAGTTCCTGAGCTGTTGTTTATCCCCAAAGTAGTGTATGATTCCTTCTAGTTTGAATGAGAGTTTAGCCGGATAAAGTATTCTTGGTGAAGCGTTGATTTCATTGAGTTTTTTCACTATATCCCACCACTGCCTTCGAGCTTGGAGGGTTTCCTCTGATAGATCTGCTGTGAGCCTAAGGGGTGCTCCTTTGTATTCGATTTCCTTCTTGGACCTTGCTGCTTGGAGTATTGTGTCTCTCTGGAAGATGTCCATCATTGTAACTATGATATGTCTTGGGGTTTTTCTGTTAGGATCTCTTTTAGCTGGCACTCTTCGGGCGCCTTGAATCTGGATGCCCGCATTGTCCAGCTGTGGGAAGTTTTCCGCAATGATTTGTTTGACTGCGTCTTTTTCGTTGGGGTTGGTTCCCTGTGGTTCTGGTAGTCCAATGATTCTAATGTTGTTCCTCTTGAATTCATCCCCTAGGACTCTGATTCTGGCTAGAGCTATTTTGAGGTCTCTTGCCATGGTTTGATGTTGCCTGTAGGCCTCTTGCAGCTCATCTTCAAGCATACTGATTCTGTCTTCGGCTGCAGTCATCCTATTGTTGAGGGCAGTCAGAGAGTTTTTGATTTCATGTACGGAATCCTTCATTTCTTTTTGAAGGTTTTTTATTTTTGCTCTCATTTCTTCCCGTATTTTGTCGGCTGTCTGTTGTATTGTTTCCGCCAGGTCTTCCTTGAAGTTGTCCATCTTTGCATTGAGTTCATTGAACATGTTGAGGATTTCAAGTCTGAATTCTTTCTCAGAGAGGTCAAGTTTGTAGGAAGCGCCCATTGAGGTTTCCGGACTCCTTTGATCGTCCTCTGGTTGCAATGGGAATTTTCGCTGTTTCTTCATGTTGTTTGTGGTGATATGAAAGAGGGCCCTTGATGATGAGTGTCCCTGTTTCCTTTTGTTGCGAAAAAGGATTGTGGATAGGCCCAGTTAATAGTGGTTGTCTTTTTACTTGCCGGTTGTAGAACCTGGTCTCCTACTGAGATGTTTCCTTCAGTTCTTATGTGAAGTCTTGTGTTTTATTGTCCTACTGCTTGCGAATAGCTAGGATGTTAGTCTTGGATAGGATGTTGAGGAAACTACTTGCCGCCACGTGAGCTTTGGCCGCTGGCAATGAGGCCACGCCCACTTTTCTTAGGCCACGCCCCCTGGTGGTTAGGCCACGCCCCTTTCCCACAACCCGACAGCGGTCAACGTGCTGGGGGTGGCGTGCCGGCCACTCGGCCGGCAGTCCGGAGGGGAGGGAAGCCCGGGGTGCTCAGGGCCGCGGAGCAGGCTGGGTTGAGGAGAATTTTTTGATCCTTATGAACTTCTAATGCTATGCACTATCCACTTAGGACTTCTTTTGCAGTTTCCCATGCTTAATAATTTGTGTCTTCATCTTATTTATGCCCAGAAACTCTTATTTCTTATCTAATTATCTCATAAAAAATCATACTGTTTAGCATGCAGATGTTTGAAATTTCCCAATTTTCTCATAACTGTGTTTTCTCCTATATAAATTATGGTAAGTATCATATTCATTTATTTGAAAATTTTGTTTATGTATGCTGTATGAGAGTTTTATGATTTTTCTCTTGCATGTGGCTATCTAGTTTTCTCAACACCACTTGTTAATGATACTTTGTTTTCCCCAATGTGCTTTTCCCCAAAGTCATTATTCCTTTGTCATAAATTAGCTGTCACCCATACCAGTGTCTATTTCTGCATCCTCAACTCTATTCCAATGACCTGTGTGTCTGTTTTTATTCCAATACCACACTTATTTTATTATTATTTGTTTGCAATACAGTTTGAGGGCAAGGAACATGATACCTCTGTTTTTGTTCTTTTCCTTGAAACTACATTGGCTATTTAGTGTCTTTTGCTATTCCTCTCAAATGCTAATGTTATTTGTTCTATTTATAAAAAAATTAAATGTTAACATAGATCTAATTTAATCTGGGTATTGTTTTGAGCTAAATCACTTGCACCATAATGAATAATGATACAGATAGATAAGAGTTATGAGAAGTGCAGGGCCAGGCGTAAACCCTGAGCATTGTCAGGTGTGGCCCAAAAACTAAAATAAATAAACAAATGATAAAGATATAATAGCAATAGAGAGAGGGATGGGAAGTATTAAATCTCCCAATTTTAAATCATACTGTAAAGCAATAGTAATCAAAACTGTGTGGTAGTGACATTGACAATCTCAGATCAATGGATTAAGATCCCATAGATAAATCCTCATAGATACTAGATGTTAATATCTGATAAAGAAGTGGGGTAAAATGAAGTTGATCAAAGAAAGCCTCTGGCAACAGGAGGCACTGGAAAAAATGGACAGCTTCATGCAGAAAACATTAATCTGGAACCATATAATTAAACTGAATCTCAAATAATGCACAAAATTTAAATAAAGCATGAAATGAAATTGGATTTTACATAATACAAAATTTAATTCTAAGTAAATTAAAGAGCCTAGTATTAGACCAGAAATCATAAAATATGTTTAGGAAAACATATGCAGAACTCTGCAAGATAGAGAACTCAGAGGTATCTTTAATTATTTGACTGAAGTAACAAAGACAAAAATGAACATAGGAGACCACATCAAAACCAAAAGGTTCTAAATGACAAAAGAAACAGGCTAAAATTAGATAGTGTATAATGAATAGGAGAAAATATTTTCACACCAGACATCAGATAAATGGCTAATATCTAAAATACATGAAACACAGAGCTCAACCAAAAATAAAACCCTGAAAACCCCATCAAAAATAGAAGAGCAACATACAATCTCCCTGAAGGGAACATATGTATGATCGGCAGGCATATGAAAGAAATGTTCACTGCAATGGGAAATGCACAACAAAATTATTGTGAGATGTCATCTGACAACAGTGAGAATGGTATATATCAAAAGAATTGGAAACAACAAGTTTGGGTAAGAATGTGGTGAAATGGAATGTTCATTTGTGGGACATTAGTGGGAATGTTATCTAGTTCATCCTCTATGGAAAGTCATATGGAGACTTCACAAATAAATAAGGTAGAGTTTCCATATGACCCAGCAATTCCATTTCTTGCTATATATCCCTAAATATAAAAATGTTACTTCAAAAAGATATCTGCAAGCCTCTGTTCATTGCAGCACCAAGTACAACAGCCAGGCTAGGGGAGAAATTCAGATGTACAGCTACAGGGGCCAGAGTTACAGTACAGCTGATGGGTGGGTGACTTGCAAATGGCTAACCAAGATTCTTTTCTTGGCACCCAATATGATCCCCTGAGCCTCACCAGGAGTCATTCCTGAGCATATAGCCAGGAGTAATCCCTGAGAATGTTAAACAAAATAAATGCCCAATAACTATATAAAAATAGTGATATATATGAATATATATTTATATCTATTATATTTGTTATAAATATATCACTGTATCACTGTCATCCCATTGATCATCAATTTGCTCGCTCAGGCTCCAGTAATGTCTCCATATGTCCTAGCCCTGAGACGTTAGTGGCCTCTCTTTATTCATTCTTCCCAGCAGTGCCCCAGTGGAGGCTCTTTTGAGAGTCAGGGGAATGAGACCCATCATATTATAAATTGTAAATATATATTTATTTCTAAATATATATATATACAGAATGGAATTTTATGCAGCTAAAGAGATAAATTCTTGTTGTTTGCTGAAAGGACATTATGTTCATTGAAAAAAGTCAGTGGGCAAAGGGCAAATACTAAAACTTCATACATCACTGGTATATAAAGAAACAAAGGTTATAGACAATACTAAATAATGACAAAGCCTTGTCCTTTGATAACATAACTGAGATTGCAAAGCAGCAGGTGTGGAAGAGAGAGGGAAGAAAGAAGCAGACTAGAAATGACAAAGACAGTGGCGAAGCGTCTTGGGTAATTTTGGGGTGGTGAGGGACAATTGCAATGTACGTAAAAAAACATAAAAGTTAGTCTTATTGTACCTATGCTAAACTATAACTATTATAAAAAATAAAATAGAACCAAAATAGTGGAATCAATAAACAGGTATCTGTGCAAACTTGAATTTCTCTGGAGCAGATTATTCGTAAGGTCTATCAGCCAGCTTCCTGCATCAGAATCATTGCCTGACTGGAAAACTCATACCAATAATCAATCCCTGTCCCCAGAGATTGTTTTCATACTATGTACTTCATACCACTAAACTTCTGCAAAGAATGGATAAATACTCATTTGAGAAAAATATACAGTGATTCTATGTAAACCAGTTGATACATAAAACATTTGCAAATCAGGAGCTGTAGAGATAATACACTAGTTAAGGAGTTTGCCTTGCACCTGGCCAAACCCCATTTTCATTCCTGATACCACATATGCCTTCCCCACCCCATCAAGCATCATCAAGAGTTGATAATCATTTCCAGGCATAAACCAAAAGCCAAAAAATTGTGAATTAAATCTTTTGATATTGACACACATTTAGATACAAACTCTTTTTGCAGATCCTCCTGTATCATTGTTAGTAGTCCTTAGCCTTCAACTATTGTGGTCATATCCCCAGCGACTCTTTGGGAAAACTCTACAGATTTTTTATTTTTCCTTTTTGTTTGTCTAAACCATAACATAATAAATATAACATAACATAACATAACATAACATAACTGTAGCTCTGTTGTCCCGTTGCTCATCAATTTGCTCGAGCGGGCACCAGTAACGACTCCATTGTGACACTTTGTTGTTACTGTTTTTGGCATATCAAATATGCCACGGGTAGCTTGCCAGGCTCTGCCTTGCAGGCGAGATACTCTCAGTAGTTTGCTAGGCTTTCCGAGAGGGAGGGAGGAATCGAACCCGGGTCGGCTGTGTGCAAGGCAAACGCCCTATCACTCCAGCTCTACCATAGCATTAGTGTACCTAATAATAAATCATATTGGAATGCTACCAGAAATTCTTATGTAACTGTAGGATAACATAGCCTCAGTAGTTTAGGTTTATTGGGTTACTTCTGTTACAGTGCTCCTATTCCTCTTTGTTCATTTGTAGCTTCTTTCTTAGTGTTCTGTTGACTTATAAATAATGTTTTTCTCTTCTCCTTGAGTCTTCTGCATAGTTTATTCAGAGCAAGTCCTTTTTGTATGGACACAGGAAGACTTAACAAATGTTATGCTTTTGTAACCTGGGAGTCATTTGACTCTACATGATATTTTCCTCCAGGGCATCTGTTCTCTTGACCTAAGCCTCAGCTGCCCTTACTTCCTAGCATCCCCAAAGCAGGGTCCCCGACATGGGACCAGAAGGACCCAGGGCAAGCAGTGAGTTGTGTGCTACCCTGGCATCGAGATGGGTCTGGCCAAAGTGCCTAATGCTTAACTATAAGTTAAGAGCTTGATCATGGACAAATGCTGTCATGATCCAAACAGTGATAACTAGATTTGGACCCTGCTAGGGTGAGGAATGATTAATCTGGCCTGAGTGCTGTGGTCTGAGCCTGTGGCAAGATGTTGCCAGGAGAGCTGCCTTGCAAGTCTCAATGTATCCCTTGCTATGTCCATCCAAAAATAACTAGTATTGAGATGTTAATAAGTTCCTGGACTAAGGAAAGGAAAAAAACCTTAAGAGTGAGGAAGGGCTTTGGAATGCCCTGCCCTCAGGAAGGGTTTTCTTATGTTGATTTTGCTACCTGACTGGGTGTAGCCTAGAGGGCAAGGTGGGAGAGACAAGTAGGAGAGAGACAGAGTTGATCAAGAGGCAGCAGTTGATCCAGAGAGAGGCCGGAGCTGGGAGTGCAGGAGATGAGAAAGACGGAAGATTGAATAAACGGTAACTAATCAGCAACCAGCTTGGTCCTCATTCTTCCTTCGCCTGTCCTTGACCACCGGCCGTCCCGATCCAGTCCACACACTGTGGTTCCAGGGCACCGAACGCAGGCGGTGAGACAGAGCCGCCCGGAGAGCCCGCGAGTGCACTCGCCCTTCGGCAAGCTTTAGTTTTTTACATGTAATGATAATTGATAACCTCAACAATATCTCCAATTTATCAAATTTTTGTTTCTAAGCCTAATCTTGAAAATATCAGTTTTCTTAAAGAAGGAAAAAAAATAGACTTTATTTTCTTCAACTAAATTCCCTTTGGGATTAATTAAATCCTGTCCTTGTAAATCAGAGGGGAAAAATAGAATTATTGTAGCAACAAATTTTCCATTCCATCACTATCATATAAACCAATAGTTGCTTTACAAACGTTTTTAATTAATAAAATATCTGAGTTTTTCTTCCTTTACTTCTAGGTTTGTCCCCTGAAGATGAATGTGGGTGCCAGAAAGATAGAATAGGAGGTAGGAGACCTTGTATGTGGCTGGCCACGACCTTCAGTTGAATCCTCAAAAGACATATGGTCACCAAGCACTACCAGGAGTGATCCCTGAGCACCACCAAGTGTGTAACTCCCCTTACAAAAAAGGAAATGAAAGTATGCGTGAACCTAGGGACCATAGCTACACTAATACACTAAGCCTAGCACACTAATGCTTTCACATGTATCTGTAGTCAGATGGAAATCCAGGGCAACATTAAGTGAAAGTATAAACATATTTTGCTATGATGTGTTTGTAATGGTGTGTGTGTGTGTGTGTGTGTGTGTGTGTGTGTGTGTGTGCATAGGATGAAAGATAAAAATACTTCTAGACAGATAGAAGACTTAATGGAGAAGAGTTAGAAAGAAATGTCTATATTTTCCAACATACTCTTTCAAAGCTATAATTAAGTTAAAACCAAATTATTGCTTTGGGCTCTACTCAGCTATGACTAGAGTGAAAAAACAGAGAAAAGATACCAAGGAGAGAGTACAGGAAGAAATGAACTTTACCCACATCTCACTTTCACACTTCTAATCTCCATATCTGAGAACATTAATTTCTGTTGTTAAGGTAATTTCTGTTGCTGAGAGCCTAAGTAACATTATTATGGACGCCACAACAAATGAACACCCAGCCTATTAAACAAGAACTTTCAATGCCACCAATGTAGCTTGAAAGGAAAATGATTTGATTTCTCAGTAAATATTACCATTAAAAGTTACATTTTTTAAGCTCATCCATATAGTAAAGAATATATATGCCCATCTGATTTGTGATTTTTGCAATAACTCTATGCAATTTCCTATTTCATAATATACTCTCTAGATCTTTATTTGAATTCATGAAGTAGCAGGCTAATATTTTAACCTTGTGATTCTGTACCCTTGTTTTACTCCTAAAGGTACCGGGACAAAGAGAAAAACTATTCAAGTGTATATGTGTCTAGAATATTTTCACTCATAATTCTTTTCCCAACTAATGCCCCCAATTGAGTTTTTTTCTTCTCTGTTATATAATCATTCACTTATTCTCCCAAACAAAGGTCCATAGAAAAAATTGCTTTTGAAAAAAAAGTTAATATAGACATGAATTAATGTGTATTATTCAAAATGAAAAGTTGATAGGGAAATTGCTGGTGTTTCCTTAGAAATAATATGAGAAAATAATACTCTGACTCTTCCAACTATTTTTAATTCATTCTAAATATCTTTTTATTCTAATTAAGTATCTTTAGGGGAAACCATTAATTTCTGTTGTTAAGGTACCCTGTCCACATAACATTATTATGAAAGCCCTAACAAATGAACAGCCAACCTATTAAACAAAATCTTTCAATGTCACCAAAGTAGCTTGAGAGGAAAATGATTTGATTTCCCAGGAAATATTGCCATTGATGATCCGGCCGGCCGGGTTTTCGGCCCGGGTGCCCATGCCTCTGCAGAGCCAGTGGATGTGGAACGAGCGGGAACCAGAGACAGCTTTAGGAATTGGGGTTTCAGCATCTGGCAGAATTTTCCCTGGACTTTATACAGAAATCCAAAACCGCGCGGACTTAACATTTATAATTGTCAGCAATGTGAAACGGTTCCTTTTGAACAGGTCTGACTTGGGGGGGAAACTCCAAATAATAACAGTAAGTTTTTGTTGAAATATTGAAGGTTTTTAATGTAGCAGCCACCTCTCTGGACTGTGAACTAAGCAAAAGTCCCATGCTGGCCGACGCGGCGTGGCATACACCATACAATGAGGCGCTGGAAGGAGGATGAGGGGGAAAAAGGAAAAAAAAAAAAGGAAAAGAAAAAAGGGAAAAAATAAAGAGAGAGAGAGAAAGAGTTATGTACTTGTAGCAGTGGGGCTACATATCTCTTCATTTCCAGCAATGAAAAACTAATTATCAAATGTAGTAGGTCTGTCTCTCTTGGTTGGAAACTCTAACAACTATAGTGAGTTTTGTGTTGAATTATGGAATGTAATCAAGGTAAAGAAAAAATGAAGTGAAATTCATTAGTTATACAGTAGGGGGTAGGGGGTGGGGGCGGGAGGTATACTGGGGTTTCTGGTGGTGGAATATGGGCACTGGTGAAGGGATGGGTGTTTGAATATTGTATAACTGACATATAAACCTGAGAACTTTGTAACTTTCCACATGGTGATTTAATAAAAAGTTTAAAAAAAATTGCCATTGATGATTTTTTTTCACTTCTCCAACAGAGTTGTTTTGCGTTTTTTTGTTTGATTGGTTGGTTTTGGGGCCACACCCAGGGATACACAGAGGTCACTCCTGGCTCATGCACTCAGGAATTACTCCTTGTGGTGCTCGGGGGACCATATGGGATGCTGGGAATCGAACCCAGCTTGGCCACGTGCAAGGCAAATGCCCCACCCGCTGTACTATTGCTCCAGCCCCAACAGGTTTGTTTTTAGAAAGGAATGAACTAACTTTAAAGAGAAAAAACATGGGCAGTGAGGTATGGAACAGAAAATAAATACAAATATAAGCTGAGTTGCTAATTGTTTTATAACCATGACAAATCAGTACAGAGAATTGGCCCTGTACAAAACAACACAATCAAGGTTCAAAGATTGGGGCGTTCCCTTAGGCAAGGCTGAAGATTTCAGCGGCTGGCTATTTGGAACTTAGGCTGCAGTACTTGTTTTGGATGGATCACTGGGCGTGTCACAGTTCATGCTCTAACCAGACTTGAACCGCAGAATGGCCACCTGGCCCAGGTAGAAGTAGATGAAGTGTTTGGTTTTGTGCATCACACAACTACCGAAGTTCCTCTCCATGATGCAGTGACAGGTGGGATTGTACTTTTTGTGAAACTCCTTTGTAATGGGGCCGGGATGTCATTCTCTATGTTGTATTTCTCCAGAGCCTGAGTGACGCACTCTACGGAGTCCCGTTGCGTCTCGTCTGACATACCCTCATGTTTGATCACCGTCTTTGTGTCGCACATGGTCACCGGGAAGCAGGGGCTGCCGCGGTCTCCTGGGGGAGGAGTTGGTGAAGCTCAGATGCAGCAAGCAGCACCGTCGCTCCCAAAGCCGTAGCACATATGATGATTATATTTTTTTAAATGCGCTCATCTGTCACTGTCATTGTCACTGTCATCCTGTTGCTCTTCTATTTGCTCGAGCGGGCGCCAGTAACGTCTCCATTGTGAGACTTATTTGTTACTGTTTTTGGCATATTGAATATGCCACGGGGAGCTTGCCAGGCTCTGCAGTGCGGGCGAGATACTCTCGGGAGCTTGCCAGGCTCTCTGAGAGGGGCGGAGGAATCGAACCCAGGTCGGCCACGTGCAAGGCAAATGCACTACCGCTGTGCTATCGCTCCAGCCCTGGGCACTCATCTAGTAAAGAAAATATAGGCCCATCTGATTAGTGATTTCTTCTCAAAGGGTTCTGGATAAATAAATATTGAGTTATTTATTCAATTATTCAGCAAACAAACTCCTTCTAGAACCCACTGGTGCTCAGTTGAGGGAATTTTCACAAAAGTAACATTTTCTAACATCTGGAGAAGTTTTGGTAGTCACCATCAGTTGGTAAGCTAAGGTCAGAAGCTAGTATTATCTAGTTAGTAGAATCTAGAATAGTGCAAGATATTCTACAAGACATATAGCCTCTCACTATAGAATCATCCAAACCAAAATGTCAACAGTGTTAGGTATAAAACCCTTTTGCTCCACATACAGCATAAAGACTCAGTCCTTGCTCCTTGAGCGTATTACATACTTGGGAACATACAAGTTAATCAAACTGCAAACAAGGGCATGTAGAGTTTCAATTTTCATCATGGCAGAGAGGGAGAAGTACATGGAACCCCAAAATGAATATTTTTTAAAGTGCATTTGGATTGAACCGCTATGGCAGTGATAATTGAAAATATCACTCTGGATAAGAACTGTATGCTGAAAGTAGGTAAAGGAACAAATATTATCACCTCTCAGTGTCTGCATTGAGAACCACAATGCACAAAAGGAGAAAGAGAGGGATAGATAGAGAGGGAGAGAGAGAGAGAGAAAGAGAGAGAGAGAGAGAGAGAAGAGAAAACTGCCTGCCATATAGGCAGGCTAGAGCTATAGGAAACTGGAAAACTGGGAAACTGGGGACATTGGTTGATGGTGGGAAATGTACATTAGTGGAGGGATGTATGTTGGCACAATGAAACCCATTCATGGGCTGGAGCAATAGCACAGCGGGTAGGGCATTTGCCTTGCATGCAGCCAACCCGGGTTCAATTCCCAGCATCCCATATGGTACTCTGAGCACCACCAGGAGTAATTCCTGAGTGCATGAACCAGGAGTAACCCCTATGCATTGCTGGGTGTGACCCAAAAAGCCAAAAAAAAAAAAGAGAAAGAAAGAAAGAAAACCATTCATGAACAGCTCTGTAACTGTATTTCTCATGGTGAGTCAATTATAAATAAATAAATAAATAAATAAAATGAAAGTGCGTTTGGGCTTGAAAACCTGTCAGATGAATCTTCCCAGAGGGAATTGGAACAAAACTGGATGAAGGACAAATAAGAGACAGTTTTGTAGAAAGAAAATACATAGCTCACTCCAGAGTGGACAGTATATGCGAAGGTTCATGGTACGAAGAATCATGGAGGGTGACTGCAAAAAAACAAGGTCACCATGCAGGGTCAAGAGGAAATTGCACATAGTAGGGATGAGAACTCCATGGTTCTCTAAGCAAAATTATGAGGCATCTTTGTCATGAATTATATTTTACTTTCAGAAATGTTAATAGCAATGTGGCTGCAAGGAGCTTCATATAAAGTAAGACTACAGTTGTGTAAAAATTTTATTTTGGTTTTTGCTGCATCTTTTCATGGAAAAATAAATCACGTTCTATCAGTATTTTACCTTTGAGTTTTCCACAATAAATCAAAGAAAATAATAACTTTGTACTTGTAAATGAGACAATATTTTTTTTTAATGAGACACCAATATTATCTCTTCCATAGGGTCCGTAGGGTCACTGTTAAAATAAAAATAGTTAATATATCCCAAGTAGTCCATGACATTCCATTTGCTCTCAATGGAACGAACATCTCCAAATGCAGCAGTTATGGGTATCTGGGTCAAGAACTCAACACGAGCAGTCCCAGCTGGGGCCGGTGCTCGGCTCCGGCCGAGTTTCGGCCCGGGTGCCCATGCCTCTGCACAGCCAGTGGATGTGGAACGAGCAAGAACCAGAGACAGCTTTAGGATTTGGGGTTCCAGCAAGTGCTTGCACCCATGTATGGAGACTGTGAACTAAGCTTTTGCTACATGCTGTTCCAGGAAGGGAAATGATTCATTTTCCAACTTAAATCTCCGCGGACTTAATTACTATAATACAGAAATTGTAAACCGCACGGCCACTACCGCGGCCGTGCGACATTTTATCTCTTCATTCTCATCAGTGTAAAACTTATTATCAAATATTTCCTTGTTAATAGAACTATATTCTTGGGGGATAAATTTCAACAAAAATAGTGAGTCTGTTTTGAAACTCTAACAACAATAGTGAGTTGTGTGTTGAAATCTGGAAAGTAATCAAGGTAAAGAGAAAAGGAAGTGAAATTATCACTCATGCATGGGGGGGCGTTGGGGGACGAGGTGTGGGATGTATACTGTTTTGTTTTTGTTTTTGTTTTTGTTTTGTTTTTGTTTTTATTGGTGGTGGAATATGGGCACTGGTGAAGGGATGGGTGTTTGAGCATTGTATAACTGAGATAAAAGCCTGAGAACTTTGTAACTTTCCACTTGGTGATTCAATAAAATAAATTAAAAAAAAAAAAAAGAACTCAACATGAGGAACGACTTGACACCAGAACTGCGCAGGAGGAAGAGAGCAGTGTGGAACACCTTCAAAGCGTCGAAGAAGTGGTTAAGAGGATGAAGAACCTCCGGCTCCATGCACATCTTTTTGTTCTTCCTGCACTAACATATGCCTCAGAGACCTGGGCCCTACAAAAACAGGATGAGAATGCTATTAGGGTATCTCAAAGAGGAATCAAAAGAGCTATGCTTGGAGTATCATGTTTCACTCAAGTAAGAGAAGGAATCCAGAGTTCTGACCTCCTTGACCAAGAATCAGGGACGCTATCTCGTTTGCCAAGGTGTCAAAAATCAGATTTTTGAACTACATTAAGTTAAACAAGAGCTATAATTATTATAATACTTGTTAGAAGTAGATGGTATATTCTGCTTTTTGCCCATTCTGCTACTTTATCCTTTACTTATTGACACTAAATATATTTAATATATAGCATAGCAGTAGGGCATTCACCTTGCACACGGCCAACTCGTGTTTGATTCCTCCGTCCCTCTCGGAGAGCCTGGCAAGCTATGGAGAGTATCGCACCTGCACGGCAGAGCCTGGCAAGCTACCCATGGTGTATTCAATATGCCAAAAACAGTAACAACAAGTCTCACAATGAGAGACGTTACTTGTGCTCGCTCGAGCAAATCGATGAGCAATGAGGTGACAGTGACAGTCTTTAACATTTGAGGTAGCTTATCCTTCTGTCTCTGTCTCTGTCTCTATGTCTGTCTGTCTGTCTGTCTGTCTCTCTCTCTCCCACACACACACACACACACCACACACACATACACACCACACACACACACACACACAATCATACTAACCACCCAAGATCTGTGCCAAGGAGATGCTTGTAAAGAAAATTGAGCATATAGGCATGTATGCTCTTTCATCGACATATAAATGGATGAAGCTAATTACTACAACCTGCAGGAGTGCTGCTACTTAAAGAGTTTTAAACATAGTATACCCGAGAAGTTAAAATACTTGAAAATCACACATTGAGAACCTGTTAAATATACAGCTCTATGCTAGAGCATGGGAAAACTGTGTACTCAGAAAATCATTCGGAACACTGAGACTGTTGATAAAGGGTTAAGGTTTGTCTTTACAAAGATTTAATGTCCCCAACATGAGATTTAATAATTTTCACAAATTTTCTTTTACTGAAGTATTTTTGATAATTCTATTAGTCATTTAGCTGTAACAAACAATATCAAATAAACTGTTTTGTTCCTGCCATGGGGGCAGGCTTGGGGGTGGTTTGGGACATGGGGATAATGGTGTAGGGAAGGTGACAGTGGTGGTGAGATTGGGATTGGAATATTGAATGACTCCAACAAATGTATCATGAATAACTTTGTAAACCATCCTGATAAAGAGGGAAAAACTTATTTTTCAAATCTTGCCTTGATTTCGTCAAGCATGCACCAGACCTTCATTGACAGGGGATTCTAAATGGAGACACAGTTTCAGCTTGGACTAATTATCCGGCAACGGGGGAGATGATCCTCAATAACTGTGCTGTCTTCTTCTGGGAGATGGGAACTATGAGGCAAGACTCTAGATAGCAAAGCAATTTATTCCTTTCATGTCTTTTGCTTAGGAGGGTGCTATAAAGTCTCAGTCCCGCTAGGCAGTCTCTCCAGACTCATGAACTCTGTCTCTATACAAGAGCATCTGCAAGGTCTTATTTCTTATAAAAATAACTGAGAAGTCTCGTTCTTTCTTCCCTCTCCCTTCCTTGCCGAAGGTAAGTCTACCTCTTAGTATGCCTTATCCCTCTTAACCCGCAAAGGGCTTTTTCTACTTCCAACATATACAGCACAGAAGGAACCCACGGCTCCTGTATTAGAAAAGTAAGAGATGGTTTCATAAATAGATACTTCAGGATTTATGAACTAATCCAGTCCATGACATACGGTGTCTCTCTGAATTCACTTGGAAGCCCAATTTTTCTGAGTCGTATAGTAACTATTCTCAACCTAAGGGTAGGAGGACTAATGTACAATTGGGTGAAATGTAAAGATTAATAAAAAATGTTTTACTTATCAAGGGCTTTATTTTATCCTTTACCATGAAACAAAGATATTATTGCTGTCATCTCCTTAAAAGATTGGAAAGACAGGAAGAGTTAACATTTGTTCCGATAGGACTGATACATCAAGGTCTTCTAAATACTTAATCTCAACTCCATTAGGTAAGTATTACTACATATTTTAACAGGAGGAACCTAAATTAACATGAGGTTATCTGCCAGGAGATAATGCTATTATAATAATAGTGCAATAATAATAATAAATTGAGATTCTATCTTGTGTCTTCTCTTTGCCAAATCCATTAATGCATTTCTTTGCTCGGTGCTAACTAGGCAGCCAGAGAGCTTCTCTGGCTCCCTGGATTTCCAGAATGAATAGTGTTTCTCATAACATTTTTTGTCAAGTGGGCCTGGGCTGATTGGAGAGGTAAGAGGTAAGAAAACAAGGCTGTGGAGTTTGACTTAGAAGCACTGACGCGGGTGTGGTTTTAGGAAATGAGAGACGGACTTCTAGGTCTTTCTGCTAACATGTTATTTCACCTTTCATCTGTGCTGCACATATAATGACAACTTAGAATCGCACGTTGATGATATGTTGCTATCATGAATTTCACTCTAGTTGAACCATTATTTTATCTATTACTTCACGACTCTATTTACCTTTCATTTTGTAATAAATTTTCAGGTTCAGATAAAAGCTTAAAATTTGTTTCCTGAACACTATATGACTGAAACCTAATCAGGAGCAGCTTTGTAAGAGTCCATCTCACAGTGATTTAATTAAAAAATAATTTATTTCCTCTGCTAAGTTTTTTTTCTCAGAATCCCTGAATCACAAAGTATGAGAAAGGCCCATGATATACAATTTTAATTACAGTTTTTTAATATGTATCCATATACTTACATAACGAATATATATGCCAGATTTTTTAATTAATATCATCTCTCATTAGTTTATATAACCACTAGGGTATAAAGATGCTGTTTTGATTCTCATTGTATACAGTGCTTAGAACTTAATTAAAAAACAAGTGGGTGACTGCAGGAGGAATAATGAAGATACAAAATCGCATATTTTTTTTAATATTCTCTTAAATAAGAGGAACTCATTATTTTTATAGAATATAAAGAAAAGGCTGGAGTACATGTCTGGTACCCACAGGATCCCAGATTATATCCTTAGCAACATGGTCTCCTAAGCATTGTCATCTGATGGTCCCAGTTTCACTTCAGAGACCGCCCCCCACAACCCTGAAATAAAATAAAGGAATATCAGAGGATATTATGTCTTGTGAATAGGGAGAAAGTGATTAACCCCTGGCTCTTTTGCTCAGAGATTACCAGTGTGGGTACTTAGGAGAACCGTAAATGCTGCTGGAGATCAAACTAGGGTCAGCTACAGGCAAGACAAATACTTCAACCTCTGTACAATCTGTCCAAGATCTGTAAAGAAAGGATTGGTCCCTCTGAACTTTCAAGTAATAAAAGCTTGCAAGTACTATTTGTATGTCTTATAATGGATTAGGAATTACATTTTAGGGAAGGCACTTTATATTTTAGGAAAGGTATTTTAAATTATGATTTCATTTAAACTTCACAAAAACCCTTTATTCCATTTCTGAAGTAATATTATCATCCCTACTTGTTCATAATAATTTAAAAAAACCTGCAACTCAGATATTACATATTATCTAACTAGCTTCACAGAATCAGGAGGTGGGATTATTCAAATATTATTTCTTTCAAAGCTGATTTCACAGTAATACGCTGACCCTTGGTGTGTTATAAGATGCTGACTGTGCTGTGACATTAGAAATAATTCAAAGTGTTATCGAAAATTCAAAGAGATATCATTGTATTACTGAAAGTCAATCATGAAAGTTTTGTAACTGTATCTCACGGAGATTCAATTAAAAAAATTTTTTAAAAAAGAAAGTAGGAAGAGGAAAAACCAGTGAGTAAAACGGACATCACTTTTTAGCAATTGGAAAGATCGCAGATGTCTACACTTGTCCTCAATGTTCTTAAATTTTGTGACATTTTGTTCTTAACATCTAATCATGTTTCTCCCTAAGCTTGAAGTGGGTTTCTGTGAGTGATTTTTAGAAGTGTTGCTTTATTATAGAGATTTCTTCTCAAGGAGCATGTTGAAGAATAAATTTGAGAATTAAACAAGTTAAACAAGGTCATCGTAGCCTCTATTCCAGCGTCTTGAAGCTGAGATGATCTCATCATAGTAGAGTGGGTCCTGTCAAGTGTGTGTCTATTCATTACAAGGCTTTCAAGGAATCTAGGTTCCTTGCAGGATGTCACTTGAGCACCTCAGAAGAGGAAAATAAATGAACTGGCTTGGTCTTTTTGAATAATCCTCAAACTCACAGGAAGGGTTTTCAGACTTTCAGCTTATGATCACATAGATCTCAAGACTCCCAAAGTCGACAGGAGCCCTGATGCTCAAAATCCATATTACCCTAATCGGATATGGGTAGAGAAACCAGGAATTTGGTGGGTTTTGTTTCTGAGTCCTTTTTTAAAAAATATAGTCAATTTTAGGTGCTTATAAATTCTGTGCTTTGGGATGCTGCTTTTCTCTTCAATTTAAATCGCATTACTATCCCTTCGGTTTTACATAAGTTTTTAGTACACAAGAAAACATTCTGCATAAGTATGAAATAGAAAAAAGAAAAGTGGAGAGTCAGTTAAAAAAAAAAGAGAAGGGAAGAAAGAAGAAGTTTAAATAACTTTTAATTTTATCTAAATGACCTCGGCTCCCAAGAATTCCAAAAGCTTCCTGATAATTTCTTGTGAACTCACTGAGAGAACTTAATTTTAATTCCTCTTCTGAAAAATAATTGCTGAATGGCACCAAGTCCCTCAGCCTCTTATGATCCGTCATTTCTTAAATAATTTGGCCCAATTCTTAGATGGGATACTGTGAGATTCGTATTGTAGAAACTTGGCCCAAGCCAAATTTCAAATAATCAATCCTTGCTGATCTTCCTGCTTTCTAACTTCAGTTCTGATTACATCTGATTCATGAGTGTGAGCCAGAACCTGTCGATCTGATTCTTCCTTCTGTCTCTAACTCAACAGAGACCAGCTATTGAGCCAATGACCTGGGAAAACCATTCGCTGTGGCTGGAATTTGTGTTCCTGTCCTATCCCTCCAACCGAGAGCTGTGTGTCTTGTCTTTCCTAGGAGTCACGCTGGTTTATATGTTTGTCATCACCGGCAATGTCCTCATCGTGGTGGCCGTGTGGACAGAAGCTCGCCTGCACACGCCCATGTACTACTTCCTGGGCAGCCTCTCAGGGGTGGAAATATGCTACACAGCAGTGGTGGTGCCTCACATCATGACCAACATCCTACTGTCAGAGAAGACCATCGGCTTACTGGCCTGTGCCACGCAGATGATTTTCTTTATTGGCCTTGGCAGTGCCGACTGCTTCCTCTTGGCAGCCATGGCCTACGACCGGTACGCTGCCATTTGCCACCCCTTGCAGTACCCTCTCATCATGACCTTGACCCTCTGTGTGCGCTTGGTGGTGGCCTCGGTGGTCATTGGCCTTTTTCTGTCCTTACAGCTGGTGGCCTTCATCTTCTCTCTGCCGTTTTGCCAGGCCCGAGGGATCCAGCACTTCTTCTGCGACGTGCCACCTGTGATGCGCCTGGTCTGTGCCAACAGTCACTTCCACGAGCTCTCGGTGCTGGTGGCGGCCACGCTGGCCATCGCCGTGCCTTTCTTCCTCATCGCCACCTCCTACGCCTTCATCGTGAACGCTGTGCTCAAGATCCACTCGGCCGCCGGCCGCCACCGGGCCTTCTCCACCTGCTCCTCCCACCTCACGGTGGTCCTGCTGCAGTACGGCTGCTGCGCTTTCATGTACCTGCGCCCCAACTCCCATTATAACCCCAAGCAGGATCAGTTCATCTCGTTGGTGTATACGCTGGGAACCCCGCTGCTCAACCCGCTCATCTATACTCTGAGGAACAACGAGATGAAGGGGACCTTGGGGAAGATTCTAACAAAGAATTCTGTCTCCCAGGAGGACAAGTAGGTGGGGGTCCAAACTAAGCTTTGCTTCCGGCTCATTAAACTCCCCATGCGACTTGGATTTCTGTCATCCAATGTGGAAACTGAGCCTGTGAAAATGGGGTAGGGCTGAAGAGAGAGTTTCTTTGCTTGTAACTGAAGCTGATTGGATCCCCAGAATAATGCCAGAAGTGGTGGTCTCTAAATAGAGAGCCAGAAAGAGCCTCTGAACACCACTGGTTGTGGCCCCAACTCCTCCATCCCCCCCCCAAAAAAAAATCAAATAAAATTTTAATGGTCAGACAATCTGTATACTCTTTATGTTTTCAGGGAACTTATTCTTATACCATTTTTGCTCAGTGATCTCTCTCTAGAGAGAAAACTAACAAATAAGCACACTCTGATTGACATTTGTAAAGTATAAGATGTCTCAAGTATGTTCTGGAAACTCATGTTCATTTGGTAGGCTTTAGTGGAAATAAAACACAATAATGAGTTATGAACACAGGTATGAATGCATACACTTATTGGGAATACACATCATACTAAAATTTTATATGGCAATGCACGTCATACTAAAACTTTCAGGAAAGCATTATTACCCCTAGATCTCAAAATGTGGATACAGTATTATTTATTAATCTATGACCAACGAGAACTAGATATATATAAAAAAAATGTAGCAAGCTAAAAGATCTTGTCTTACATAAGAAAGTTGTGTAAATAGTCCACAGTTTGTCTATCCATCATCTTTTGTTGGGCAGTTGAGTTGTTTCCACAACCTGGCTATCATACTAAGTGTGGACTGCTTTATGCTTTCTTCTAAAGCATTATTATTTTAGGACCTAGTCTCATTTTATACACTACATATAGTTCCTTCAGTGTTAATTGTTCATCACATTTTAATTTTAATGTTGAATTTTTTTAATTAATGGAAGTTGAGAGAGAAAGAGAGAGTGTGTATATGTGTGTAAAAGAGAGCTCTGCAAATTTTTTCAGTTGACTGATGATTTTTTCCCTTAGTGTAGCAACAAGAATCTATCTAAACTAGTATAACTTTTTTTCTGACTTTGAATCTAAAAATATAGTCTCCAAAATTTTATTAAGTTTATGATATTGCCACTAGAAGTCATATTATTTATTCCTAAAATTCATCTAAAAAGTGAGGATATAGTAAGTTCAATTACTTTGGATTTTATTTAATTGATTTTTATTGGATAAGTTTGAAAAGTAGAATTGTGTAAATTTGATGTATTCAGCATATTGCTTTGATATATTAAAATATTATAATGTTTCTTGAAGTAATAGATCATGTTATATACTTATTACACATTGTAGATGATGTTCAATATACTGTACATTAAATCTGTGTGACTGTTTTATATTACAAAAGTCTCATTTGCTGATATTTACTTTCTTTGTGCTTCTTGCATCATTTCCAAAATAATTCATTGCCAAGATTAATATCAATAAGTTTTTTTCTTATACCTTTTTCTCATGCGTTCTTCTAAATAAAAATGATGATTTCATGGGGCTGGAGTTATATTATAGTGGGTAGGGCATTTGTCTCACATGTGGCCAAATCAGGGTTAGGCCCTAGCATCCAACATGGTACCCCAAGCTCTCCCCTGAGCACAGAGCTATGAGAAATGACTGAACACTGTAAAGTGTGCTCCAAAAGCTAAATTTTAACAATGTTTTATTATCAGATATTATGTTTATATATGATCCGTTTTGAACAACTCCTGCTAGTGGTGTGAAATATCCTTGTTTTTACATTTGTTGAAGAGAATCTATTTACCCTGTTGAATTTTTTTTCTCCATTTTCAAGTTGGCCATCCATGTCAGAATTTAATTCTAGGTTTTCTATTCTACTCCATATTCTGGGTTTTCTGTTGTGTTCCATAGATGTTCCCTTTCTTACGCCCATTTTTATGCTTTTTGTTCTACCGTTGTAGTAGAGTTTGAAATAAGAAAACATGATTCAGTACTGTTCTATTATTTTTGTGCATACTTTGGATACTTCAGATCTTTTGTTATTCCACACAAATTTTATGATTATTTTTCTCTTTTTTAGAAGAATGTGTTTGACATTTTGATGGGAATTTCACTAGTTCATAGAGAGCTTTGGGTAATCTGAACATTTTAATCATATTAATTATTCTGATTCATGAACATGGAGTATTTTCCATGTGACTGTGTCTTCTGTAGTTAGGGGAGATAATTGGCATGCTGTCAATTTTTAATTCTATTTTTTATTTAGGTCTTCTGATATAGTCAATCGTCCGAGTTTTCAATTTTGACTTTTAATGGCTTCCATAATGTATCTCTGAAACAGCCTGTTTACACTGAGATCATCGATTTGTTCGTTTCGGGGACTTTTCCCAGTACTGAAATATTCTCAGCTATTTTCCTATTTTTTTTAGTAACTCCTCCAATCCCTTCTCTTCTCTTTTTGGTATCCGTATTATTCTTCTTTTGGCTCTCCTAATGGAGTTTGATTAATGTTGTAAAGCTCTTAACTTAAAAATAAATCTTTGCTCTGATTCCTTTTTAATCTGAATCAATTCTAGATTCCTGTCTTCTGTAATATTTGTCATGTCTTCCATCTTATATACTCCATTTCCATAACATTTCAATTAATTTTTATCTCATTTATTGACTGCTACATCTTTAGAGGTTCTATTTGGTTCATTTTGAGAGTACAGTTTCTTCTCATAAACTTATTAGCTTAATTTCTAATTTTATTGAATTGCCCTTTTAAGGAGTTTTCGTTTTTATTTGTTTGCTATGTAATTTGCCAGATTTCTTCATAACTCCTCTTCTTAATTCTCTGACTGTTTAGATTGTGATCTTTGATGACTTTGAGTTTGGTTGCTGCAGAACTGTCGTTTTCTTTTGCTGATACCCTAGTAGCATGATTTTTCCATGATGTTGCTGAGATCTGCAACTGCTAGTGTGTTTGAAGTAATGAACAATTTTTCTATTTAGGTAAAGTTTTGTTGATTTTTATTCCATCAGTTCAACAAGTTGACAACTAGAGATCTTTTTTTATCCCATAACTTGGCACAGTAGCACAAGTTTTTGCTTCCTCTTTCCAGAAATGCCCCCATGGCTATATTTGGAAGCATATTCCAAGAAAGAAGAGGGTTATAACAAAACAGATTGGATGTATGTTTTGCCTTTGGAGTTTGGTATGTCTACAGCCCAAATATTTTGTGGTCAACCATTTTGCTGACTACAGACCAGATAGTAATCAGCATGTTCCTTCTGTATATCTTAGTCTTTAACTTTTCCTCCTAGTCATGGATGTCTTTCCTTGTAGGACCTGGAGCCAATGAAAAGCAATAAGATCTCTAGTCTATAGGTCTGGGTAAATTTTCACTTATCTTTCCACTCTTCAACCCCTCTGCCAAGGGGATCACCAACCAACGCCCTCACCTCTGCTGTTGCTTCTGGGGTCATAAACACTCTGGTTCTGGTAGTGTTCATTCATTCGTTAGAGACAAATTGAAATATAATTGCTATCTTAATAATATTGACACTTTAATGCATTATCATAATGCATTTTATTAGTGGTATTAACTTGTCATAATTTTGTATAATTATATCTTATAGTCTTTCATTACATGTATAACAGCATGCTATGTTTTTTTAAATATATTTGGGGCCACAAACCAGCTATGCTCAGGGATTACTCCTGACTATGCACTCAGAAATCACTCCTGGCAGACTCAAAGGACATTATGGGTTTCCATGGATCAAACCCAGGTCTGCCACATGCAAAGCAAGTGCCCAACCTGTTGTACTATCTCTCTGCCCCACAGGTGATTTGGGAGTTTTAAATACTACAGTAAATATATGTTTTGTTTTAGTTTTCATTTGCATTCTATCAGGATATATAAATTCATTCATTCATTCTGTTTGTTTGAAAATTCTTTTTTATTTTCTCTGTGCATGATCGCGTCTTCTATAAATAAAAATAGTCATACTTATTCATTTAAAGTTGCTATAATATGCAGTTATAAGAAAAGATAACATAATGCATTTCATAGCAACATGGATGTAGCAAAAATTCATCCATAAGAGAAGAACAAATACTGGTTGATCTCACCGTCTATAAAATAGAGAGAAAAATGCAAGGTAATAGACATTATCAAACAATGGCAACCCTTGACCTTGGATTAAAAAACATTAACAATGGGCCTCATCCATCTGACACCGATAGAGCCCCCAATACGGCAGCATTAAGGAAGATTAGCAAGGAGAGGCTGATAAAATCTCAGGGACGAACTAGACTGCCAAAACAAAGAAAGACTAAAATAACTGTCTGTACTTTCAACACATGTACTCTGGCATCGGAAGCATCTATCGAGGACCTGATGGTGCAAGCGCAGAAGATCAAGTACATCATTAGTCTGACCGAAATGAGAAGGCATCAATCACATCACGTTATTTCGACACTGGAGAAGAACTGTTCCTTGGAACATGCGACAACAGAGGTATCTGTGGTGTCGGTGTCCTTGTCAAAACGAACTTGGCAATAAGCATTGATTCATTCAAATGCATAACAACCCGAATTGGATGATTACACATGAATAGATGTGGCTCACTGCCAGCAGTTTCTATTTTCGTCGTCTATACACCAACATCCAACTATGACGAAGAAGAAATTGAGAAGTTCTACATGGAGCTGGAGAAGTTCTATAAAGAAGACCACACCTTCTACAGATCATTGTCAGTGATTTTAATGCCAAGATAGAAGATTGCCCAAAGAACTCCACATTGGGTCCCATGGCCTAGAATGGAACGATCAGGGTGAGAGACTATCTGAGTTCATCATGTTGACCAAGACCATCCATGGTAACTCACGGTTCCAGAAGGCCGAATCTAAATGTTGGACATGGGAGTCTCCCGGTGGACAGCTCCACAATGAAATTGACCACATCATATTCAATCGAAGGTTTTGCCTGACCGATATAGCTGTTGTCCCAAACTTCCAAACGGGATCGGACCACCATCTCCTTCATGCAAAATTCTACTTCACAGAGCAGGGAGAAAGCACGGCAAACTTTAAGTTTAAGAAGAGAACTCCCAGAATGGCCACCAACTGGGAGCTCTTTGGCACTATTGCGTGCGACAACGTGGGAAGATGCTGTCATTGACAACATCAACGAGGAAAATACGATTGACTGGTTCAGCACCTCCATGACTTCGAAGAATGCTGAGAGTGGGAAAGCCACAAACAGACGGCTGTCTTTGGAAACTCTTGAGCTCATTTGCCAACGTGGTTTGGCACGAGCCTCAGGCAACCACAAGCTAACATTCGAGCTCGTAAAGCTGTGCAGAGAAGTGATAAAGGAAGACCTCAAAGAGAGAAGAACAACAGTATTGGCCGATGCAGCAGAAGACAGGAAAAGTATTCGTAACACTTGCCTGTCCTTTGCCAACTACAAGATCAAGACGACTGCCCTCCAACGTCCTGATGGATCTATCACATCTTCCAGAAGGGCAATGGAGAGGATTATTCACGACTTCTACTCAGATCTCTTTGACAGCCACATCTACCTGCTCACATTTCAAATTCCACAGGATGAATATGTCATTCCCAATGTCCTCCCTTCCAAAATCTGACACGCCATTCCTTCAGTAAAGACAAGTACAGCACCCGGTCCAGACAAGGTCAGACGCGAATACCTGAAGAATCTGCCGCCAGTACTCATCAATACACTGGCTCGGCTCTTCACACGCTACCGGTTTGAATGCAAGTTTCCATCCCAATGGAAAACCAGCAGGAACATTCTGTTGTACAAGAAAGAAGACATCCACAACATTGGCAACTATCGCCCAAGCTGCCTGTTGTCCTCGTCTACAAGTTGTTCACTCGAGTCATCCTAAATAGAATAGGCAGAACACTAGACGAAGGACAACCATGCGAGCAAGCCGAGTTCTGAAAAGGATTCAGCAAAATCGACCATATCCACATGGTGACCAATCGCTGGAGGCAGTTTGTGGGTGTGACTGCCAAACTATTGGAAAACTGGGGAGCGATGCAGAATCTCACACGGCAGAGCCTAGCAAGCTACCCATGGCATATTCAATATGCCAAAACAGTAACAATAATGGGCTTCATTCCCCAACCCTGAACGTGACAGGGACGAATGGAGACATTACTGGTGCCCTCTCGAGCAAATCGATGAGCAATGGGATGACAGTGATACAGTGCGATGAGCAATGGGATGACAGTGATACAGTGATACAGTGACCAAGTTCATTGAAGTTTTGTGAGAGTTCAAGATGCCATTCTGTCTAAATTTCATCGATTTAAAGAAGGCCTTTGATTCTGTTGAGACTGAAGCAGTCATAGAAGCCCTAGCCAAACAGGGCGTTCAAACTCAGTACATCAAGATCCTCCTCAAACTGTATTACAGATTCACCACAAAGATCTCATCATTCTACAAGGAAGTGATCATTGACGTGAAGGGAGGGGTTGGGCAGGGTGATACCATTTCACTGAAACTCTTCAGTGCCACCCTCGAGAACATCATGTGACAACTGGAATGGGAAGCAATGGGAGTGAAGATAGATGGTCGGCAACTACATCACCTCCACTTTGCTAATGACATCGTTCTAATAACACCAAACATTAGCCAAGTAGCACAAATGCTGGCCGACTTCGACCTCAAGTATGGAAAGGTCGGACTGCAGCTGAATCTCACCAAAACAATGCTCATGAAAAATGAACTAGTTCCTGATGTTCCATTTGCTCTCAACAGAACAAACATCTCCGAATGCAACAGCTCTGTGTACCTGGGTCGAGAACTCAACATGAGGAATGACTTGGTGCCAAAACAGCACAGGAGGTAAATAGCAGCCTTCAAGAGCGTCAAAGAAGTGTTTAAGAGGACAAAGAACTGCGGGCTCTGGGCACATCTTTTCAACTCCACCATTCTTCTTGCACTAACATATGCCTCAGAGACCTGGGTCCTAAGAAAATAGGATGAGTACGTCATTCGGGTCTCCCAAAGAGGAATCAAAAGAGCTATGCTTGGAGTATCACATTTCACTCAAGTGAGAAAAGGAATCCAGAGTTCCGACTTCTTCAATGGTTAAGAATCAGGGATGCTGTCTCATTTGCCAAGGCATCGAAAATCAGATGGGCTGGGCATGTAATGCGATTCAGACTTGCCGGACACTTAATGCAATTTTTGAGATGACCGCTGGACTAGAGCTGTAACCGACTGGATTCCACAGAATGTCAAAAGACTGCGTGGCCACCCACCTACAAGATGGTCAGACTTCTTCATCAAAACCCTAAATGAATGGTTTGAGGCTCTACCTGTTCCTGGAGTGAGCAGATACCATTGCAGCTACACTAGCACGGGACAGGGACAAATGGAGACATTACTGGTGCCCGCTCGAGCAAATTAAAGATCAACGGGATGACAAGTGATACAAGTGACAATGGGGACAGTGGCTAGGAAAATTATGATAATAAGGAGAATGGAAGGGGATCACCACTTTGGTGGTGGTAGAGTAATTTTGCACAGAAATACTATATACTTTAGCACTATCATAACCATATTTTCCTGAGCTATAATACTGCACTATAGCACTGTCGTCCCATTGTTCATCGATTTGCTCGCGCGGGCATCAGTAACGTCTCTGTCATGAGATTTCTTGTTACTGTTTTTGGCATATCCAATACACCACAGGTAGCTTGCCAGGCTCTGCTGTGTGGGTGGGATACTCTCCGTAGTTTGCTAGGCTCTCCAAGAGGGACGAAGGAATCCAATCCAAGTCAGCCACATGCAAGGTAAATGCCCTACCCACTGTGCTATGGCTCCAATATAATACAATTTAATAAATTAATAATTTTAAAAGAAAACAAAATTAAATTGCTATGGTAGTGTTCTCTCAAATAAAACTCCCCCCTACTATTCATATCCATTTTTACAATCCTCCACAATTCTGAATTTGTATTTTTCAATGTCACATCAACAAATAGCATACAAAATTAAAGGTTTTATAATCACTTGCACATTATGCCACCTTTGAATCCAAGCCATAAAAGTAATCTCATTTAGTACTGTGGTTTTTAATATATTTTAAATGATTGCAATTACCTGGCATAGATTAGCCACTCCAAAAATATTAGCAATGTTATTGAAATCACTGATTTGTAATTACTGATGACAGTAGTCTTTCTGATACTAGGCTCAGATTAGTTGTCACTGCAGTTACTGGTGAGAAAACTTTTGAACTTGTCAAGACTAATTTTGCTGGACACAAGGAATTAGGATTTAGTCATGGAATCTTAGTAATAATAAGTTTGTAATGATCATTTATTTAGCATTATAATAATTGAGTTGGTTAGATGCTGTCATTGGCAAATTTATGTCTTGAACTTCTCAAAGTTGATTCTTCGAAACATTACCTTAATATTTTAAAGATTCATATCTTGCTTCACTTTCAAAATGTTTTTATTGTAATAAGAACATAGATGACAAGTCCATATAAAAGCTTCACAACTTGCTTTGCTTCAGCAATTATGACATGGCAGAGCCATAATTAGACTTCAGAGCTACAGATTCCTAAGTTGGTTCACTACAAATTTTCCATGAGCTCAAACTTAAATGAATCTTCAACTACACTCACTGGGAGAATGTCTGGAACACAATAACAAAACCCACCCCTGCTGGGTTTAGGAAAGGAATTAGGAGACCCAAGTGGAATTCCCTGATATCATTATTTACAGTGACCACACAAGGCTGCCTGTTAAAATTGCTTAGTTGATTATCTTGAAATTTTTCTCAAATATTTTATCGAACTGAGTTCAGTTTAAGGAGAACCACTAGGGAAATCGCCCATCTTTTGGGACTCATTATTTTTAAGAGATTTCATAAAGGACACTCAATGTTCTTACTAAATCAGGAAAGACTGGACCCTAGGTGGATATATCTGAATCTGTCTTCTATTGCTAAGGAAAAGACTGGTCTTCTTATTCAGAACTTGAATTAGAACTAAAATATATTATCATCTTTCCAAATTAATTCTCTCTCACACTATTCTGCCTAATGACAACTTTCTAAGAGGTGTCTCTTCTGAATTTTAGCAAAGAACACTTTTTTAAATCTTTCTCGCCTGGAAGTATGGGGTTATACTATCTTCTTGGCCTTTCCTAGAGATACTGAACTTCATCAACCCTTGTTCTATTTCAGTCTGTAAGGTTCAATGAGTTCTCTTTCCTGAAGACAGAAATCAGCATCTCATTTTTAAAAAAAGTTAACTTCCTCCATAGTGAATTTCCTTAGGTGGCTGATGGGATGAACAAAATTTCAAAGATGGTAAGGGAACATCTAAAGAGATTTCATTTCTTGGGTTTTATTTTTATTTCTCAAAACAGTAAAAATAAAATGTTTTGTAATGCTTTAAAATTGGGGGAAAATAGTATAGGGAGGGGGATAGAAGAGAAGGAAAAAAGTCAGTGGGGCAGGGGAGAGAAGTAGACAGAAAACAAGAGTGAACAGGGGGACCCTGGGGATCTGAATATATGGATGGTGTAGAGGAAGGTTATAGCTAAATATCCTAACTACACAGTCAACAACAATACTGAAAACTGCACTGTAGCATTGTCGTCCCATTGTTCATTGAGCTCAAGTGAGCACCAGTAACGTCTCCATTGTGAGACTTCTTGTTACTGTTTTTGGCATATCAAATATGCCACAGGTAGCTTGCCAGGCTCTGCTGTGAGAGCGGGATATTCTCGGTACCTTTCTGGGCTCTCTGAGAGGGACGGAGGAATCAAACCCGGTTGGCTGAGTGCAAGGCAAATGCCCTACCCGCTGTGGTATTGCTCCAGCCCAACACCGAAAACAAGAGATCCAAACTTCAAAATTTAAAAGGTGCTTATCAAGGTTGCAGGCTGGATATTGGGGGGTGAAGGGGAAACCTGGGAAGCTGGAGGATGAAAGACAATGGTGGTGGGATTAGAGCTAGAACATACTATGTCTAAAACCTAAATACAAATAACTTTTAAATCATGGTGCTTTAATTTTTTAATTAGATAAAAATATTAATATGTCAATATTAAGAAAACAGAAGTTATAGAGTAGATGATAGACATTATTCTTTATTTTCATAGATAGAGAAAAAGGAAATCTATCAAATGGTTAAATTTCACACCATAAAAAATAAATAAATAAATTTCACACCATAAAATATCATATCAGTATAAAACTGGGGTGAAACTTGGAGTTTTTGCCTTTTCTTTCAATTTTCTTTCACTGATCTATCCAAAAGTCACAGGATTTCTTTTTCATGTATCATAAGCAGTTTAATGGAATCATGTGATAATGTAAAAAAGCATTTTTCAAGGTACATCATTTTTGAAAAAAATACAGAAAATTAAATTGTCTGCTTATATAATGATCTCAGAACTTTATTGGGTTTCTGTGACTTGCTGCTCCTGAGAAATGTTTCAAGGTTTTCAAACCTGACTGTAAAGCTTTCGTTTCTGGGGTGTCACAAGAATTTATTTCTTTTTATTTGATTGTTTTTGGTTTTTTGTTTGTTATATTTGATTAGCTTTTGGGTCACACCCTGTGCTTCTCAGGGCTTATTCTTGACTGGATTCCTAGCAGTCTCAGGAACCCAATTGGGTTCCCGGTGTGGAAAATTGATTTGTCTTGTGCACAGCAAACACCCTACCCACAGTACTATTGCTCTGCCCTCTGATTTTTTTTTAATGTCTGGACCACACCTAGAAATGCTCAGGGATTACTGCTAGCTCTGCAACCAGGATTAAACTCCCGGCAGTGCTTGGGGAACCGTATGGAATGCAGGTCGGGGGACCGTATGGGATACAGGTCATCCATCCACAAGCAAGGGAAAGGCCCTCCCTGCTCTGGCCCATTTTCTATCCTACAGTCTTACTGACACTTATGCACTCATTTGATGCTCAATAAGACAGCATCATTTTTCAATGTTTTCCCGAATTTCTTATTTTGATGATATTTAATTACAATTAGTTTACTGAAACCTCTCATTTAAAAAAAATTTCTTCCTTGTCTTTTTAATCTTTTTTGATATAAGGTTTAGCAAAGCAGTTACAAGGTGACGGAGGACGCAACTCCAGAGAAATTATCCTCATTGTCTGCTCTGGAAAACTTAAGAACTGAAGGGTAAATATCCAAGGGAACTCCCTAGGGTGAGAAAAAAAGAGATGCAGAAAGTTATGACTATGGTTATTGGACATCTGCTAAATCCTGGGCATATTGCATTTTTGAAAAATTTAATCTCCAGAAATGCCCTATCAGGCTCACATCTCTAATCATAGGCCATAAAGTCCAGATTTATTATATAACATCATTAATAGAAAACCTCAGCAAATGAGAGGACTAGCTATCAAACCCAGATCTAAGAAACTACAAAAAATCAAGGGATTAAATCTTACTATCTTTCCTTCCCAATACTATACTAAAATTCCAAAGGATAAAGAACATTAGTATATTTATTTATAGTTTATTACAAAATTTATTATACCACTGCAAGACATACCCAAGCCACAAATAAAAAAGATCTTAAATTTCACTGACCCATATACCTAATGGCAATATTTTGAGGTATATTGTGAGTCACTATCACTATCATCCCATTGATCGTCGATTTTCTCTAGCGGTCTCAATAACGTCTCCTTCATCCTAGCCCTGAGATTTAGCAGCCTCTCTTTACTCGTCCTTCCCAACAATACCTCATAAGAGGTTCTTTCAGAGAATGAGACCCATTATTGTTACTGTATTTGGCATATGAATATGCCGCGGGGAGCTTGCCAGGCTCTCCCATGCAGGCAAGAAACTCTCGGTAGCTTGCTAGGTTCTCTGAAAGGGAGAACTAGGCTATCAGATGCTTCTGGGAGTTTGGTTTTATAGTCTCTGGATGTTGGCCATTGATGGGATTACATGGCACCTGGGGAAGTTTGTGGGTGGGACTGCCTAGCTACAGGAAAATGGGGTATCTGGGTGGAAGAGGCCCAATCCCAATCCAAGCTGGCTTGAAGATCTCAACCCCAGGATGTTGTGAGTAGATATAATTTTTACAAATGCTATAATTAACGCTTTTTATTATATACTTTTCATGAACCTTCCAGATATTATTAAGTCTACTTATGCAACATTATTAAAAGAACATCTTTGAGGACAATTCTCATTGCTTTGTCCCATCCCATATAAGTAGAAATAATTTATTATGCCCTTTCTTATTATTGATATTTAGATAGATCAAATTTCTACCTAAATTTTTCATTGCATTGCAAACTATGATGAACATTCCTGTCAAAAGTTTTATGTATAGGGGCTGGAGTGATAGTACAGCAGGTAGGGCGTTTGCCTTGCACATGGCCTACCTGAATTCTATCCTCATTGTCTCATACAGTCCCCCAAGCACGCCAGGAGTAATTCCTGAGTGCAAAACCAGGAGTGCAAAGCCTGTGCATCACAGGGTGTGACCCAAAAAGAAAAAAAAAAAGTTCTATGTATATACTTACTGTCATTTAAGGAGTAGCCTTCTAAACAATGTTCAGGGGGACTGGGGTCCACATCCTGCATACTCAGCGCACCGGCTGGTAGTTCAGTTCTAGAGTCCAAGGATGTGGTGCTGCCACAGCCCACCAGGACCACACTGATAGTGCTTAGGGGACCATAAGAACCAAACCTGGCAATACTCAGGGGCCTCCAGGGCTAAAGGTGGTGGTGGTTTTCAGGAGTTATGGGGTACCAGGGATTCACTGTCCAGTGCATGCTAGGCTTGTGCCCTAACTGCTCTACTATCTTCCAGCCTCTTGCTAATTTTTTGGTAATAAGATAGTCCTTAAGACAATTTTGCTGAATAAAGTCCGCATATCTCATTCTTAATGCATGCTGCCAGATTATAAACCCATAATTTTTTAATTTGATTGAAACACTGTGATTTACAAAGTATTGATAGCTGAGTTTTGAGATATACAGTGTTCCATTCCAACATCAATCCCACCACCAATGTCAACTTCCCTCTGTCAGTATCCCCAGGTTGCCTTCCACCACTCAGCTTGCCTCCTTAGCAGGCACATTTTTTTCATTGATATTCATTCATTAATAATTGATAATACTATCCATAATTGTTTCTCATGTATATAATTTCTATACCACACCCATAACCAGGGTACCCATCTCCCTCCACCAAGTCCTCCAACACCCCTCCCTCTCCTTCCACACCCCACCACACTTCACCACACACTCAATTGCATAGGTCAGTTCTCCCATCATGTGGCAGACACTTTTGAGTTTGGTTGTTGTAGTCTCCAGTGTTATAATATAAGCCGTAAATTTTTATGGCATGTTATACTTCCACAAGCAACATTGGAAATATGCCTCTTCTTAATGCTTTAACCTTAATATTTCTATTCTTGTCACTTTGTGAACAAAAAATATTCAGTTTTGTTTAATGTCATATTTATTTGATACTCATTGGATTTCTCTGTAGTCATTTGCTTTTATATATTTGATTTTTAAATTGTTCTTTCAGATTCTTTGTTTTCTAAAAATCAGTTTACTTTTTGCATATTGTAAAATATTATTTTCTAAGGTTTTTGTTTTGGGCATTTCTTTTGTTTTGGCCACACCTGGAGATGCTTGGGGCTTACTCATGATTCTGCATTCAGGGATCACTCCTGGCAAGGTCAAGGGACCATACTGAGATCAAAACCAATTTGATCTAAATTGGTTTAGAAGGCCAACTTGCTTTATTATCACTCCAGTCTCTTATTTCATTTTTAATCCATGTAAATTAAGTGGTTTATTTTCAAAATATTAACAACTGAATGAACTCTGCTCATTTGATTGCAAAGCATTTGGTGATGTCCTCAGATCTCAAAAAATATTCACATACTGTCTTTTCATTTTCTTTCACCTTGAATAGTATTTTAATCTTAAATGTTCAGAGACAAATTTAGACATATAGTGTACTAGTGAGCTAAGTTTTTAATGATATGTCTTATCTTACTGCCATAATTAGGAAACTGACTCTTTCTCATTGGTTTAAGATAGTGACAATAGTTAATAGACATTGGATGCATACTCTGATCTAAACAATTTCACAATTTCACAAATTGATTTAAGTCTCATGTTAAAAGGTAAGTACATGTATTTTTGGTTCCATTTTATAGATAATAAAATCAGTGTGCATTGTAGACAGACAACTTAATATGGTGATTAAGAGAAAAGACTAGAGATGGGCTGCTTGTGTTCAAATTCCCATTTCAAAATTTGCTAACTGTGTGATCTTGAGCATCACTTGATGTTTGTTTGTTTGTTCATTTTTGTTTAGGGGCCACATCCAGCTGTGCTGAGGTCTTAGTTCTGGCTCTGTGCTCAGAGATCACCCCTAGTGTTACTCCAGGGACCATATGCGATGCAAGAGATTGATCCTGGTTGGTAGCACGTAAGGCAAGGACCCTACCTGCTGTACTATCTCTCAAGTCCCAAGTTACCTGACTTCTGTGTCTCAATTTTCTCACCCATAAAACAAGTTTAAGAATTAATATTTGGGGAACCAGAGTGATAGTACAGTGGGTAGGGCATTTGCCTTGCACACAACTGACTAAGTTTTAATCGCTGACATCCCATATGAACCTCCAAGCACCCAGGAGTAAATCCTGTGTATAGAGCCAGGAATAACCCCTGGGCATCACCGGGTGTGACCCAAAAAAACAAAATAAAATCTTAAAAAAGAGTTATTGTTTAGAATGTCATTATGGAATGAGTTAATAAATATGAAATGCATAGAATAATGTCTGACTGGATAATTATTATGGAATAATCATCAACAAAGATTCTGTTCTAGTGTGCTATAAATCTGTTTCTATTTTATAAAATACATTTTGTAAAATACATAAAACCCATTTTATGATATATTTTATAATATAAACTATTCATTATATACTTTTGTCTGAGTGCAAGCTGCAAGCTGTGCTCCATTGCAGCAATCTTAAAAAAAAAAAATTCTCTGTCTTTTTATTTCTTTATTCTTCTAGGAATTTTCATGGCAATTGCATGAAATTCACACATTATTCCAAGTCAATTGCCATAAATTATTTGAATTTTTTAATTTCTATTTAGTTAAAGAACCATGATTTACAAAGTTATTAATAGTTGGGTTTTAGGGAAACTAAAACTCAACACCAATCCCACCACCAGTGTAAACTTTCATCCACCAGTGTTCCCACGACCCCACCCCAACCCACCCCACCTTGACAGCACAGTTCTGGGTTATAGTGTAGATCTCATGTTTTCAGTGTTGTTGAGTCTGGGCTTTGGATTTATGGCTATACCACACTGGTATAGCCAATTCCCCTTAACCCTGTTTCCTAATTACTTCCCTTCCTTCCTTCTCCCCTTGATTTCTTTCCTTCTCTGTCCTGGTCCTCCCGATATTCTGGAGTCAAGGATAATTTATACTTCCCCCTTTACAATATTACATTTCTTTGTCTAGTTACTCTATATCCCACTAATAAGTGAGATCATCCTGTGTTTGTCCTTCTGCCTTATTTCACTCAACATTATGTCTTCCAATTCTAACCAGGTTGCAGCAAATGGCATGATAAAAAGTTACTTTTCTTTCTTTATTTTGTCACTGTATTTTATATTCCTGCTCATCCTTTCCTTTGTTTTCACCATTTTGCCCTTTGTGTTATATAAATATGTTTAAACATATCATTTGAAATGTTCATGCTATGCTTCATTTTGTTAACAATTTATTAGTCCCACCTAGATAGTTCTTGAATCCTTTATTACATCGATTGAGGAATATATTGCAGTTTTCTCCATTATAAGTTTCCCGGATTCCCAATTAAGTAGTTTTGTGATTTTTATATATGTGTAATTTTTTTTTTGGCTTTGGGGGTCACATCCGGCGATGCTCAGGGGTTACCCCTTTACTTCTGGCTCTGCACTCAGGAATTACTCCTGGTAGTGCTTGAGGGATCATATGAGATGCTGGGAATTGAACCCTGGTCAGCCTCGTGCAATGCAAATGCCCTACTCGCTGTACTATCACTATGTGTAATTATTTTTAATTTTAACTTTCATATTTCATGTTTTTAAGAATTGTTCTTGAATACTTTTGCTTTTTGCAAATTCATATTAAATCGAGATTGAATTGATAATTCATATAAAATTTTATATCACAACTTTGCCAATCTTGAATTGTATATCCTACAATTGATCATCTAGCAAATTTTATTGATTTTTTTATTGAGGTAATGTTAGTTAATAAGACTGTGACTATAGGAGTCCATTTCACACCTCTTTAAAATACATTACCATATCATATACCCATCTCATAGTATCAACTTTCCTTTTAATTTTATTAATTTTTTTATTTTGGTTTGGGCCCACTCCCAGTGGTATTCAGGTTTTCTTCCTGGTGCTTCCCAAAGGGACCATATGTGGGTCAAGTTATCAAAACCAGGTAAGCTTTATGCAAAGCAAATGCTTTTCTTGCTGTATTTACTATTTTCCCAATTCACTAATATTACTCCTTGTTGAGAAATTGCTTTTGGCATACTTAGAATAATCTATTTCCTAAGCCCTTGTAAATGAGAAAATATCTCCTTTTGCTTTGAAACATAAATCACTCAAGTCTATATGTAGCAGGCTTTCACAAGAACGTGTTTTTCCTTATTACTTTGAAGATCTTGCTTTACTGTTTTTTGGATTTTTATGCTGAAACTAAAGTTTTTTCTTTTCTAAGGTGCTTACAAAACTTTTATTAGGCCATTTATTTAATGCCTACTTTTATATCATTTTTAGCATCCTTTACCTCTTCTTATCTAATATTGAGCCACTTTAATTTTTACCTGCCTTCCTAGTAGTTTTCTCATGATTTTGTTCAGGTCCTCAACTGTAGGCTCATGGTTGCAAATTTAGAAAACAGTATTCAAATGTGAGGGAATATATAATGAATACATATCAGACATGATTGAAATGAGGCATTGGCCTAATTTTGTTGTAAGTCCAAATAAAATTAAAGTAAAAAGCTTAGAGACAAATATATATAATTAAACTGTGTAGAAAATAAGTAAGTTACATCCTTACGTTTCTAGCTGCATGTTACAGTTCTGCTTACAAAAAAAATACATCCATGTATCCATTTGAAAATATGTACGCTCTTTAATGTAATCAAATACAAATAAAGATCTAGGCTTTATTATTTGGATTAAAAATGCCAAAACGTGTACACCGAGACCAAACATGCCAACAGAATTATGACACATGATCTTACTGACAGTAGACTAAAACACGCAAATAAATACAAAAGTTTCAAATTGGGTGGATGGGGGGGGGGGAAATATGTTAAAAAGTGAAAAAGTCCTTCCACTAGAACCGGAAACATTTTCAGATGCGCCTTCCTCCAATTCCTGAAGATCATTGACCATGGAAAAATATACCAAGGTCAATTCATTTCCCCAGCACTGCGATGGGAGACTAACTATATCGCTCTTGGAAATTTGGGTAGGCTCCTTCCAAATTCAAATTCTAAATCCCTGAATCTAGCTCCCGATCCCAGCAGCTCTGCCTTTTCCTGGCTTTTGTCTTTTTTTCTTTTTCCCTTTTCTTTCTTTCAAAAATGTTTTTGAAAAGAAAATTGTTAGGATTATTTTGTTATCTTGAAACACACACACGCATGCACGCGTGCGCGCGCGCGCACACACACACACACACACACACACACACACACACACACACACGACCAGACCAGGTAGGCAGCAAGCAATTGGATCTGATCCCCAGCATCCTGTGTGGTCCCCTGAGCCCTGTCCTGGCTTTTGGCTCGCAGGAGACATGCTCGCCCGGAGTCCTGCCCTCCTCAACCAGTCGGGCCCCACCGAGTTCGTGTTCCGCCCCTTCACCCTGGTGCCCGAATTCCAGGCGCTCCTCTTCCTCCTCTTCCTCCTGCTCTACCTGCTGATCCTGTGCGGCAACACTGCCATCATCGCGGTGGTCTGCACGCACAGCTCCCTGCGCACCCCGATGTATTTCTTCCTGTGCAACCTGTCGCTCCTGGAGATCTGCTACACCACCGCCGTGGTGCCCCTGATGCTGTCCAACCTCTCGGGGCCGCAGAAGCCCGTTCCCCTGGCGGGCTGCGGGGCCCAGATGTTCTTCTTCGTCACCCTGGGCAGCACCGACTGCTTCCTCCTGGCCGTCATGGCTTACGACCGCTACGTGGCCATCTGCCACCCGCTGCACTACACGCTCCTGATGACGCGCAGGCTGTGCGTGCAGCTGGTGACGGGCGCCCTGGGCCTGGCGCTCTTCCTCTCCCTGCAGCTCACGGCCTTGATCTTCACCCTGCCCTTCTGCGGCCGCCGGCGCCAGATCAACCACTTCCTCTGCGACGTGCCGCCCGTGCTGCGGCTGGCCTGCGCCGACACGCGCGTGCACCAGGCCGTGCTCTACGCCGTGGGCATCCTGGTGCTCACGCTGCCCTTCCTGCTCATCTGCGTGTCCTACGTGTTCATCGCCGCGGCCATCCTGCGCATCCGCTCGGCCGCCGGCCGCCGCCGGGCCTTCTCCACCTGCTCCTCGCACCTCACCGTGGTCCTGCTGCAGTACGGCTGCTGCAGCCTGGTGTACCTGCGCCCCAGCTCCAGCGCCACGGAGGATGAGGACCGCCAGATCGCCCTGGTCTACACCTTCGTCACCCCCTTGCTCAATCCCCTGATTTACACCCTTCGGAACAAGGACGTCAAAGGCGCGCTCAGGAACGCGGTCGTGGGCAAAGCGGCCTCTGACCTGCGTTGAGGGGCCGAGCCGCGGGCACCCGGCAGTTCCTTGCTCTGACAAGGAGGTGCTCCAAAGGATAAATCTAGGATGCTCTCCGCTGCCCGCGCTCTGCGGTTGATACCGCGCGTTTGGCCACGTTTATCAACACCCTCTATACTCAGTTTCCTGACTAGGATGTGAAAACTTGGGCGAGGCTCTTAGAAATTGCTCAATCGGAACGACCACCGTCACCTTCATAGACACTCTGCCTCCTGCATCCGTGATGATGATCAGGGATGGGACCGTGATCAAATTCCATCCTCTGAAATGGGCCTTAAGGACGGTTTATAAAGCTATATTTTACTTGGGTAGATCTTGGTATTGTTTTAGATGTACATGTATGGCCAAAAAGAAAGTCGTATTATATTGTGTGTATATACCAGTGCCTGCTTTGTTCAAATGAGACACCTGTATGCCTGTCTCTATTATCACATTAAAAGTAAAACATCTGGGTTTTTTTATCCTATTGGAAATAGTGTAAATTATATTAGCAAAAAAAAAAAAGGTATCCATTTCTGTCCTTTTCCAACCCAACTATCATTAATTCCAGCCCAACTAGCAGTTTTAGTTTCTCTCACTCAGAGTGCCAGAAAACGGTCTGGAATTAATATTCGCTGGCTAAGCACCTACTGTGTGCCGACTATGCTAGGGAATTGACTTGGCTTTTGTAGTCTTGACTCAGCAGGTTCTTTATCACTGCTGCTCCTAGGTGCCTTCAGCAGGTGGCGCCACTGCTCCATCTCAGGACAGTCTGGCTTCCATACCTGGGCAGCGGCCACGCGTGAACCCTCAAGGAGAGTAAGCTCGCCTCTCTGGCGCTCACAGTTGACTGGAATGTCAATGCTAAGTACAGGCTCAAGGCCAATAGTTAACAAATGATCATATAAGGACCGGAAAACTAGCCCAGAAGATGGTTCAGTGGTACTTTAATGTGTTTTCACAGTAACTGCCTGGTTGCAAGTTAAACCCCAGTGCTGCTGCACGTGTGTGTGTGTGTGTGTGTGTGTGTGTGTGTGTGTGTGTGTGTGTGTGTGTGTGTGTGGTGTGTGGTGTGTGTGTGTGTGTGTCCCAGAGTTTCCAGTGAGGAAGAGAAGGAAAAATGATCATCTAGACAAATGATATGAAAAAGGCAGGAATGGCTATATTATCTATATCAGAAAAAAAATTAAGTAATTCAAGAAATGGTCATAAGCAGGGTTTTATGACATCAAGATTAAGGTTTTTATACATCAAGAACACAATAGTCATCACTATATCACTATCACTGTCATCCCGTTGTTCATTGATTTACTCGAGCGAGCACCAGTTACATCTCCATTCGTCCCAGACCTGAGATTTTTGGCAGCCTCTTCTTACTCGTCTTTCCCAATGATTGGAGGCTCTTTCAGGGTCAGGGGAATGAGACCTGTTATTGTTACTATTTTTGGCATATTGAATATGCCACGGGAGCTTGCCAGACTCTGCCGCGCAGGCACGATACTCTCAGTAGCTTGCTGAACTCTCCAAGAGGCAATATATATATATATATATATATATATATATATATATTTCCCTCTATAATTTTATGGAAAATGGGTAAGAAGCGTCTTATGATGTGTCCAGAAATATGTTCATTTATGCGTGAGGCTCGGTCCGAGCATGTGGAAAGCAGCCTGGAGCGTGGAGATGATTGGGTACTAGAAGTCAGCTGCCAGAGTTGGGTCCCTTGGGGCAAGAAGGGCTCTCACACGCCCCCCTTTCAGGCACCCTGAGTGGAAACAGCCTCTAGTGTGGAGTCTGGAGGCATGGTTATGGGAGCCTCAATTTATTCATTGTTCATCTATTTGCTCGAGGGGATACCAGTAACGTCTCCATTGTGAGACTTGTTGTTACTGTTCTTGGCATATCGAATATGCCACTGATAGCTTGCCAGGCTCTACCATGTGGGCGAGATACTCTCGGTAGCTTGCCGGGCTCTCTGAGAGGGACGGAGGAATCGAACCCGGGTCTGCCACGTGCAAGGTAAATGCCCTACCCGCTGTGCTATCAGTCCAGTCCAATTTATTCATACATGCATCAAATCAAGAAGCATCAAAATTTATAAAGCAACTCAACAGGCCTAACTAGAGACATGGACAAGAGCACAGCAGTGTAAGAGACTTCATCATCTCACTCTTTTCATTGACTGGAACAACAAGATAAAAAATCAATAAGGAGTTGAAAGAACTGTGCTAAATAGTCACTTATAGGGTCTTTATCCCCAAAAGGCCAAATGTACGTTCTCCTCCAGTGCACATGGAATATTCTCCAGGATAGACTGCGTGCTGGGGCGCAAACAAGAGTCAATAAAGCTATAAAGATTTCAATCATATCAGAGATCTTTTCAAAGTGCAGTGCAGTGAAGGTAGAAATTATCCATTAAAGGAAAGCTGAATATCTTCTGTGTAAAACGCAAAGACTAAACAACCTACTATTAAACATTTCTTGGATAAGTGAGAATGTCTGGAAACAAGAATAAAGATGTGATTTTTTTCAGCTCATGTAGGACACACTACAAACAAGGAAGTTCATAGAATAAACCACTTACATGGGAGAAAAAGAACAAAATTCAAATAAGCAATCAAACCTCACAGTGGTTTAAACTGAGGCTCAGGTGTGCTGGGTATATAAGCATTTAACCCATCCATGCTTGCTTCTAACATCACTCTATCACTTAGGCACTACGTTGTATTGTTGTGCATCTAGCCTACTCTCAGTTTTTGCTATTCCCATCTCTCTACTTCCTATCTATTATTACTTTGCAAATAAAATGTTGATTTAAGGGCCAGAGTGATAGTACAGCAGGTAGGGTGTTTGTCTTGCACAGGGCCAACCCAGGTTTGATCTCCGACATCCCATATGGTCCCCAAGACCACCAGGAGTGATCCCTGAGCACAGAACTAGGAGTCCTGAACACCACTGGGTGTGAGCCCCAAACAAAACCAAAATAAAATATTGATTTAAATGTTTGCTTTAAGCTCTGCTTTCTTAGAAGACCCAGGCTAAGACAGTATTTGTTGTCCCTTTAAGCAAAATGCCATAAAAATCTAATAAGCCTGGAAGTTCAAGATCAAGACCAAGACACTAGAAGATTCAGTATCTGATTAGCACCCATTTCCTGAGTTCTTTTCTTCTATGTCCTCATAGTGGAAAAGAACAAGGAAACTCTTGTGACTTTTTTTTTTCTCAGTACTAATCCTATTCAAGAAGGTTTTTTTGTTTTGTTTTTTTTGTTGTTGTTGTTTCTTCTTGGGTCACACCCAGCGATGCTCAGGGGTTACTCCTGGCTCTGCACTCAGGAATCACTCCTGGTGGTGCTCAGGGGACCATATGGGATGCCAGGACCCAACCCAGGTCAGCTGTGTGCAAGGCAAATGCCCTCCCACTGTGCTATTGCTGCAGCCCCCCTTCATGAGGTATCTTTCCTCAAGACCTAATCACATCCCAAAGGCTCGACCTTCCAAAACCATCTGCAGGAAGTTAGCTATAAATACGTGGATAAAGAAGGGACAGACACATACATTCAGACCATATAGTAGAAAACTGCCTTGTGGGCATATTCGTAGCATTCGAATGTAACCATCAGAAGGGATGTGTTGTTTTTTACTCTATCTCTGACTGTACAGAATTTTTCACTTCTCTTATTCCTGGTTTGTTTTTCCAGCCTTCCCTACAGATCTGTGAACAGCCTGATATCTTTTACAAATTAAAAAGCCAAAGTTTATTCATTCATTTAAATGAATGTCGGCATTGGATGAATGCTCTTGAGGACAGGAGGCCCTCAAGATCCCTTTCCACTGGAAACAGCCTCTCTCTGGAGCCCAAATCCCGAGTGTAGGAATTTAACCAAAGAGGCACTTGAAAGAAAAAAAGAGAGGGGAAAAAAAAAATTCAGAGTTGCCTGCCTATTCCCCATTTACCTCATTGAATCTGAGGATGTGAAAACAATTGTGTCTTGAGGAAAACACTGTGGGGATATTATCTCAAGAGACTTAGAAAGAGCTAAATATCCTATCTGAGCTCAGTACCATGACTATTAACTCTGGTGCTTGGGGAGAGAGTCTTGATCTGGAAAACACATAAGAACCGCTCTCAGACTCCCATTGCTACCTACCCTCTCGTCAGGAAACAAGGGAGCCAATGAGTCTGAATTCCAGAAACTTCCAGAGTCCACCAGCTTTTGGAGGTGAGCCTTTTAAGATGTTAATGTTGTTGGGGTTGGAGTGATAGAATGTTTGCCTTGCACAAGGCTGACCCAGGTTCAATTCCCAGCATCCTGTATGGTCCCCCAAGCACCACCAGGAGTAATTCCTGAGTGCATGAGCCAGGAGTAACCGCTGTGCATTGCCAGGTGTGACCCAAAGAGGAAAAAAAAAAAAAAGATGTTAATGTTGCACTTAACCAGGTAAGAAGGGGTCTCAGGGACTCAGAACAATTGTGCTGATAGAAAAGAGAGTAGAAAAGAAGGTGAGATTAAAGACTGTCAGCTAAAAACTACAGTTTTCCAAGCCTACTATAAGACCAACAGAACTGTGTTGAGGGGGTGAGGGAAAGGGATCTAGCAAAGGTGGAGGGACTTTGACAATCTGCTCAAGGACAAAATGAAGCAGCCTTGAACATTCAAAATAATAATAATAACAATATTGGCATTATTGTTTTAAAAATAGAGTTCTTGCATATTATATTGCAAGCCAAAGACTCTCAATCAATAAAAGAATCATAAGTTATTTAAAATAAAAATATAAATAAAAATCTTCAGATAAATAAAAATTAAGATAAACTACAGTTTCCCTTTCTAGTCAATTGCACATCAGTCCAGGTCTGAGAGATCATAGAAGTATCTAAAGTGAAAATAAATCCTGGCCTGAGATTTAGATATACATAAGTCTAGCTCTTTATCTCATTTTAATTTTCTTTTTTTTTTTTCATTTTAATTTTCTTTTGGAGTCCCTCTTCTACATCTATTTCCCCTTCTCTCTGATTTGCAAGCTAGGCTTTTAAAAAAAAAAAAGGACAAAATAAGTCCAGCACTCCAACTCCAGTATCCACTACCCTTCAAGTATCCAGAATCCCAGGTGTGTTTCCTGTTTCCTGGACAGGCAACTATTTAAGGACTTGAATCTGTTATTTTTGAGAGACCAATGACTTGGGAGACAAGTAGAAGAGAGAATAAATGAGAGAGAAGCATGTCTGGAAGAGTAGGAAGACCACACTCCTGGGCTCTCAAGCTAATGTTCTTTCAGGCTGGAAAAAAGTTCTTCCCCACCAGGAAAGCAAGCTTCCATCTAATTTACACTTCCACACCTCTGGGTAATATTGTGGGAGGTCCCAATAGCTTTCTGGTCACTTTGGGTTTGTTTTTTTTTTTAACTGATTCACAGTGACATATACAGTGTCAAAGTCATTCGTGATTGAGTTTCAGCCATACAAGGTTCCAACACCCATCCATTCACCAGGCACATTTCCCACCACCAATGTCGCCAGTTTTCCTTTCATCCGCACTACCTCCCCACCCCCGCACACACACACACACACCACCACCATTACCACACTACCCCTGAAACCTGCCTCTATGACAGAAAAACAAATTTTCATTAGTATCAAAGACCCACCTACATAAATTCTAAAGAACAGCCCAACTTAAAATTTCAGTATCACATCCTTCAAAGCATGCATCATCCCTCCTCAGCTCAGGTAGCATGGAGACCTGCAGAGGAAGGAGGAAACATGAAAGAACCCCAAATCAGGCAGCGTGGGTAATTTGACACATGTCGTGAGATGATTTTGGAAATCTTCCGTTTTTTTCAGGGATTTTAGTAAGTAGTTCTGTCACTAGGTCAATGTATTTCCTTCTCCTCTTCATGTCCTCCCTCTTCCATAAAAAAGCTAGGCCCTTGTAGGATAACATAGCCTCAGGTAGTTTAGGTTCATTGGAAACTTTCCTCTATGTTTATTTGTAATTTCCTTCTTAGTGTTCTGTTGACCTGTAAATCTTGTTTTTCTCTTCTCCTTGAGTCCTTTGCATAGTTTATTCAGAGCCATGTCCTTTTCTATGGGCACAGGAAGACTGTAGCAAATGCTATGCTTTGTAACCTGGGAGTCATTTGACTCTACATGTTATTTTCTTCCTGGGCATCTGTTCTCTCTTCATCTAAGCCTCAGCTGCCCTTACTTCCTAGCAACCCCAAAAGCAGGGTCCCGACGAGGGACGACGGGATGGACCCAGGGCAAGCAGTGAGTTATGTGCTACCCTGGCATCGAGATGGGTCTGGCCAAAGTGCCTAATGCTTAACTATAAGTTAAGAGCTTGGTCATGGACAAATGCTGTCATGATCCAAAATATAATCACTAGATTCGGACCCTGCTAGGGTTAGGAGTGATTAATCTGGCCTGAGCGGTATACTCTGAGTCTGCAAGATGTTCCCAGGAGAGCAGCCCTGCAAGCCTCAATGTATCTCTTACTGTGTCCATACAAAAATAACTAGTATTGAGATGTTGATGGAGTTTTTAGACTGAGGAAAGGAGAAAAACAGGTTAAGAGGTATTTTGCCCTCAGGAAGGGCTTTGGAATGCTCCTAGGTGGTGTTTCCTTTGAACCTGGCGGCCTTCAGGAAGGGCTTTCTTATGTTGATTTTGCTACCAGCCTATGTGTAGCCTAGAGGACAAGGTGGAGAGAGACAAGTAGGGGGAGAGACTAGTGGAGCAGGAGGAGAATCCAGAGAGCTGGGATGCAGGAATGAGGAGCTAGGAAGGAAGAGTGCTGGGGGAGACAGAGGAGAGATGAGGAATGGGGAGCTCAGAGAGACTGGAACAGGCACGTGGAGAGAATGGAATAAACGGCATCTGATAGATCAACTGGCGTGGCCCTCGTTTCTTCCTCCATCTGTCCCATGCCCTGAGCCGCTCCGGTTGGGCGAGTGGCCCGGGACCAACCCCCCAAACTTGGGGGGGTGGCGGGTGGGGGGGGGTTGCTGATGGGGAGAGCAGCCCTCTGCCAGATCTTTTTTATAGGCCCTTATTGTTACAGCCTCAGGCTTCTCTGCTCCTAGTCTAGGAAGAGAAGGTGGCAAGAACCCAACCACCTCCAGCTGTATGTATCTGCTGTATGGTGGATGGAGAGATCGACTTCTGTACCCTGCTTTCTTGCCTGTCGTTCTGGGATCATCTTGTAAGCCTCCACCTTTAGAAGTTATAGTCAAACATGAAGACTGGAACGATAGCACAGCGGGTAGGGCATTTGCCTTGCACGCAGCCGACCCAGGTTCGATTCCTCTGTCCCTCTCGGAGAGCCTGGCAAGCTACCGAGAGTATTCCGCCCACACAGCAGAGCCTGGCAAGCTCCCCGTGGCGTATTTGATATGCCAAAAACAGTAACAACAAGTCTCACAATGGAGACATTACTGGTGCCCGTTTGAGGCTTGAGCAAATCAATGAACAATGGGACAACAGTGCGACGGTCAAACATGAGTCTTGAGCTGGCAAGATAGTACAGTGAGAAGTGTGCTTATCTTACATGTTGGTCAACCCAGTTTCAGCCCCCAGCACCATTAACAGTCCCCTGAGCACTGTCAGAAATAGTCTCTGAGCACAGAGTCAGGAGAATGCCCTTAGCACAATTAGGCATGATACAAAAATAAAAAACAAATAATGTTTTTAAAGTAGTATCAAGGATCATTTTTCTCAACCTGTGTCTGAATTATACATGTGTAAAATAAATATTCCACTATGTATTTATATAAAGTGTCCATCGGATGCAAAATTTGTGTTAAATTCCCCTGAATGTTTCTAATGTTTACTTTCAATCTCTGTACTAATTGCTAAAAGTCTTAAAATTTTGAAAAATTTATAAAAGTAAAAGTTTGTTTCTGAAAAAAAGTAGTTTTTAATTTCATATTAACCATTTAAACTTTCTTCAATCACCAAATATCTACCCATAAATAAACTAATATTCTGGTTTCCAATCCCTGTACTCCTTCTCCAAGAGCAACTTCTGGTATCCTCCCCCTAGCTTGGATAGGAAGAAGGACACACACAAAGGTGTATTAAGAGAGTCAAGGAAAATGAGTTTCTCATCTTAGACTTAAATGAGAAAAGCAGATGATAGGAAGATCTTGAGATCAGTTTCTTCCTTTTTAAGTTACTCCTTCAGGATGAGCTACTATCTTTAGAACATGAGTGCACCACGCCTAGTGGCCTCAGTTGGGGACATCTCACTGTGCTTGAAATCTTCTCTGAAAAATCTAATTCAGAGAATGATATCAAGTTTAGGGATGAGAATGTTACTCCATGGTAAAGCACCTACCCTGCAAATACAAAGTTCGGGATTCAACTCCTGGCACTATCAAAAGTAAATAAATAAGATGGCTTTGCTCCAAATCACATAGAGCTTGAAACATGTTTATCGAGAAGGACCTATTATCCTGAGTCTTTCTTTTCTATCCAAGACATTCTCCTGCTTTATGCCCTTCTGACTTCATCCCTGTTGAGTCTTTTCCACTCTTCATTTCCTTTCAGCCCAAAGTGACCACTTCTATGAGCTGGTGATAGCTGCATGGTCACACATCGGGTTTATGGTGAAGGTCTAAAGAACGTCTGTTCTTTCCTTCGAGTAAGTAGAAAAATGCATCGAGAAAATCAAACCATCGTCTCTGAATTCCTCCTGCTGGGACTCTCCAGTCAAGCTGAACAGCAGACTCTCCTTTTTGTGCTTTTCCTGGGTATGTATCTGGTCACCGTCCTTGGGAATGGACTCATCATTCTGGCTATCAGCTTGGATTCGCACCTCCACACCCCTATGTATCTCTTCCTTGCCAACTTGTCCTTCGCCGATATTTCCTCCATCTCTACCTCAGTCCCCAAAATGTTGATGAATATTCAGACCCAGAGTCAATCCATCTCCTATGAAAGCTGCATCACCCAGATGTACTTCTCGATTGTGTTTGTGGTCATTGACAATTTCCTCTTGGGAGTTATGGCCTACGATCGGTTTGTGGCTATTTGCTACCCTCTCAACTACACGACCATCATGCAACCCAGACTCTGCATTTTGCTCACAGTCGTCCCCTGGGTCCTCAGTAACATGGTTGCCCTGACGCACACTCTTCTTCTCCTCCGCTTGCTCTTCTGTGACGGCAACGTCATCCCACACTTCTTCTGTGACCTGGCACCGCTGCTCAAACTGTCCTGCTCAGACACGGTGATCAATGAGCTCATGTTGTTTCTCGTGGGCACATCCGTCATCACCTTCCCCTTTGCTCTGATCTTTTTCTCTTACATCTGCATTGTCAGGGCTGTCCTGAGAATCTCATCCACGGACGGAAAGTGGAAAGCCTTCTCTACCTGTGGCTCTCACCTGACAGTTGTGTTGCTTTTCTATGGTACCATTGTAGGGGTTTACTTCTTCCCCTCATCCACCCACCCTGAGGATACAAACAAGATTGGTGCTGTGCTGTTCATGGTGGTGACGCCAATGATGAACCCCTTTATCTATAGCCTGAGGAACAAGGACATGAAAGGTACCCTGAGAAAATTCACTGGTAGGATCAGATCCCTCCCTCTGAGGCCCTGGATTTTTAAATTCCTCTGACCCACATAACCAGAGTTCATGCCATGGTTGTGATGATTTGACTCTTGATGAACTTTTAGCTTTCCATACCCCATTCCAGTCTCTGAGGGTTGGGGCTTTTCTGCATTGCTTTAGTATTGTAAACAAGATTGAAGTTGCAGAAACAACACGTATCTTGAGTCTAAGCTATGTTAGCATGCCAGCCATAAGAAATGTGACTGCATTTGTGTATATCTTCAACAACATCATGAACATGTAGCACCCCCGCCCATAGAGCTGTAGCATCTTTGAAGATTCTATTTCTTTAGTCAATTTAGATTTCTACAGGTCAGCTTAACTTAAAGTCTATTTTGCCAAGGTACTAGTCAGTGAGATGTTAAATACTTGTAAACACTAAGTCTGACATTCAAATAATTTGGAACAACTCTAAACTAAAGGAAGCAAGTCTCTATGGGTTTTTTTTATGGTTTAAAAAAACAACAACGTATATTTAGAATTAGCCAGCTGGACTCAGTTTATATGATCTCAATTTTGTTGGCAACATCCACACATTCTAGTTAGGAACCCGCCAAACATATGCCTCCTTTTCTCCAGCAGGTCTGATTGGGGGATTGACCTCAGCTTCATACAAGTCGTGGAGTTTTTCCCAGTCTGTTTTAATCTGATGCTCGTTGGCTTTGACCTCTACAGTGAACACAAGCTGTATAGTTACATACTACTTCTTCATACTACTTCATACTACTCAGGAATGAGAGGGAGTTTGGTGATGGCATATTGATCGAGCTGATTTCTCCTTTGGGCACTCTTCTGAGGAACCTGGGCCAACTTCTCAACTGCAGATTCCTGGGCCCTCCAGATTGAAGTGAGAGTCAGGTTTTGAATTTCTTGTAACTGTGTCCACCTTTTTAAGCTTTGACTTTTTGGGCGCCTTCAAAGCTTTGATTTCAGTTTACGAGGGCCAGCGGTTCTTTCTTATTTTAAACTTGGCAACTTCTCAGAGTTTTTAGTAGAAATATTCAGAAGAATAGCACTATATCCAAAATTTCTAATACAATAAGCACACATCTTAGGAAATGCATTTCAATGCATGATCAGAGAGCATATATTTAGAATAAATCAGTTCTAGATTTGGTTCTGTTCTAAATGAGCAAGTTTGAATCTTTGAGTATGCCAGCTCACTTTCCTGAACCTGGTTTTTTGTCAATAAAATGAGGCCATTGATCCTAATCGTTTTCAACAGTGCATCTGGAGGGAAGTTTAGCAAATTCTGCTATCTCTGCTCAACCAGAGACGATGGTCTTGGGTTCAGACTGTTAACTAAACTCAAAATACTTAAGGTTTAAACTTATTAGATTTAAGAAAGCTTTAAGGTAGAATCCAGGATAATCACACAACATGTAGCGTCCCGGCTTACTTCAGAGTCCTCCTGAGCCCCAGTCTTTCCATGCTTGGGATGTGATGGTCATGAGTGAGAGTACCAAGGAGATATGGACCTCTCAGTTCAAAGGAACTTCAGTTCTGTGTAGTAGACATTATTCTTGCTTTTAGAATAACCCCCTCAGGGTGTATGTGATTAGCAACCATTTCTTGATACAGTGGCATCTCAACAAACACAAGTTACTTGGAAATTATAGATTCCTCCATAATAAATTGCAGCCTAGTGCTGTTCTAATCACTTCAAAGTCATTTTTAGCAGGGCTGTGATTTATCTTGGATACAGTATGCAACTATGCATCTCTTTAGTCACAAGGGAAATTTGACTGATGGACAACCCTCATATTTCCCTGAGACAAAGAAAGCACTACAAAGCTCTTTGGCTACTTTCCCTACAAACCTCAACCTAGATCTAGATCTTCTAACCCAGACACTAGTGAAGGGATCAGACACTTGTAGGGTTTTGTTTGTTTTTTTTTTTTTTTTGGTGGAAAAAAAACTGTATTTAGGATTAGCCAGCTGGACTGTTTAGATGATCCCAATTTTGTTGGCAACATCCAAGGCGTCATAATCAGGAGCCAGCCGAACATATGCCTTTTTCTCTCCATCAGGCCTAATCAGGGTGTTGACCTTGGCTACATCAATGTCATAGAGCTTCTTCACAGCCTGTTTAATCTGGTGCTTGTTGGCCTTGACATCCACAATGAACACAAGTGTGTTGTTATCTTCTATCTTCTTCATGGCTGACTCAGTAGTGAGAGGAAACTTGATGATGGCATAATGGTCAAGCTTGTTTCTCCTGGGGGCGCTCTTCCGAGGGTATTTAGGTTGCCTTCTCAGCCGCAGGGTCTTGGGTCTTCGGAAGGTGGGTGATGTGCGGATCTTTTTCTTTTTCTGGCTGTGGACGCCTTTCAGCACTGCTTTCTTGGCCTTCAAAGCTTTGGCTTTGGCTTCAACTTTGGGAGGGGCAGGGGCTTCCTTCTTTGCCTTCGGCGCCATCTTCGTAAAAAGGCTTTTGTTTGTTTTTTAATTTTATTGAATCACCATGAGATAGTTATAAGCTTTCATGTTTGGGTTACAGTCACACAATGATCAAACACCCATCCCTCCAGTAGTGCACATTCCCCACCACTGATATCCTGGGTATACCTCCTTTTCCCACCCTCCCCCTGCCTCCATGGCAGACAATATTCCCCATACTTTCTCTCTACTTTTGGTCATTATGGGTCGCAACACAGACACTGAGAGGCCATCATGTTTGGTCCATTATCTACTTTCGGCACACATCTCCCATCCCGACTGATTCCTCCAGCCATCATTTTCTTAGTGGAGATCAGACACTTGTATTCTAAAAATGGCCCTCAAGAGATTCTGACATGCTAAAAAATTAGATCTAAGAAAGCTTTAAGGTAGAATCCAGGATAATCACACAACATGTAGAGTCCCTGCTTATTTCAGAGGCCTATTTCAGACTGCAGGAACAAAGAGTTCTAGCTCAGCTCTGATTTTTATTTTTAATTATTGAATCATTGTGAGATATACAGTTACAAAGATGCTCATGACTTTCAGTCATACAATGTTCCAACACCCATCCCTTCCCCAGTGCACCATTCCTGCCACCAATGTCCCCAGTTTCCCACCACCACCACCACCCCAGCACCCCAGCCTGCCTCTAAGGCAGACTTCTTTCTCTCTCTCTCTCTCTCTCTCTCTCTCTCTCTCTCTCTCTCTCTGTCCTTCCTTTTATGCACTTTTATGCACTTTGGTTTGCAATACTGTTGCCCAAAGGGCATTATGCATATCACTTTACCTCCTTTCAGCACTCAGTTTTTGCCCAGAGCAATCATTTCCAACTATCATTGTCACAGTGTTCTCTTCTCTGCTCAGCTCTGTGATTTCATGAACTTAGATCCCTACTAACTCATGTCCCTCAAAAACAACTCTGCGGCTACCCAGAGGAGTATGCATTTTCCTGGTCCAAATCCTCTTTTCAAAATTATCAACTTTAGAGTGAACTATTACTGATGAATAAACATAACATTTCTAACAATTTCACCACAGTATGAAAAAAAATTAGTTCCTTTTTGTCTAAAAATACGTGGTTCTCATTCACTGTTGGTGGGAATGTCTTCTAGTTCAGCCTCTAGAGAAAGCAGTATGGAGATTCCTGAGAAAACTATTCCTAAGAAAAGATTTCCTAATCCTAAGAAAAGGATTCCTAAGAAAAGAATTCCCAAACAATTCTTCTTAGCATCTACCTTCAGATCACAAAAGCGTTCATTTACAAAGATATATGTACAGTTATGTTCATCGTAGTACGTAATAAATAAACCAGGATATGGGAACAACCCAATGTGCAATGGCAGTTGAATGGATAAAAAATATTCTCAATAGACTATTGTGCAGCTATAAGAAAAAAGATATAATTATTGAGTTGGCTAGAACTACTGTGTATCATGTTAAAGTAAGCCAGGGGGAGAAGAAGAATAAGGGGGTAGACAATATTGAAAAAAGACAAACACTTGGACTGTGTCATAAAATTTAATAATAAATTATAGATGGAATGAAGATAAAATGACAGGTGAGGGTGACAGAAGTGGCGGGGAGTGACGGCCACTTCAGTGGTGGGGACGGGCACTTTGTCAATCTATACCATGAACTTAAGCACCATTGTAACCCTATTACTTAAAGTATAATTAAAAAGCAATTTATAATCTGCTTCTAAATCTTGGCTTTATCAGAAAGTTGTGATTGACTTGTGTCATCTAAGGAAATTATATTAAGCACTGAAACTCATTTTTTCATTGTAGAATGAATGATAATTAATAATGATCTCAAATATAGTTGAAATTGAATAGACATGCATATACCATAGACACATTTTAAAAAAAAATTTTTATTGAATCACCGTAAGATACACAGTTATAAAACTGTTCATGATGGGATTTCAGTCATACAATGTTTGACTAAAACCATCCCTCAACCAGTGTGCATTTCCCACCACCAACCACAAATGTCCCCAGTGTCCCTCCCGCCACCCCCCCACCCCAATATGCCTCTATGGTAGGCACTTTTTTCTTCTCTCTCTCTCTCTTTCTCTCTCTCTGTCTCTCTGTCTCTCTCTGTCTTGTCTCTCTCTCTCTCTGCATATGGTTTGCAGTACAGATAATGAGAGGCCGTCATGTTTGGTCCTTTACCCACTTTTAGCACACATCTCCCATCCACAGCAAATCACTTCCAACCATCATTATCATAGTGGTCCTTCTCTATCCCATCTTCCGTCGCCCCCAACACTTGAGGCAGACTTCCAATCATGGACCTCCTAGCCCCTGTTTCTACTCTCCTTGGGTATTAGTCTCATACTTTCTCATACTTTGTTTCTTTATATCCCACAAAAGATTGGACACTTTTTTTAAGTGTTCATTTGTTTGTAACTGTTACAGTAACTCCAATTTTCCTGCCCTTCTTAGACTACCCCCAGTCTGAGCTGACTCCTGAGCTGCTTCTCTAATCTAATAAACATGTCATTTACTTAAGAAAAGGTAATCATCCCCATTCCTTTTCAAGATGGCATTGCTTCAACCTTCTGTTGCATTTGATTTTTCATTATGAATATGAAACCCTCCAGTTTTCATATAGGTTGCCAAAATATGCTTCCTCAAGTATCTCAACATTTACTCGATTTCATCCACAGTTTAAAGATGAAGCATCACAGGGCTGTTTTTATATTCTACGTGAAGTATTAGAGTCTTGGGTATGTAATCAGAACTTGATTGAGGTCTGACCCGACTCAGCAGCCATGAAAGTAACCTTCAGTTCTTTTTCTCTAGTTTCATAATTAGTTTAATATAAAAATGAAGACTTTATAACAGCAAGCATCATAAAACACATTTATGTAAAACTGAACATGCAGAAAGAAATAACCGAGAGGAAAGTCTAAGATATTAACAGAATAGGAAGTAGACTGTATTTTGCAAAAACAAGCAAAGAGAGAAGAAACCTGGAGCTGAAGCAATAGTACAGTGGATAGGGTGTTTGTCTTGCACGTTACCGACTGAGTTGAATCTCCAGCATCTCATATGGTCCCCTGAGCACCCTCAGGAGTGATTTCTGAGTGCAGAGCCAGGAATAACACCTGAGCATCACTGCTTATGACCCAAAAGGCAAAAAAGAAAAAGCCTTAACAGTGGTTTCTATTTCACAAACTTTTTTTTTTTTTTTTTTTTTTTTTTTTGCTTTTTGGGTCACACCCGGCGATGCACAGGGGTTTCTCCTGGTTCTACACTCAGGAATTACTCCTGGCAGTGCTCAGGGGACCATATGGGATGCTGGGATTCGAACCCGGGTCGGCCGCGTGCAAGGCAAACGCCCTACCCGCTGTGCTATCGCTCCAGCCCCTATTTCACAAACTTTTGACTAACTTTGCCTCTTTCCAAATAAGGAGGGAAACAATCCCTTCTCTTGAAAACTGGGGGTCTCTGGGGATTTCACTTGTTAATAATACCCCCAGAAGTAGTACAGCATGATTTTCAAGACTACCTAAGAAAAAGCCCTTAAGAATTTCCACTTGGGGGGCTGGAGCAATAGCACAGCGGGTAGGGTGTTTGCCTTGCACGCGGCCAACCGGGGTTCAATTCCCAGCATCCCATATGGTCCCCTGAGCACCGCCAGGAGTAATTCCTGAGTGCAGAGCCAGGACTAACCCCTGTGCATCACTTGGTGTGACCCAAAACGAAAAAAAAAAAGAATAATTTCCACTTGGTACTTCACTCCTGGGACACATGTCTCTGACTCCCTGACTTACCATGTAAGAAAACCAATGACTATGCCCTTTGGAAGTTCTATTCCAACTTCCACAATGAAGAGGATATGTGGAGAGACTACCTAAAGTTAGAAAAAGATGTCCAAAAGCTCCAACTGTTCTAATCCACAGACTTCCCCCAATCATTCACCCAATATGTAAGGGAACCTCCAACTATCTCTAGCCTCAGCTATAACTATGAAATCCCAAGTGAAAACCAGGTAGCTGAGTCCAGCCAACTAAACTGTGAGCGCACTGTAGCACTGTAGCACTGTCATCCTGTTGTTCATAGATTTTGCTCAAGCAGGCACCAGTAACATCTCCATTGTGAGACTTGTTGTTACTGGTTTTGGCATATCAAATACGCCACAGGTAGCTTGCCAGGCCCTGCCATGCGGGCGGGATACTCTTGGTAGCTTGCCAGGCTCTCTGAGAGGGACGGAGGAATCGAGCCTGGGTCAGCCTCGTGCAAGGCAAAGCCCTACCAACTGTGCTATTGCTTCAGCCCAAACTGTGAGAGATAACAATAAAACAACTCTATATAGTCTAAGTCTCTACATTTGGGGAAAGTTTATATACAAATATAAACTATATAAACAATATATAAACAAGCCAGTGTTATTTTGGGGTCATGGGATAGGGTGATTTATATTATATCTTGTATTGCTTTAACATTTTATGGTGACAATATTTAAAAGGGGAGAAAAGGCCTTTTTATCTAAAAGAAAGTGATGTCTCTTATTAAGACTTTAAGTTTAACATGGCGCTAGAATCTTCTATTACATAAACATGAGTTGGTCAGATCTATAATTTTCTCTCTTTATTCTGGTTTGATTTATTCTATTTTGGATATAAAACTCATCGGTGGTAAATCTAAGTCATTTAGTTTAAACTGGTTTCCATTTCCCACAGGCTGGTTTGAATCCTCTATCACCTCTGGTTTGTAGGTTTCCCAGATGGCTGTGAAATAAGGGATTTGATGCATATCTGCAATATAGCACCATCTAACTGTGAGCTGATTGGTCTATATATAGAGTTGTATATAAATAGGGAGTTTGCCTGAGACAGTGAATTAAGAACACAAAAGTGAATTGAAACAGAAAAAGACAATTGATTTTCTTTTTGACATAGAAGAGTAATAAACTTCTATGAAAACTATGACAAGTTTGGGGCTGGAGCAATAGTACAGCGGGTAGGGCATTTGCTTTGCACACAGCTGACCCAGGTTCTATTCCCAGCATCTCATATGGTCCCCTGAGCACCGCCAGGAGTAATTCCTGAGTGCAGAGCCAGGAATAACCCCTGTGCATCACCAGGTGTGACCCAAAAAGCCAAAAAGAAAAAAATAAAAAGAAACCTATGACAAGTTTAGGCAGAGAAAGATATGAATCTGTACATGGATGCATCTATTTCCTATAATCATTCTTCTGTTGGACTTGAGTGATAGCACAACGGGTAGGGCATTTGCCTTACACAAAGCCGACCCAGGTTCAATTCCTCTGTCCCTCTTGGAGAGCCCAGCAAGCTACCAAGAGTATCCCACCCGCTCTGCAGAGCCTGGCAAGCTACCGTGAAATATTCAATATGCCAAAAAAAACAGTAACAACAAGACTCACAATGGAGATGTTACTGGTGCCCGCTCGAGCAAATCGATGAACAATGGGATGACAGACAGTGACAGTACAGTGCTATTCTTCTGTTGGTCATCTTCCAACAAATATTTCTTGTAAGCCTCTTATTTACCAGTCTCTGTGTCTGGACTTAGAACTAAAAGAATGAATAAATCACCTTCTTTACCTTCAAGGACCTCAAGAGCTTAAGAGAGAAACTGACATAAAGATTATTTAAGGCACTATGACCACACTTAGTCAATAATTGATGTTGTTGGATTTAAAAAGCATAAAAAATTTGGTCAAAGTGCAATTACCTGAATTTTGTGCTATTCTTATGTGTGAGCCATAGCTGAGAAAAGTCAACCTGTACTTTTATGAATAAATTAGCAGATATAAATCCTGCCATCCAAATATAGGTACCACAAACCCAAGGGAGGAAAATGTCTAAAAGAAGCTTTTTCACTGAATAGGCACAATTTATAAGATATAATGTGGAAAGTGTCCATAAGAATTCATTAATTTATTTACTAAGTTGACATTTTAAGTATAAGATACAAATCAAAAGAAATAAGGCATTATTCTTATTCTCCTGGTTTATTTCTTAGAGTAAAAGATAAACAGTGAGCTATAAATAAGTATATGCTGGCTACAGCATGAGGCAGCAATAAGATGGATATAATATGGCAGCATTTGAAGGCAGATGATGACACAGGAAAGATAAAAAATCTGTTTTAGGTTGCAAGGTTCAGGGGCTAGGGAAATCCTCTCAGATATTTGAGCACAGAATAGAATATAATAAATGGCTGAGTCTGGAGAAGATCTTCCCAAGAAAAGGCAAGAGAAGGTATAAAAGGGCTACATTTGACTTCCTCAAGAAATACTATGTGGGGGCTAGAGCGATAGCACAATGGATAGGGTGTTTGCCTTGCACGTGGCTCACCTGGGTTCGATTCCCATCATTCTATATGGTCCCCTGAGCACTGCAAGGAGTAATTTCTGAGTGTGGAGCCAAGGAGTAACCCCTGAGCATCCTCAGGTGTGACCCAAAAAGCAAAAAGAAAAAAAGAAAAAAAAATGAAAAGGAAGAAAGAAAAGAAAAGAAATACTAAAATACTATATGGATTAAACTAGTAAGAAGAGAAGAGGAAGTAAATATAGTCACACAGATAGACAGAGACCCAGCCTGAAAGAATCTTGTAGGCCACAGTAAATAACTTTAATATTACTTAAATGCTTAAATATTTAATCCATGGGACTGAATGAAATTACCTAAGGAATAACAAGAGAGACCTGTGATTATGCCTTTCTCAACCAGGAGTCCTACAGACCTCTGTGGACCCCCGGGGATACTCCAGCCGAGGGGCACAGGTGAAAAATCACATAAATGGGGGCCTCTACAGGTGACTAGGGAGCCAGCAGGTGGGACAGAATGGGACATAGAAAGAAAAGAAGGTCAGAAGAGAACCCCAATGAAGACTGGGGAGCACTGGCCGACACTTAGGAATACGGATGTAGTTACAATCAGAGGCAGCCTCCTGGAAGAAAGGAAAACCAGAAAAAGAGTAATGTGAGGAGGATTGAGGAAGAAAGAGAAAATTCTCCCAATATAAACGAATGTTTCAAATGTCATAGTCCGTGGGGCCAGAGTAATAATAGTACAGCAGGTAGGGCATTTGCTATGCATGTGGTCCACCCAGGTTTCAACCCCCAGCACCCCATATGGTCCCCAAGCCTTTTCAGGAGTGATGGCCAGTACACGGCTGTGTACATGGCTGAGTACCTGAGCACTGCTAGGTCTGGTTCAAAAGCAAACAAAGCCACAGTCTTACCATCACTCTGAAATCTTATTTTCTGACCAACTTTCTTCAATGCAGAGGGCTATTATCTCCAACAATTTCTGCTCAGTCCTGCTTCCTCAAGGGGTAAAAACATTTCAAATTTCTTCTTTGCCTCCACCCTTCTTGTCTCCTTTGAGGGTGGGGAGGGCACACCACACCTATGGGTGCTCAAGAGCTACTCCTCGCCCTGTAATGGATGTGTTTCTCTCAGCAGAGATGTAAGGAATTTGAGGGGGGCAGGACTTCTGTATACAAGGCTTGCTTTGCATGCACTCACCCATTAGGGTCTCTAGACCCTAATCTTCCACTTTGGGAGGAATATATCCAGCAGTGCTCATGGTTTACTCCTGGCTCTGTGCTCAGGGATCACTCCTAGCAAGCTCAGTGGACCATATGGGATGCTGGGGATCGAACCCAGGTCAGCAAGATGCAAGGAAAGCACCTTCCCTTCTATATTATTAGTCCAGCCCTAAATCTCCTTTTTCAATAAAGGAATTTAGATGATTCCAACCTACACATCCCCTTTAAAACTGACATATGGCTAAAAGCAGTATCATCTTTGGTCTTTTTAACCAGCCACAAATATGCCAAAACATGTTTTACTCTCTTGATAATAAAAGACTAAGACATCAAGACCCAGGGCAAATTATCCCAGAAGTTTAAGAATCATTTAACATTCCAAAATGCTGTGATTCACCAACTAAAGAAACAAAAAGTAAATGCATATGATCATGCCAGTGCATGCAATAAAATCTTTTGACAAAATCAAAACTCCAACCTTCCATATCCATGTGATTGCTCCATCCTCCTCCTCTTTCCTTCCCTCCAGCTCTGCCACGCACTCCACCAGGGGACCTGGCTGACGTGCTGGAGCTACCGGCTGCCGCTGATGTGTGAGGGAATCTCTTGACCCACTCTAAGTCCCATAGGTACTTGTACGGGCCTTAGTCGTGTCTGCAAAAGGGCAGCTTCTCTCATCCTTGCTCTGATCTGACTGACTCAAAAGCTGCACCCGTGTCTTTGTACTCACAGCTCCTTCTCCTGTAACCAGCTGTGTTTTCGTGGCAAATACATCTGAAGCCCCAAACTTGTGAGTCTTGATTTTCATATCAAGGTATTGGATTCTCAGAATCCCCTTATATATACAGCCCCCGTGGCCCACCTCATAGACCCTCCCTCCAGATGGACTCAGGAGCTCTTAGAGCTTAACATGCAAAGAGAATAAGCTGCAACACTCCACAGAAGGTCAAGACATGCCTAAGAACCCCCTGTGCTCCTGCATAAAATGACATATGTCTGGCACTTGTTTTTAGAATTACATGGAGGAATATGGGGGAAAGGGCGGGGGGAGGGGAACATTCCAAAATTGGCCAAGAGTTGGAAATGGTTACAATTGAGTGCTAACTCTATGGGAGTTTCAGTTCTCAGATCCAAAGCTACTGCTCTGGAAACTGCTCTAGGTCTGTGGAGTATAGAAATGGAAAGGTTTATGAAGCTTCTACAGTGACTGGGCAGAGAAGCCTACATCTGTTAAATCTAATAATAAGTAGACTTGAAAGAAAATTGGTAGGGACTTCTCTACTTATGAATGTTAATTTGGGTCCAAGAAGGATGGCTCCAGATTTCCAAACTAAGGAGGCCCCCAGAACCGCAGTGGGTCCCTCTGTCCAGCAATGCTTATTGGTTTAGGAGGCTGGTGAATAGCTCTAATATTTATAGGACTTCACCTAGCACCTTTCCATTTTCCACATGCATCAAAGTGCTCTGAGAATGAATAGGTTTGAATAAAGCCTGGCCCAGAGTAAAAGCTTGCACAGTGCAATTTCCCAGTTGAGAATGCAGCCTGTAAAGGCCTAACTCATCTGAAGCCAGAGCTGTGAAGTGACAGACCGTACACTTTGGTGTCCAATTCTGAGTTTTCTTTACAATACAAATGACTCTATCACCTGCCGCACAAGCTGATGTGCCAGGGAAACATTTGCATGGTACTTTTCATTTGAAAAATGAGCCCCAAAGTGCACTCGGTGGGATTGCTCCCCGCCATTCTACAGTTTTCAAGTGATTTGTGCAAAAATGCAAAACCTAGTGTGATCCCAAATTGTTTGACCACAGGTGCGATTTTCCATAATCTTCTCCTAAATGTGTCTTCTGCGATGTTTGCCATATGTCCTTAAAATGGAAATTCCTAGGGCTAGGGATGTGGTTAAAGGTCCTGAAGTTAATATTTTGCATTAAGAGAGCCTTAGGTTTGATGCCTCAACAATTCATGACCCCCTCAATATCACTAGGGAGTGCACCCTAAAATAAAAGTTCCTAAAATTTAAAGAGAGACATTTACTTACACTGCACACATCATTTTCTCCATACCGTTGGGAGTGCCCCCCAAAAAGAAAGTTTCTGAAATTTAAAGAGAGACATTTCCTTACACTACACATATTATTTTCTCTTACACAAGAATTACATACCCCCCTTTTTCCTCCCACACACACCTACCAACACATGCTGTTACATTATACAATGCTAGCTCTAAGAGCAATGTTATGAAAGTTGTTGACAGCCTTATACCCTACAGATTGGACTTTCATCTTCTCTTCATGAGGTAAAAAGAAAAAGAAAAGTGCAATAACAATACATTTCAGATTACATAATTATATGGAGTGGGTAGTAGATTATAGCAGGAAAATATATATAGAAAGCAATAAAAAAAAAAACCCAGGCACTGACTGGCTAGAAGTCCCAAATTACCTCTTGCTTACTGACCTTGAGAAAATTATTCAACCTGTCTAAGTTTCAGGTGCCTCATCTACCTATAAAGCAACATAATAATGGAACGTGTCTCCTAGGATTGTTGATAATTTACAAAGATTTCCATAGTTGATTTTATATGGGTTTTTTTGTTTGTTTTTTTCTTGGTTTGATTTTTATTTTTATTGGTTTATTTATTGGTTTTGAAGCCACAGCCAGTGATGCTCAGGGGTTACTCCTGCATTTGCACGCAGGAATTATTCCTGGTGGTGCTTGAAGTGCCATATGAAATGCTGGGGATCGAATCTGGGTCAGCTGCATGCAGTGCAAGCGCCCTACCCACTGTACTACTGCTCTGGCCTTCATGGTTAAATTTTAAACATACTATGTTCCAGCATCAATCTTACCAGTGTCTTTTTCCCTTCACCAGAGTTTCCAGGTTGCCTCTGCCCATCACCTCACCCCACTCAGTCTGCCACCTTGGCAGCCACATTTTTAAATTTTGATTTCTTGCTTGCAATGCTATTGACTCTGTGGTTTGACATTTACATTTAGCTTTACAGAGCCAATGTACTTATATCTCCTTGACCACGGTTCCCCATTGCTTCTCATCTACCTCTTCTTCCTTTCCTTAATTTCTTTATTTCTCAGTTCTTCCTTATCTAGACATCCTCTCTTTCAAAAATTTTCTCTTCCAGTTAGTCAATATGCCACATATAAGTGAGGTCATCCTGTGTTTTTTTTTCTCTTATGGCTTGCTTCATTTAATGTATCTTCCTGTTTCATCCATGTTACAGAAAATTGCATGATTTAATCATTCCTTACATTTGCACAGTATTCCAGTATTTCATTGTGTACATATTCCACATCTTTATGATCCACTTATTTATAGTTGGACAACTATGCTAATTCCAACCATTAACATGAAGGTTTTATTCTACATAATTCCAGCTAGTACACTAAGTATTGCAGTGAGGTACATGTTTTTATTTATTTATTTTATTTTTTATTGAATCACCATGTGAAAATTTACAAAGCTTTCAGGCTCAAGTCTCAGTCATAGAATGATCAAACACCCATCCCTTCACCAGTGCACATGTTCCACCACCAAGAACCCCAGTATACCTCCCATCCCACCCCCACCCCCCACCTGTATGGCTGATGATTTTCACTTTACTTTCTCTTTACTTTGATTACATTCAATATCAAAAAAAACCTCACTATCATTATTTGGAATTTTCCCCCAACAATCAGACCTGCTGAAAAGGCATCATTTGAAAATTTGTTTTCCATTGCTGAGAATGAAGAGCACATGAGATTTTGGATTTCTGGTATTTTAGTAATTAAGCCCAGAGAAATTTCTGCCAGAAGTCGCATCATTGAAAGCTCATACCTCTGTTTAGTGGGCCTTATAAGATGGCGGTCGCCACGCTGCCGGGGAAAGGAAAGGCCAAGAGAGAACAACCTTTCCCCTCCCGGGGCGGCATGGGGCCGTAGCTTAGTTCACAATCTAAGGCATTTTGCAAGAAGCTGTTGGGTGCCGAAAGTAGTTCGTTGGCCTCCGGGATCATGGGTGTTCTGGAACGGAAGAGCCGTTCTTGTGCGGTGCTCGGGGTCACATCTGGGCGGAGAGTGGCGCTACATGTTTTTTTGAGTGAATGCTTTTGTGTCCTAGGAATAGATATCCAGAAGCGGAATTGCTGGGTCATATGGCAACTGATTATCACCATACTGTTTCCCATAAAGGTTGGACCAGGCAACATCCCCCCATCAGTGCATGAGAGGTAAGTCCTTTTCACCACACCCCCAACAACATATATTGTTCCCAGTATTTTTGATGAGTGCCATTCTCACTAGTGTGATACTGTATCTCATTATCTTGATTTGGATTGCCCTAATAAGGAATAATGAGCACCTTTTTTCATGTGCCTTTTGGTCATCCACTGTTCTTCCTCAGAGAAGTCCCTGTTCATTTCTACTCCCCATTTTTTGATGGGGCTTTTGTATTTTTTGTTGTTGTTAATTTTTGTGAGTACTTTATATATCCTTTGGGCTGGACCCATGTTCAATTCCTCCGCCCCTCTCAAAGAGCCCGGCAAGCTACTGAGAGTATTGCGCCCTCACAGCAGAGCCTGGCAAGCTACCCGTGGTGTATTGGATATGCCAAAAACAGTAACAAACAAGTCTCACAATGAGAGACGTTACTGGTGCCCACTCGAACAAATTGATAAGCAATGGAATGACAGCAATAAACCCTTTACCTGATGTGTTGAATGTAAATATTGTCTTCCGTTTAGTTAGTTGTCTTGTAGTTTTAGCCATGTTTCTTTAGTCATGTAGAAAATCTTAGTTTGATGTAGTCCCATTTGTTTATTTTTTTATTCTGTTGTCTTTGCCAGTGGCATTGTATCATTAAAGACATTTTTCAGGTCCAGATCTTGGAGCATTCTGCTATATTTTCCTATATTTTCTTAAGTGTATTTTATATATTTGAGATAGACCTTGGTCTGATCTCAAGGTCTTTGACTCGCTATAGATTTTTATGTCAGGTGTGATATATGGATCCAGCTTTAATTTCTAATGTGTGGTTATTCACTTTTCCCAGGACCATTTATTAAAGAGGCTGTCTTTGCTCCACTTCATGCTTTCAGCTCCTTTAACAAAAATTAGTTGATCATATATGTAGGAATTTGTCCTTGGATGTTCTATTCTGATCCAATTGGTCAGAGAGTCTATCTTTTTTCCTATATCATGTTGTTTTGATCCCTGTAGCTTTATAATATAATTTGAAGGTAGGTAATGAAATACCTTTATTTTATTTAATCATGTAATTAAATCATATAACTCCTTTAGTATGCATCACAATTCGTAGAAGTTGAAAATTATTTAACAAATGTTATGCTACTTCACTGTCACTGTCATCCCATTGCTCATCGATTTGCTTGAGCGGACACCAGTAAAGTCTCCACTGTGAGACTTGTTGTTATTGTTTTGGCATATCGAATATGCCACAGGGGGCTTGCCAGACTCTGCCATGCAGGATGGAGGACTCAAACCCAGGTCAGCCACATACAAGGCAAACACCCTACCCGCTGTGCTATCGCTCCAGCCCCTATTCCCATGCTAATATTTATTATTACTATTGATGCAGCTATGTCATGGTACTACTCAATCAGAAGAACAAAAAGGTTAAGGTAGTACCAAAGCTACAGGTTATACAGGGCTGGTTTTTTTTAACCATATTATAATTCAGATTTTATTTTGAGGTTAGTAGAGAACCAATAAAGATTTTTATGCAGGAAACAGTATAATCACTTTTGGCCTTCGGAAAAATATGTTTAAAAGATAGAGCTTTGAAAGAAAAAAAGAGTATCAAGAAGAGACTATCAGAAAATATTGCAGAGGTCCAATACAAAGGAAAGCTTTTTAAAAGTTTAAAAATAAATAAATAAATAAAAGTTTACAGAACTGTGATTTACAGAGTTATTTTTAGTTGAGTTTTCGGCATATAATATTTCGGTAACAATCCAGCGTCAGCTTCCCTTCACCAGTGTCCCCACACTCCTCCCACCCCTCTCCTTGACAGGCATGTTACTAAGTTCAGTGGTCACAGCTTCGATCTCAGGTTTTCAGTGTTTTGGGGTCTGTGCTTCAGTCATACAACTATGTCACTCTCCTACATGGATGTTATGCTACTTAACCCACTATTATCATTGTCATTGATGTTAAGTGTCAAAATTCACAAAAACAGTAATAAGGGAAATAACAAAAATAATGATGGGCACTAGAAAAGATCTTTGAACTAGGCTACTAATTGCATATGCAATAACTTTTTCATTTCCCAAGTACCTTTCATTCCACTCATTGAACACTTCCTATGCCAAACAATGTACTACTTTCAACAGACACTAGTTCCTAAAACACACATGATCCCTCTCATTCAGACATTAGTTCCTCAAATTTATAGTCATAAAATAGACAAGACCACTCAGCAGGTAAAAAAACCTAAAATCTAAGAAACTCAAAATGTAAAAATAGACAATGGAACCAATGGTTTATTCATCATATATTTATTGAGAGACTTTTATGTGCTATGTGCTTTCCTAGGCACTGGGTAATAAAGAATCTCAGGTTAAAATGCTTACCTCCAGGGACTGGAGCAATAGTACAGTGGGTGCTTGCCTTCCACGCAGCCAACCCTGGCACTTCTTAACATCCCCCAGCCCTGCCAGGAGTGATCCCCAAGTACAGAGTCAAGAGAAAGTCCTGAAAACCTCCAGAAGTGACCAAAAAGATATGAATAAATAAATAAATAAAAATGAAATGCTTGTCCTTGCCTATAGTGTATTTTCTAGATGTGATATTTGGACATCAAATTTGTGCAAACATATCGCAGGTCAGACCAGAACGGGGCATGGCATCGAGCAATAAATCACAAAAGTCAGTGACGTGGAAAGTTCAGGGACAATTAGAGGGGCTGCCTGGAAAGTCACTTATTATCCCACGTGGGTATTAAGTGAAGAAAGACAGAAAGGATGGAGAAGTTCAGGGATGACGCTCGTTGACCAGAGTCCACCTAGGACATTCTCATTGTCTTGGATCGGTTGAGAATTTTCATCACGGCGTCCTTTACCTCCTTATTCCTCAGGCTGTAGATAAGGGGGTTCAGCATGGGCGTCACCACTGTGTAGAGCACGGACACCACCCGGTACTCCTCGGACGACTGGCGGGAGTTATCTCGCAGGTACATGAAGATGAGGGTCCCGAAGAAGAGAGCCACGGCGGTGAGGTGGGAGGCGCAGGTGGAGAAGGTCTTGGAGCGGCCCCCCGCCGAGCGAATCCGCAGGATGGCCAAGACGATGAACAGGTAGGACACCAAGATGACCACGATGCACAGCGGCATGACAAAAAGGGCGAAGACCACGATCACCACCTCCTGGGTGTAGCTGTCCCCGCAGGTGAGTTTCAGCAGCGGCGGCAGGTCGCAGAAAATGAAGTTGATCTCGTTGTGGTCGCAGAAGGAGAGGCTGAAGGCCGAGACGGTGCGCACGAAGGCGCTGGAGAAGCCGGCCACGTACGCGCCCGCCACCAAGCCCGAGCGCGCCTTCTCCGTCATGATGGTGGCGTAGAGCAGGGGCTGGCACACGGCCACGTAGCGGTCATAGGCCATGATGGCCAGGAGGTAGCAGTCGATGGACGCCAGGAAGGTGAAGAGGAAGAACTGCGCGGCGCAGCCAGCCAGGGAGATGAGCGCGCCGCGGTGCAGCAGCACGGCCAGCAGCAGGGGCACGATGGCCGAGGAGTAGCAGATGTCCACGAAGGACAGGTGGCTGAGGAAGAAGTACATGGGCGTGTGGAGCCGGCGGTCTTTGCGGATCAGGAAGAGCATGGCCGCGTTGCCCAGCAGAGTGAAGAGATAGAAGCTCAGGAACAGCAGGAAGAGGGGAAGCCCCCACTCGGGGTGCTCAGTGAAGGCGATCAGGAAGAATTCGGTCACCGTGGTGTGGTTCTCCCGAGCCATCCATCGGGTGGGCGCTGCACCTGCTTAGGGCTAAGACGAAAGTGCCGGGTGAAGGGCCACGGAGATGGCACACTGGGTAGGGCGTTTGCTTCGTGGGTTCCAGCTCTGGCATCCCACGTGGTCTCCTGAGCACCACCAGGAGCGATTCCTGAGTACAAAGCCGGGAGTAATCCCTGGTGGCCCACAAACAAAAACAAAAAAATCCAGAGGAGGGGACCCCCTAAAGCAATATAGATGGAACCCTGTTCAATGAAATAAGCCAGAGAAACACAGAACGACTTCATTTACATGTGGAATTAAGAATAACTTGGATATTGGGCTGGAGCATTTGTCTTGCACTCCACCTACCCGGATTCGATTCCCAGAATCTTATATGGTCCTCCGAGCACCGCCAGGAGTAACTCCTGAGGGCAGAGCCAGGAGTAACCCCTGAAATCTCCGGGTGTGACCCAAAAAGAAAAAAAAAAGAATAACTGGATAAGGGGATGATAACTGGATAAGGGGATGCAATGTTTGAAAGAGGGAATATCTAGACCACTCTTGGCCCCAGAGTACAGGGAGGAAAGGGAAAGAAATCAAGTAGAAGTGTAGAGAGAGAGGGGGCAGGGACCAAGGGGATTCAGGTACTTGGGGGGAATGACAGAGCTCACTCCAAACCACAGAATCAACAACACAGAAATCATGAGATTCAAACTTTACCAACTAAATTAGAAAGGTACCAGTCAACTTTGGTACATCTATACAATGGAATACGATGCAGCTGTAAGAAAAGATGAAGTCATGAAATTTGCATAGAGGTGGATCAACATGAAAAGTATAATGTTAAGTGAAATGAGTCAGAAAGAAAGGGATAGACATAGAGAGACTGCACTCATTTGTGGAACATAAAGTAACAGAATGGGAAACTAACACTCAAGAACAGTAGAGATAAGTACCAGGAGGGTGATTCCACAGCTTAGAAGCTGGCCTTGCATGCTGGGAGAAAAGGCAGCTCAGATAGAGAAGGGACCACCAAGTAAAGGGTGCTAGGAGGACCCGTTCAGGATGGGAGATGCGGGCTGAAAGTAGATTATAGACCAAACAATGGTGGCCACTTAATACCTCTACTGCAAATTACAACACCAAAAAAAGAGAGAGAGAGCAAAAGGGAATGCCCTGCCAGAGAGGAGGGGAGGGGTGGGGGGAGGATGGGGCGGGGGTGGTGGGAGGGATACTGGGACCATTTGTGGTGGAAAATGGGCACTAGTGGAGGGATTGGCACTCAACCACTGTATAACTGAAATGCAAGCACAAACGTTTGTAAGTCTGTAACTACCTTATAGTGATTCACTAATAAAAAAAATTTTTTTAAATGTACCAGTCAAGATGGTAGATTAAGGGGGTAAGGGGGCAGGGGAGGGACCCTGTAAACCTTGGTGGAGGGAGGTTGACACTAGTGGGATTAGTGCTGGAACATTGTTTGTTTAAAACTTAGCTATGAATAGACTTGTAAACATGGTGTTTTAATCATTTTTTTAAGCCACTTGTAATAATCAAGTTTTCAGTTAGATGTCCTACAGGTAAAGTTTGCAATCTAACATGAAATGAGATAACTCCTGAGCTCATTATGATATCAGATTTAAAAAAAAGTGGCAAGTGTGTGTATGATACTAAGAATAAATGGCAAATTATTTTATGGATTAGAAGCCAACACTTGAGTTCACAACTTTGTCCCCAAGAAGCTGTTTTATCTAATTCAAGGTATTTAACCTCTCCAAATCTCAATTTCTTCTTCTGTCAAATAGGAATCATAATATCTGTCCTGTTTATGAGAAAGGGCTAACGCATAGAGTTAAACTGAGGTAAGCGTGCACTGACATAAAAGCACTCCATCCATAGATGGTGACTATTTACATTTGTAATGATTGTTTTAAGGAAAGAAAATTTATAGCCTATGAACAAAAGAGCACGAACCAAGAAAAAAAAATCCATTGGCAGTCAGCAATGGTTTCTGCTTGTAGGAATATTTCTATTCTTAGTCCAACAACGTGTTTCTTAATAAGCAGCTGTTATCCTAATTAGAGCTGACGGGCTTTGTGAAGGGGTTTTTGTTTGTGTTTTTGTTTTTTCTAAGTAGCATCAACTTTGGAATCAGAAGAATAAACATAAGCCCCTTCAGTGCCTAACAAAGCTCCTAAGTCATTATTTGGTTGTTCTCACAATCCCTAATAAAAGCAGTAGTTGGGGAATACACATAAATTTAAAGCAGAAATAGTTCTGCAGCCTGGTATTATCTAAGTGCTGTTGGGAGAACCTGGGTTAATGCATTTAGAGACCTTTAACAGAATTCTAGAACAGGCTGAATAGAGATTTGCTCATGTTTGATTACTTGATGCACCAGTATCGAGACCAATCCGAGCTAACCTATTAGGGATAATAAAACAGAAATTAAATCTGGGAGCCAGGAGCTGAGTTTGAACTATCCGTACCTGAATTCCACGTCCTCAGTGCCTTCCTCCTTTGTTTAGAGTTTCCTCTGCCAATCCATCGGAAACCTACTGATGTTCCAGTTCACTCAAACTAGATGCCTGAGCCTGCAGAAGTCATTAAGTGAGTCTTGGTTCCCTTTCAATACACAGTAATGTGGTATGAGTCCAAGAACATAGCAATATGTTTGAGATGGCTTTTCTCCCAAAACGTTTATCTTCGTCTCACTTTGTAGAGTCCTTAGCTTTGCTCTCTTCCTTGGCAAAACAGTACATCTCTGCCCTAGAGATTCCCAAAACCCTTTTCAGACCCAATCCAGGATAACACTGCCACTCTGTCCTCTCTCTCTCTCTTTCTCACTCTCTCTCACTTTCTCACTCTCCCTCTCTCCTGCTCACACTCTCTCTCCCTCTCTCTTCTTTCTTTCTCCTCCACCTCCTCCTCCTCTCTAAGCTCTAGTTCTTGCTGGTGTTGTGTCTTGTACTCACTAACCCAGCATCATAACCTAATTTGTTCCTGAGGTGGGTCCCTAGAGAGAGTCAATTCATTACGTGACTTCCTAACAAGGAAGCTAATATATTTTGATATTTTACTTCTGTTTCAAACTCCCCAAAGCTCCAGTTGATATTCTGATATCTCTCAGACGGTTCTAATGAGGCTGGTTCCTATCGCAGTCTCATTTCTGCCTTGTACCAAAAGACAGTATTTTTTAAGTATCCGGTACCATCATTAAGAACTTTGTCAAATATTTTTCATCATACTTCCCTAGCTGATAATACGGAAGCAGGGGTGCAGTGGGAATTTCTCTGATTTATCTTGCTTTCCTGTGGTGGACATCCATTCTTCGGGGAATAGAAGGACCTTTTGGGATCTGATCCCTAAAGGACATTATTTTGCAAGAACAGATTCCGGCTCTCCATCACCAAAACATGCTGTAATTGGTGACTCTGAAGGTTGACCACTTGGCCAGAATAGAGAATAGTAATGCAGGATCATAAGATGAGATGTAGGAGAGGTGAGTGTAAGCAGGTTGCGAACAGACATTGCTAGGCAAGAGAGCAAATCCTTTACACTAACTGGCATCTCCTCCAGAGCTTTGGTTCTCAAACTTCAGTGGGCATAGATTGGAACTGATTCATCGCCCCACCTCTCACTTGCCCCCAAATTCTGATTAGGAGCATCATCCAAGAAACGTAGGCCTCCGTATTATTAATAACTTCTCCCCAGGGAGGGTCAAATATAGCTACTCTCCAAAGATCCTATACAGAGATGACACTGCTCTGGGAAGTATTCTCAGGAGTTCTCAACTTGTGAACCCTCTGCACACAAGGCCATAAATAAAAGAAAATATTTTTTAAATGTTGCTTATGGAATATGATTTCCCCAAATTCCTATCAGCATTTTTCTTCCTCACAGCAGACATAAGATTGTTGGGGTGGGGTTGATGTCTCTCTGTCTCACACATTTTTTTTTCTTTTTCATACCTTTTTTTCCATTATTATTAGTGAATCACCGTGGGGTACAGTTACAAACTTACAAGCTTTCGTGTTTGCATTATATCATACAATGATCATTTACCCATCCCTCCACCAGTGCCCTTTCTTCCCCACCAATATTCCCAGCATCCCTCCCACCACCCTGACCCCATCCCCCACCACCCAGTCCCACCTCAGCAGCAGGGAATTCCCTTTTATTCTCTCTCTTTTTGGGTGTTGTGGTTTGCAAGAGGTATTGAGCGGCCATCATGTTCTGTCTATGTTCTACTTTTAGCATGCATCTTTCAACCCGAATGGGTCCTCCCAACATCCTTTACTTGGTGTTCCCTTCTATCTGTGTCTCATACATTTTTTAAAAATCTACCTAGATAGGGCCAGAGCAATAATACAGTGGATAGGGCATTTGCCTTGCATGTGGCTGACCTAGGTTTGATCCCTAGCACCTTAATGGTGCCCTTTGCCCACCAGAAATGATCCCTGTGTACAGAGCCTGAAGTAAGCCCTGAAAACTGCCAGGTATGACCCCAAAACAACACGAAACAAAAAAAAACCTACCTAGATACAGATAAGACTATGCATGGAAGAATAAAACTTGAATAAGATCAGTATTCTGTTGCCAGTGCCAATTCAGAAAATCATTGCACATCAGACTATTTAAGGATCATAGAGCTCCTTTAAGAAACCATGTCAACTTGCTTTCACAGACCATTGCACAAGACATTTGACCACAGAGCCTTTCTTTGATTGAAAGCAGATTAGCATCTTCCAGAACAGAGCTACTCAGGAAGAATGCTCCTTAGGCAGTGCAGCTCTCAAACCGTTCTGCAATTGACCACATGCCAGCCAGCAGAGCGGTAAGCATTCCAAGAACAAGCATCTCCTGATGACTCATCTGAGGATCTGGCTCCTTTGAGTCTGTCAGGCTGACTGCCCCTAGAGCAATTGTCCCCGTTGGAGAAGAAATTAGGAGAGGGCCGGGTAGGGGCACATCTTTCCAAGAAACGGTCTTGCTCTTTAAGAGAAGCTGCCCCTTCACTTGACTAACAGAGGCAATGACTCCTGAGTGCTCTACAGTCCCTCTCCACTCAATGCCCCAGGTAAAATAAGCCGTAGAGGCCATCAGGATCCTACTTTCAGGAAGCTGGAATAGAATGGAAAACCATGAGTGGGCAATTACTAAACTGATTTGGTCACCTGAGATCAGCTTCAGACAGGAAGCAGAATGAATTTCAGAAGCATAGATCAAAATTTCACACACTTTGACAACAGAGACCTCTACGACGAAAGCAAAAGTTAGTAGTTTGTTCCCTAAGACCAGCTTTGGTTTCCTGCAAGACCTGGTAGTAACTAATACAGAACGTAAAAGGGGAAGTTTGACAGGGTAACAGTGACAAGAACTATTTAAACTGCTCCACCAATGCCATTTCACTCTTGTAATATGATAGGAGATATATTAATGAACGGAGAGAGAGAGAGGGAAAGAGAGAGAGAAGTATTAGTTCACTTAGTCCACAAAACAGTTTGGTACTACTTAATATCTCAATTTTAAAGAGATGAGGAAATTTAATTGCAGCTGCTTTCCTTGCATGCAGCTGATCCAGGTTCAGTCCCTGGCACCCTGTCTGGTCTCTTAATCTCGCTAGTGATTGATTTTAAAATGGGTTACCTCGTATCCCAGAGAAAAGGGCAGATCTTGGATTTGAACCCACATAGCCTGACTCCTGAATATACACTCTTAAATCCTAAACTATTCTATAGTGAAAATCCTCAAAAGAAAATCCTTGAAATCCAGGTCTGAAAAAGAGTTGGGGAGCTCTTCCCTCTACGTCTGTACATTTTTTTTCCTGTCTGCTAAAAAGACTTAGAGATAGATCTAAGTTTCAGAGCAAGCAGATTGCAGTAGAAATCTCTTCAAATACTTAGGCATGCCTTTGTTCCCTCTAAGATGTATTACCCCAGCCAGGGGGAAAGGATAGACTAAGCATTCTTCCTAACCCCATATGGTTTCACTTTTCTAAACATAAATGATTGCACAGACTATATTGTCAGGATTAACTGTCTTCTTCCAAAATTCCCTCTTTGGGAAAGAAATGTGACTCACTGGTATAATACCTGTCTTGCCTATGTGAAGCCCTAGATTCAATTCCTGGCACTTGGGGGGGAAATTAAAATTTTTTTAGGCACCATAGTTTACAGTACCATTAAAAGTAGATTATCAGACATACAATATTCCAATCCCACACTCACAACCCTACAACCACATCATCAGAGTTTCAGCAACCCTTTACCGATGTCTCAAGGCCCTTTCCCACCCCCATCACCCAATCATGCAGATTCAGTTCTCTAAACTAACTCTCAGAGACTGGACCTTTGTTAGTCCCTTACAGTCCACAAATGAAAGAGATCTTTCTTTATCCCTTGGTCTCCTTATAATTGACTACTCAGTGTGATACCATCTAGGTCCATATGTGTAGCAGCAAATTGCAATGATTTAATCTTTTCTTATAGCTGAGTAGTATTCCGTTTTATATATAAACCACAGTTTCTTCCTTTGGGGATTTGGGGCCATACCTAGCAACCTGGCTTACTCCTGGCTCTGTATTCAGTGATCACTGGTAAGCTTGAAGGACCAGACGGGGTGCCAGGGATTGAACCCAGATCAGCTGTGTGCAAGGCCAGTGCCCTACCCACTATTCTATCACTCTGGCCTCTAAACCACGTATCTATTCTTGAACACAGGTTGTTTGCAAGTCTTGACTACTGCAGATAGCACAGTAATGAACATAGAGGAGCAAATATCTCTTTCTTGGGTAAAAGCCCAATAGTAAGTTTTCTGGGTCATATGGAAGCCCAATTATTAATATTTTAGAAATGTCTTCAGATACTTTTAAAAGCCCAGTACTTTAAAAATAATTTTTTGAATATCCATTAGATAGATCATTACAAAGCTATTCATGATTAAATTTTGGTCAATGTTGCAACACCCACCCCTCTACCAGTGTACATTTCCCACTACCAGTGAACCCCTTTTCCCTCCCACTGTCCCCAACATACACACACTGCCTCTATGGAAGGCACTTTTTTTTTCCCATTCTCTCCTTTTGTGCATTGTGGTTTGCAATACACGTGCTAAGAGGTAATCGTGTTTGTTCAGTATTTTTATTGGGAAGGTAAGGCTGGGGTAGCTTTTTTAACTAGATGGCAGCTTTTAGGTGTGGATGTGACTGCCAAGGTTTCCAGAAGTACAGGGAAATGGGTGGAGGTAGCCCATCTCAATCCCAAGAAAGCCTGAAGATTTCAGTCATAAAACACACTTATCCAAATTTTCAACAGGTTAATATCTTGGAGAGGTCCATCCTGAGACAATGGAGTCCAGCCAGGGGCATGGTGGTGATTTTGGACTGTGGAAACAAGCAGCTGCTGGGGCTTTGCTTGGGCGGGCACCAGGCCGACTCACCCCCTCCGATTTACCTTGGTCTGTTCAGCCTTGTGGGGGTCCAAGATGAACTGCAACTTTTGCTCTATTTTGAGATTTATTTCTGGATCAGAAGCAAGGCTAATAAATGAGTTTGCATACCTGAGCCAGAGGTGGTTTGTGGGTGTGGCTCCCACATTCCTAACTTTTAGCTATTTAATTTCTCTGGAAATTTAGCCCTGAGTTGTTGGAACCCAGCCAGAGGCACAGCAGCAACTTTTGGAGTATCAGGAAGCCTGAAGTCACCATCAGGCTCCGATGCGCTTGTCTGGTAAGCATAGGTTGAATTTCTCGTTGCATCGCACCTCCTCAAAAAGAAAATCCCACTTCTTGAATATCTTTACATGAACATCTATTCTTTATAGCCAGTCAAAACTTGCAGCTCACAGGAAGTATTAGGTTTTGTGAAGGTACGGTATATTTCTCCCATCCATATTTAGTGAGATCTCAGGCCAATTTAATAGGACTGCAAAATGCCTATCATTTTCTTTGGAAGGACTTATCCTAATGCATCAGTTCATCATTGGTAATCCTGCCCTCATTCACTTGTAGAGATGCAGAATTTTTTTTTTTTGCTTTTTGGGTCACACCCAGTGATGCACAGGGGTTACTCCTGGCTCAGCATTCAGGAATCACCCCTGGCAGTGCTAGGGGGACCATATGGGATGCTGGGAATCGAACCCGGGTTGGCTACGTGCAAGGCAAACACCCTATCCGCTGTGCTATAGCTCCAGCCCCAAGATGCAGAATTTTATATACTCCTATCAGACACAAGACTTAAAGGTAATATTAGTAGTAAAAAAAGACCCAGATTTTCTTCCTCACAAGAAAACAAACAGGTTCCTGAATAGGAAGGCACTTACTGATGGAATTAGTTCACTGAATTCCCAAGCTGTGACATTTTGAGGCCAGACTGGTTTACCCAGTGACCCTTGGTTCATCTCAAAGACAGAAGAGGCCCCAAATAAAATGTGACCAAGTCATCAAGCAAGTTCATCTGGATTCAGTTATAATTCTTGAAAATAACTCCTGCCCTAATTCTCCAGTTTCTCTCAGGGATATTTAGGCCTAGGTCAGGTTTCTTCTACTGTTTCTTTTATGAGTTTTCTCAATATTTTCTCAGAACTTCTTTTATAAACTTCCATGAATGATAGAGTCAGAAGAAAATTAGCACTACAGTTAAACTCCTCACCTGACAAGTACGAACAATGAGGTACAAATGGGGGAATAGTGTTGGGAGGGCATTGACTTACCCCCTCAACTTCTTTGGAAGCAGGAGTAAGCCTATGATTCTGTAGGCTACTTCCAGTAATGTTTGGAGAACCATAGAGTACTGGGAATCAATCCAGGGGTTCCCACGAATAAAGCATGTGCTCTAGTCTTTAGAGATATCTCCCAACCCATACCCCTGAGTTTCTTTCTGAATACTTCTCAGTTATAAGTGTCAAATTTCAAATACCACACGGCTTGAACACAGGAAATAATTCACTAAAAGTTTCTCAAGATCTTGGGAAACACAATCAGGGAATAGCTAGACTCCCCCAAGAACAACTCAGTACAGAAACTCTCATGACATCAGTAAAATCGTTCTTTTTAATCACTGTTCTGTGTATCAATCTTTTCTTTCTAAAACTATTTATTCTGCAAAAAAAGAGAAAAAAATAGCTCCTGGTTTTATCCTTACTTGACTAATCCAAGTTTATCCATGATGAAGAAAAGGGAAATCTTTTCTTTTCTTGTATCATTTCTAAAACTTCCCAGGAATTCCTCAGATATCATAGAGTTAAGAAACAGGTTACAGTGTTGGCCAATATTGGTCAAGTTCCTGTCTCAGGTCTCTTACCAGAGACCAGAAGAAACAGAAACAAGAGAATGGAAGTATTAATGAGAACTCAAGAGTGAGACCAAAGAAATAGTCCCTTGCCAGATAAGAGTAAATGATGTTCTAGAAACGCAAAAGAATAGTTTTCCACCATTCTTCTAAGACGATTGAGAGAAGTTCCCACTCTAATTCTACTTCTGAGATGTCCACTGAGGTGTAGATTGACTAACAACTCAGGGAGATTATGAATGACAAACTGAGGACAAATAAACCACCAATGGTGTTCAAGCACTTAATGTTTATTCCTGCCCTCAAGTCTGGCTGCCAAAATCTGGAAAAAAACAGATGACTGGTTAAAGAAACTTTGATACATCTACACAATGGAATACTATGCAGCTGTTAGAAAAGATGAAGTCATGAAATTTGCGTGTAAGTGAATCAACATGAAAAGTATCATGTTAAGTGAAATGAGTCAGAAAGAGAGAGACAGACATAGAAAGATTGCACTCATCTGTGGAATATAAGAAAACAGAGTGGGAGACTAACACCCAAGAGTTGTAGAGATAAGGATCAGGAGGTCTGCCCCACAGCTTGGAAACTGGCCTCACATGCTGGGAGAAAAAGGCAGCTCAGATACAGAAGGGAACACCAAGTAAAAGATGTTGGAAGGACCCATTTGGGTTGGATGCGAACTAAAAGTAGACTATAGACCAAACATGAAGGCCACTCCATACATCTATTGCAAACTAGAACACCCAAAAGGAGAGAGAAAAAAAAGGAAAGCCCTGCCATAGAGGTAGGGTGGGGTGGTGGGGGATGGGGTGGGGGTGGTGAGAGGGATACTGGGGTCATTGGTGGAGGTGAATGGGCACTGGTGGAGGGATGGGTAAAGGATCACTGTATGAGTGACATGCAAACACAAAAGTTCATAAATTTGTAACTGTACATCACAGTGATTCTCTAATAAAAAAAAAAATTTTTTTAAAGTCTGGCTGCCATCCGAAAGTTTGTAAGTCTGTAACTGCACCTCACAGTGATTCACTAATTTTAAAAAATTTAATTAAAAAATAAAAATAACAAGCAAATAAAATATACTATAGAAGAAAAAGAAAACAGAAAAGCCAATTAATAATAATGATGACATTTGGCTTTTTTACTGTTATTAAATATGTGATCCAAATAAAAATACAAATTAAAAAAGTTTTATTGGAGCAAGCAATATGAAATAAATTTGTAATATGCCTGCCAAAGGAACAGGCTGAGGGACAGCAGGCACCCTGGGGACACTGGTGATGAGATCGGTGTTGGAACATTGTATGCCTGAAACAATTCTTTAATATACAGCTTTGTAACTCACAGTGTCCTAATAAAAATAAGATTTTTTTTAAAAGCATATTGTTAAATTTTCACTTTTGAGGGACTTTCAGTTCTGTTTCACTTTTGATTTCTAACTAGACAGATTTTCAACTGAAAACTTTTAGTTTTATAATTTTATAGAATTCTTTGTTTCAGCATATGTCCTATCCTTGAAAGTGTATCAAAAGAATAAAAGCAACCAGTGCTGGCATGGATGTGGGGGAAAAGGGACGCTCTTTCACTGTTGGTGGGAATGTCTACTGGTCCAGCCTTTCTGGAAAACAATATGGACAGTCCTTCAAAAACTAGAAATTGAGCTTCCATATGACCCTGCAATACCACTTCTGGGAATATATCCCAAGGATGCAAAAAAAGCACAGTAGAAATGACATCTGTACATATATATTAATTGCAGCATTGTTCACAATAGTCAAAATCTGGAAACAACCCGAGTGCCCTAAAACAGATGACCGGTTAAAGAAACTCTGGTACATCTACACAATGGAATACTATGAAGCTGTTAGGAGAGATGAAGTCATGAAATTTGCTTATAAATGGATAGACATGGAGAGTATCATGCTAACTGAAATGAGTCAGGAAGAGAGGGACAGATATAGAAGGACTGAACTCTTTTGTGGAGTATAGAAAAACATCACATGAGGCTGACACCCAAGGACAGTAGATACAAGGGCCAGGAGGATTGCCCCATAGCTGGAAGACTGTTTCATGAGCAGAGGGGAGAAGGCAGATGGAATAGAGAAGAGATCACTAAGAAAATGATGGCTGGAGGAACCAGTTGGGATGGGAGATGCATGCCGAAAGTAGATAATAGAGCAAACATGATGATTCTCAGTGTCTGTGTTGCAACCCATAATGCCCAAAAGTAGAGAGAGAGTATGGGGAATATTGTCTGCCATGGAGGCAGGGGGAGGGTGAGAAAGGGGGGGTATACCTGGGATATCGGGAATGTACACTGGTGGAGGGATGGGTGTTTGATCATTGTGAGATTGTAACCCAAACATGAAAGCTTGTTACTATCTCACGGTGATTCAATAAAATTAAAAAAAAAATTTAAAGAAAGTGTATCATACACTCTTAAGCACTGCAGCACTGTTGTCCCATTATTTATCGAGAACTGCCTGGTTGATTCCTGAAAACAGAGTGAAGAGTAAACCCTGAGCACTGACAGGTATAACAAATAACAAAAAAATAAAGGATGCAGTCTCCAGAAACTACCAAAGAGAAACTATGATACCTGTAAGTCCCTTCCTATACCTGTCTCAGGGTAATGGATTTCTCACAGAGCAAAGTGACTCACCTAGAGATAATGGGGAAGGAGTCTAGTAAGAGCTAGGCATGGTACCAGACAGGAAAAGGGTAGGGTGTTATTCTCACCACCCCCTTATGTAACTTGATATTTAAGGATATCTCTCCAGAAGACTTTTTTTCTCACAATGGAGATGTTAGTGGTGCCCGCTCGAGCAAATCGATGAGCAATGGGATGACAGTGATACAGTGATATAGTGATAGCCAAACTAAGAAGCTTCCAGGAGATGAAGTTTTCTGCCTAATATTTTCTAAGTATATATTTTCCAAATATTTATCATTGGCTATGGATTTTGTATTAAAATAGAGCTTTTATAACTAAGGTAGCTCATCATAGTTTGTTATTTGAATGAGTTTAATAGAAGGCATAGCAAGATTTTTAAAAATACTAATACCTACATGCAGCCAAGCAATCTTCATATTATCAACTATTCTACAAATTTTACTCTCTTTCCATCAACAGGTAAGTGGAAAATACTTTGTAATCTTCCTTAAGCATGCGGTGCTAAATTTTAAAGAGTAAAATTTAAATATACATATATACATATATATATATAATATATGCTGGAGCAATAGTACAGCAGTAGTACGAGGCCAACCTGGGTTCGATTCCTCTGTCCCTCTCAGAGAGCCTCGCAAGCTACCGAGAATATCCCACCCACACAGCAGAGCCTGGCAAGCTACCCATGGCATATTCGATATGCCATATGCCAAAAACAGTAACAAAAGTCTTACAATGGAGACATTACTGGTGCCTGCTCGAGCAAATCAATGAACAGCGTGATGACAGTGATACAGTGCTATATATATATATATATATATATATATATATATATATAGAGAGAGAGAGAGAGAGAGAGAGAGAGAGAGGCACAGAGAAAAAGAGAGAGTCCTGTACTGGGGGATAGCCCCAAGTTCCTAGAGTCTTTTCAGCTACCCTTTCCTTTTTAAATAGAAGTCTTTGTCTGCCTGCTTATAATTAAACCAGAAATAGACATTTAATTGTCTCCATGTGCTTACTCCTTCTTACTTGTTGCTCAGCTCGTGATGTTCTCCACGTCACGTTTGGAGGCTCTAAGAGGGCAAATGATTCTTGTTTATACAGATCAGATCTAAAAATAAATAAATAATGCTTTTTCTAATAAGGAGGCAATTCTTTATTACTAATCCAAACATTCTGTCTCCTTCTCTTGTACCATCAATCATAACGCAATTGACACAGCAACTATTATTAGCCCCACCCCTCCTGGGTTTTGATAGCCAAAGTACTTTTAAAGGGATCAAATATTTTTTATGAAAATGATGGTACATATTTTAAGGCATCCTGTCTTCTAGAATAAATTGAATGTCCCTTTGAAGAATTAAATATATTTTCATTTCCTCTAAGTGCTCTTAAGTTGAATGTCCTTTGGCCATCTTTACCCCGTATCTTCTCCCCTTCATCCCTCTGCTCTTTCTGATTGAAAATCCTGTCACTGGAAACCCAGATAAGATGTGACTGTTTTTGTTGGCTGAGCATGGACTCATCCTCTGTTTATAAAATACCGTGAAGAGGACTCTTTTTTCCTCTCTTTCCTATGACTATTTATATTATGTATATACCTGGGGTCCTGATAGTTGGTAATCCAAGAAATGGAGAAAAGGAGCTTGAGTTCCGGGAATCGGATCTAAGCAGAAACAAAAAAACTAATGAGATGGTGGGACATGTTTCCTCCAGTGCCTGAGTCTGATTGAGCCGCTTACAGATAGAGAAATAAATCAACAAACTGTGGGGAACTGTTTATGATAGCTGAGCTATTGCAGAACACAGAGATCTAGGGCAGGCGAGGATTCCCTCCTGCCCATTCCTGCTGTGAATGCAGCAGTGTTTGACTTCCCAAGGTCAGAAGCACTAAGAACATAGAGAACTGATATCTACGAGACAGGCTCTGGAGATGCTATTATGGGCAATACGAATGGCACAAATCCACCAAATGAATTTGGAAGGAAGGATGGGAGAATGGGAACTGGAAGAGATGAAGGAAAAAGAATAGGGCGTTTTTCTGGGTAAGGACCATAGACAATAGATATTATGAGAATATTTTTTTTAATTCTTTGGGAATAACAAGAGTCTAAAGAATACTTGGAGCAGGGTCAGCTTTATTAGCTCTATCATCAAATAACTACCTTAATTTAACCATTAAAAAACATATGTATGCTAAATATTAAACCTTAATGATGTCATTCTGAAGTATAGAGCAGTGAAAAGCACTAATTTCTACAACTTATTAAAATGTATCAGTAAACTAGGTGGAATGATGGATGAGTTAATGGAAGGATAAGTTGACAGATATCTATCTATGACCAAGCAAATGTAACATATTAGCTATTGCAGAACCTAAGTCTTGTTTGAGGGAGTTCATTAGACATAATTTTCAACATTTTGATATGATGTATATATTTTATAGAACTTTTCTGGCAAAAGGATGTAATTGGGGACTATTGCTCAGCCTTATGAAGTGAGCCACAGCTGGGTGACAAAGGATTTCACTTTAGAACCCTTTGTTACTTAGACTAAGAGTTGGAGATCTTGGGGCCGGAGCTGTAGCACAGCAGGTAGGGCATTTGACTTGCACACGGCTGACCCGGGTTCAATTCCCAGCATCCCATATGGTCCCCTGAGCACCACCAGGAGTAATTCCTGAGTGCAGAGCCAGGAGTAACCCCTGTGCATCACCGGGTGTGACCCAAAAAGCAAAAAAAAAAAAAAAAAAGAGTTGGAGATCTTATTTTCATCTGGTCTCAGGCTTCCCCTTTCTGTTTCTTCCATTCTTTCCCTGAAACATTCCTTTTTTTTTTTTAAATATGCATTCAAAACATATCCATTTAGGCCTTGCGCGTACTGTGCATAAATAGGATCCTGGAACGGCTGAGAAGATGACTCCCAGAATTTCCAAGGTCAGAGAAGGTTAGGGCAACTTGTTTCTGTTAAGGATTTTCTTCAGGGCTTCCTTCACTTCTTTGTTCCTCAGGCTGTAAATGAGGGGGTTCAACATGGGGATCACAGTTGTGTAGAACACAGACACCACCCGATCCTTCTGTGAGGATTGGCCAGAGTTATCTCTCAGGTACATGAAGATGAGGGTACCGAAGAAGAGGGACACAGCAGTGAGGTGTGAGGCACAGGTGGAGAAGGTCTTGGCTCTACCTCCCGCTGAGGGGATCCTCAAAATAGCCGCAATGATAAAGAGGTAGGACACCAAAATCACCACCATACAGGCAGGGATGACGAAAATGGCAAACACAATAATGACCATTTCCTGGGTATAACTGTCCCCACAGGTCAGCTTTAACAGAGGAGGGAGGTCACAGAAAATGAAGTCAATCTCGTTGGTCCCACAGAAAGAGAGCGAGAAAGCTGAGACCGTCCGCACCAGGGCGCTGAAGAAACCAGCTATGTAAGCACCGACCACAAAACCCACGCGGGCCTTCTGTGTAATGATGGTGACATAAAGCAGGGGTTGGCAAACAGCCACGTAGCGGTCATAGGCCATGAGGGCCAGCAGGTAGCAGTCGATGGAGCCAAAGAAGGTGAAGAGGAAGAACTGAGCAGCACAGCGCGTGTAGGATAAGGTGGACCCATGCTCCAGCAACACAGCCATCATCTGAGGCACGGTGACAGAGGAATAGCAGATGTCCATGAAGGAGAGATGGCTCAGAAAGAAGTACATTGGGGTCTGGAGCCGGCGATCTGTGCGGATCAAGAAAATCATGCCCAGGTTTCCCAACAACGTAATGAGATAGATAAATAGAAATAGAAGGAAGAGAGGGAGCGCCCATTCAGGATAATCAATGAATGCGATCAGGAGGAATTCTGTGATTGAAGTGAGGTTCTTCTTGGCCATGAATCCAGCAGATCCCGAGAGGGCTGGGAGGAGAAACAAGTTAAAAGCTCTAAGTAGATTTTTAACTGTATTCCTAGCTTATACATATCAAATACGCGTGATGGACTACCTCTGCCAAGTGCCATGTGAAACTTCAAAGATGACTGGCCGTAGCACCCACCTTGACGGAGTTCTGTGACAGGACGGTCTTACCGTCTCAAGAAAAGTGAGCCAGTTAAAGTGTTTTGGAATTTGAATGGGTGTTCACCCACCTTTCCTGCTAATTCGCTCTGTGAGCCACTAGCTGCCCGGAGGATATCTATTTAATATTCAGTTCCTTTTCTCCACACTCATGCCTCATCAGTTACTTCAAAACTTCTACTTCTCTTGCCCAGACCAAAACAGCAGCCATGCAGCTAATTGCTCTCCCTGCCTTCAAACTTCTAATTCTTACTAACTCCTGCTCCAAAGGAATATTTCCATGACTTTGATTTGATTACCTCTCATTTCCCTGTAAAAATCCAGTCATGGCACTCCATTGAGGATAGGATATTACTCAGACAATTTGCCATGGCAGAGAACATCTTCCCTGAGCTCTCTCCTGCGGCTTCTCTTACTTCTCTCACACCCACCGCCGGGTCCCATCCTCCATTCACACTGGCTTCCCTCATTCCTCCCATTTCTGTCACATCTCTATGCCTTCTACAGACCATTTTGCCTGTCATGATACCTTGTCTACCCCATCCACCCACCGTTTCCTTCTCTTACAAGATCTGCAAGTCTCAGCTTGGACCATACACCCCTCAAAAATCCCTCTAAAGAGTCAGAGCAACAGCACAATGGGTAGAGCGTTTGCCTTGCACATGGCCTGACCTGGGTTTAATTTCTGGCATCCCATATGGTCCTCCGAGCACTGCAGGGAGTAATTCCTGAGTAGAGAAGCCAAGAGTAATCCTTGAGCATTGCTGGGGTGTGGCCCTCCCAAAACAAACAAACAAAAAGTCTCTAAAGTCTATCTTTTCTGGTCAGAATTTGTGCCCATAAAGCTCAGCATATTTCAAAGGTTTAATACATTTTTTTATTTATTTTTTTTTTTGGCTTTTTGGGTCACACCTGGCGATGCACAGGGGTTACTCCTGGCTCTGCACTCAGGAATTACCCCTGGCGGTGCTCAGGGGACCATATGGGATGCTGGGATTTGAACCCGGGTCGGCCGCGTGCAAGGCAAACGCCCTACCCGCTGTGCTATCTCTCCAGCCCCAGGTTTAATACATTTTTGTGGCACAAAGTTTTCAAAGGCATTATGAAAAACACATTTAAAAACAAGCAATGCCTGAAAGTTAAGAACTCACTAGAATTAATTAACACTCATAAACTGTCCTTGGATCAACCCTCTCAACCTAACAAAGGGCTTACAACAGAGCCATTCTCTTCAGGAGAGCCTCCTCGCTTGCCAGGAACTGATTTTAAACGAACAAATATCATATTTTCTACTAGGAAAACTTCAATAAAATACCATCCCAAACAATTTATGCATTCAACTCATTCAAATTCCATCATCACTTAAAGATTTTCACTTTGCTATCCCCATTTTACAGATGAGGAAACTGAGACAGGAAAAATTTGAATGACATGCCTAAGACTGCATTAGCTACAAAATGGTAGCACTCTCATGACCAGCGTGACTGCACCCAGAAGCTCGTTCCTCAGACAGCAGGATATTTCAGACATCATACATCTACTGCAACAGCCCAGCAGACTAGGAAATGACTTCATTTCAGGAGACAAGCATGAATCAGCACTGCAGTCTACTCCTAGCCAAGGGCTGATGGAAACTTTTGTGCTAATGGGTGCAGAGCCATTTGGCAGAGCTGCAGTGCAACCAGGTGGAGAAGATATTTGATCGCTACAGAACTAGGATTTGGAAGCTGAGCCAGTATCGGACTGACGTACTGAGAGAAGAGATAACTGAAAGAAACTGTATCTTAGGTTCTGAACTGAGCATGAATCAGGAAAAAAAATGGATCCGTCTTCTCACCTGAATTCCACTTCGCATTCGCCTAACCTTGTAAATGTTCCATACTGGTTCACTTTTTTCTTGGACTCTAAAAAATCATTTTTCTTCTACTGGTTAGAGAAGCCCCCATAGGGTACCAAGGAGATACCACCCTGGAGGGCAGGAGGTCTGCGTGGTTCTCGTCCTCCCATCCCTGCTCAGCCACAATGCTGAGCAAGTTCTTTAATCTCTCAAAGTCTCGATGTTCATCCCTCTCATCCTACTCTCCACTCATAAAAAGCTAAAATGGAGAAAGGGGGGGCGGGGAAGTGAATGAACATGGGGACAATAAAGTCATAGTTTCCCACAGGTCATCCTTGCACTGAATCCCGCCTCAAGTCCCCCTGACAGCTCTGATCTTTGCAGGATTTTCTTTTCTCTCTCTCTTCTCTCTTCTCATCATCATTCCGTTTCCATGATCTGCGGAAAATGGTTAAGATACATTCCTCACCCTGCCTTTTTGTCAATTCCAGCTTAGGGCAGAAGATGCTAGAAAACAACCTCTTCCTATGGGCTCCGGGGCTGGTGCAAATCCCTCTTGCGGAAGACAGTCAGAGATGCCAGGGAGGCACATAACTCCCCCAGTTGATGGTAAAAGTGGTCTCGAAGGAAAAGCAATTATTTTGCTCATGCAGATTTGGCACCTGATCCCAGTCCCAGCTCCCAAAGCCCTACCACATACCCACTTAAGAGTCTGAAAGCCTTGAGTCCCCCGTTCTGTGTGGTCCCTTGAGGAGTGACATGTCCCTGACTATATCTCATCCTGTTGGAACCATGACGGAAATTGTTTCCCTTTGCTACCTCATTAGTGTAGACACATCTTGGAAGATCAGAGCTTTGTAAACACAAAGTTTTCATCCCCCTTGCCAGGGAGGACGCACTTGAGAGAGTACACAGGGGACTCCACAACAACGCATCATCTTCCATGTTTGTCCTCCCTGGAGCCAGGCGTTTTGCTTAGTTGCTGCCTTGGTCCCCCCTGCCCCTATTGAAAGGGAACACAAAAGCCTGGAAAGTTGCCCAGAGGATGAACTGGCAGGTTCCTCTCGGCCTGGCCTTTGCCAGAACTTTGTCTTTAACACTGTAGTAGATCTTCAGCCCCAAGTTCACAGTCATCACGTTAAGTCACTGAACTTCAACATGCCTCAATTTAGAAAGGAAATCAGGAAGAGGAGGAGAGCAGAATAGCTGTTTTCTTTAACGGTTATGATAACCAAGGAAAAATGAGACCACACACTTCATTGATTCATCGCTGCGCTAAGATTTCTAAATCTTGCGAGAGGCAATGAAATAAATCCTTCTGAAGAGAAACCATATGCCTGTCTACAAAGAATATGCAATCTAATACGTTCTATAATTATCCAGCCTAGGGGGCGGGGGAGGGGGGAGAATTAAACGCTTGATTGTGGCATGAATTCAGTGGTGGCAAGGCCATTGATCAATTGGGTAGATCAAAGAGGGCTTCCCAGAGGAGTGAACTTTGTAGTCAGTCTAGCTGGAGGTTAGGATAAGAAGAATAATGAGGGAAAAGCTCAGGGACCAGCCTGAGCAAATTTATAGAGGCAAGGGATCCCAAGGACACGTCCTGGGACAATAAGTGGAAATTCAGCTAGGATTTGGATCAAGCCAAGCAAATCCCAGACGAGGGAAAAGGTGAGGGAGTCTCTCACCTTAGATGTCAAGGTTAGCATGGCACCCAAAACTTTGACTTACACAATAGACACTGCCACGTTATTTAAAAAAAAAAAAAAAAAAAAAAAAAGATCAACGTGCCAAAAATCTCTGCTCTGACAAAAATCTCAAAATTTAAATAAAACAGTACCAGAACTACTGATTTTTCTGTTATCTCGGCCTCCCATCTGACCTAGCCGAGTACTGGTTCTAGGACATGATTTGAAAAGGAAGGACAAGACCAAAGGCTTCCACGAGCCTTTTATTTCTTTAGAGATATTCCATTTCTTTTTCTCTCTACCCTTCACTTAGGAAAAGAAAATATAGAAAGGTCAACTTAATAATATCCAATACTTGCAGAGTATCTTTAACCGTTTCACATGCTGTCTTTATTTCTCCACAAAAATCCTGCAGACTGAGAGATAATGAGACTGCTCATTTGTCCTGATGAGAAAACAGGCAGAGAGTGGTCCAAGGTCATATAAGCTAGATGGTGAATTGACTGAAAATTTCATCAGTCCTGTGACTGTTGGCTGCTAATAGACCACACCCAGGTCACAGTTCAATTGTCCAGAGGATGACTTCTTATGTGCACATACATGTCTTGAACATGCACCGGAGCTCTCTCTAGGAACAGGTAATCTCTCTGGAGTGTGCTATATTTACATATTACCTGAAAATCACTGTGACTTTTGTTTGCCTGTTTGTTTATTTTGAGGCCACACCCAGTCATGCTTAGGGATTATTCCTGGCTCTGCACTCGTGGAACTACTCCTAGCGGTTCATGTGGGACAGTATGGGATGCCAGGAATTGAACCTGGGTCAGCTGCGTGCAAGGCAAGTGTCTTACCTGCTGTGCTATCTCTTCAGCCCAAGTTTTTTCTTCTTGGTTTTTTGTTTTTATTTTTATTCTTTTTGAGAATGGGGGGGGGGGGGCTACACTCTGACCCCAGCAGTGCTCAGGGCTTACTCCTGGTTTTTAGCTCAGGAATTACTCCTGGGAGGCTCAAGGGACCATATGGGATGTTAATAATCAAACCCCAGAGACTAAGCAGTGAATCCGAAAAGACAGCAGCTCACTGGAGATTTCTCTGGACCCCATACTGAGCCAATTTCAGGGGGCATCTCAGATGGAGAGAGTGTCCCCTCTCTGTCCACTCCAGCTGAATCCCCAGTGGCCACAAACTTCCAAAAGAAAACCCAGGTACACAGGAGCAGGGACTGAAGACTCCAGGCCACATGGTGATGGCGGTGGGGACATGCTGTCCCTTCTCATCTCCCTGCCCCTTTGGGGTCCTGGCTGTCATACCCACGAACTGCCTCTGGATTCCATCTCAGCGCATTAATGGCCTTGATCCAGAGACTCACAAATAAATCTCAAAATGGATCAGCTCCCTACAGAGATGTCTCCAGACCCCAATGATTTACAACTTTAGAGTTCCAGGAGAGCGTGACCACTTTTGTGGCCACACGACCTTTCATGATATTCACAATATCACGAATATCAATAATTATCTAGCATCTGCCTGTGGTAAGCAGACTTGAATGGTGGTGGGCAAATTTGAAATAATGGTGGTGGGAAGGTGTAATGGTGGTGAGAATGGTGTTGAATGTAACCAATTATTATGTACAACCTTATGAAAATAAAATTTAAAAATTAAAAAATAAAGAATCAAGTTCCAGTCAACCAGATGCAAGGCAAGTGCCCTACCCACTGTACTATCTCTCTAGCCCTCACAGTGACTCTACACCATAAAGTTCTACTTGTTTGTTTGGGAAAATCTATATTGAGTCAGGTAGTTCTCTCGTGTCCTTTGTCTTTTGGGGAGGATTGTTTATGTTTTAGGGTTAGGAAGTAGATGTGCACCAGGCAGTGCTCAATTGGTACTCCTGCCACAGTGCTCAGGGATCCCTCCCAGCCATGCTTGGGGGAACACACAGTGCCAGGGCTCAAGCTCAGGCCTCCCATTGTAAAAGGATTCCTTATCATCATGATCATAAATCTTTGAAATAAATAAAAGTATATCTTATGTGGCAATTCTTCAAAGCATTTTGCCATGGAACATTTGCAATTCTTCAAAGCATTTGCCACGGTATACTGTCACTGTCATCTCGTTGCTCATCGATTTGTTCGAGTGGGCACCAGTAACATCTCTCGAGAGACTTATTGTTACTGTTTTTGGCATACACACGGGTAGCTTGCCAGGCTCTGCCATGCAGGCTCCATACTCTCAGTATCTTGCCGGGCTCTCCGAGAGGGGCAGAGGAATCGAACTCGGGTCGGCCGCTTGAAAGGCAAAAGCCCAACCGCTGTGCTATCGCTCCAGCCCCACGATATACTAGTAAGCACAAATTCAATGATACACAATAAGCGTGTATTCTCACACTCAGAGAGGAGTCAAGCTAGGATTTGGCATATTTAACCCAGGCTTCACTTACTTAATCAACTTGAACTGGTTCCTGATATTTTTTATTTCCTGTTTCTTCATCTTTGGGTCCTCAAACTATGCAGGACATGGTCTCACAATGGCAGGACATTAAGAGGGCAAAGCCCCATGACCAAAGCACAAAAGCAAATGCTTCATCACACTCAAACTTCTGGAGAAGCTGTAGGTTCTCTTGTGTGAGAACAGCTTAAACAATAATCCTATCTTCCTTACTGTCCATCAATTCTATGCCCTACCCCTCCCAATCATGTGCAAAATGCTCTCCCTACCTTCCCACAAGCTTCTAAAACATGCGTCCATTGAAATCAAAGTCTAGGATCTCAAGGTTCAAATACAGAACTATGAACTGTATCACTGTGTCACTGTCATCCCATTGCTCATCAATTTGCTCGAGTGGGCACCAGTAACGTCTCCCACTTTGAGACTCGTTGTTGTTATTGTTTTTGGCATATCAAATACACCACGGGTAGCCTGCCAAGCTCTGCTGTTCAGGCGAGATACTCTCGGTAGCTTGCCGGGCTCTCCAAAAGGGGCAGAAGAATCGAACCGAGAAGATTAATTATTTGCCTGACCCCACAAACATCCAGCATACATTGGTGAATGGGCAGAAACCCCAGACACACCCATTAAAAGGGGAAATAGTGGCAAAAGTATAGTAATAATTGGCCCAGAGCAATGAGGGGCAGCTAGCTCTATGCTTTCCAGTCCTGTGGTATAAAGTAGCCCTGATTAGGTCATAAATCTGATTTCTGGTGGGGAGTGTCCCTCATAGTCCAGAAAAAGACAACATAATTATTTTTTGTGCTCCAAATTATTTTTAAATATAAATATCTTCTATTTTTAGCCCTTTTGTCTTTCAACTAGTACCTTGTAGCACTTAGACTTTATTCAAAAGACGACATTGTACAGTTGTTAAAAGTATGAATTCTGCTATTTGACCCCTAACTCCATAATTTTCTGTGAATTCTGGTATTTGACATCTGACTCCATCATTTTCTGGATGTACAATCATGGGAAATCTACATAACCTTCCATAACCTTAGTGCGTTTCAATTCTCTTATTTATTAATTGGGAATAATATCATAGCTTTCTTAAAGTAATGGAGGACATCAACGTTAAATGAAGTAAAGTCAGTCCTCAGAAAAATGTGAATGATAAAATAAAAGAAAAAAAGAAAAAAGAAGAAACAGAATGGAACAAGTTTCTTGAGCTTAAAACAAAAATCTTAAGACTTCAAATCCAAGAGTTCTCAAAAAATCTGGACATCAGTCTTGAAAATAAGACATGTGGGGCTGGAGCGATAGCACAGTGGGTAGGACGTTTGCCTTGCACACGGCCGACCCGGGTTCAAATCCCAGCATCCCATGTGGTCCCCTGAGCACTGCCAGGAGTAATTCCTGAGTGAAGATCCAGGAGTGACCCCTGTGCATCGCCCGGTGTGACCCAAAAAGAAAAAAAAAAAAAAGACATGTGTTTAGACTCAAGGATAAAATGAATACATTAGATATTTCTGAAGAGGAAAGTAAAAAAGATCAACAAAAAAGTGATCTGTAAAGATGCAATAAATAGATTCTGATTAAATTTTGCATCTACTTCATAAATATCAGAAGTCAAAGGAAAAGAAACTGCTTATGAAGATCTGAGAACATGACTTTAAATCTGAATCCAATTTCCAATCAAACTTTCTTTGAAATTTGAATTAATCATAAAAGATCCATTTGCTGACCACAGTTTGAAGTACACCAGCATTAACAAAAGTCTAGACAAGAAGAATATCAATCACGCTTGACATATTGAAAGAGCCTGTTGAGTTATACTTCATCTAAAGTTGAGATACATTAGATAAACTTACTTTAGATAAAGCGTAATTTGTACTAAAATTTTAAACTATTCAGAAATAACTGATACTGATAAGTATAAATTAAAAGCTGAGTCAATTCCTCTATTAAATGGTATTTGCTGTAAAATGATCTGTAAATCTGTAAAAATAAATGTATTCCAAATAAATTTTAACACACACAACTGAAAGAAGATAGGTTAAAAAGAATCCAGAGTAGAAATTAATAATAAAACCAAATGACAGCTCCTTGAGATAATAAAAATAATAAAATGATAAAAATATATCACTAATTCATTGGGTGAAAAAAGACACAACATAAAATAAATACAATTATGACTGAAACATGAGGAAAATAGTTTTTTGAGGTAAGTTTAAATTATGATAAAGAAGATACACAAGAGATTTACCAATAAATTAAATATAGGTATTACCTGAAGCTATGTGTATCAAATATATAAATCTCAAAACATGTTGAACAAATTGCTACACATTTGAACATTGTGTACATCATACCAGTAGAGGTGAAGTTCTATTTTTTTTTAATTTATTTTATTAAATCACCAAGTGGAAAGTTACAAAGTTCTCAGGCTTATATCTCAGTTACACAATGCTCAAACACCCATCCCTTGCCCAGTGCCCATATTCCACCACCAATAAAAACAAAAACAAAAGCAAAAACAAAACAAACAAACAAACAAAAAACAGTATACATCCCACCCCTCACCCCCCAACCCACCCTGTAGGTGAGTGATAATTTCACTTCCTTTTCTCTTTACCTTGATTACATTCCAGATTTCAACACATAACTCACTATTGTTGTTAGAGTTTCAAAACAGACTCACTATTTTTGTTGGAATTTATCCCCTAAGAATACAGCTCTATTAACAGGGAAATATTTGATAATAAGTTTTCCACTGATGAGAATGAAGAGCGCGGCCGCGCGGTTTACAATTTCTGTATTATAGTAATTAAGTCCGCGGAGATTTAAGTTTGAAAATGAATCATTTCCCTTCTTGGAACAGCATGTAGCCAAAGTTAGTTCACAGTCTCCATACATGGGTGCAAGCACTTGCTGGAAGGAACCCCAATTCCTAAAGCTGTCTCTGGTTCCCGCTCGTTCCACATCCACCGGCTCTGCAGAGGCATGGGCACCCGGGCCGAAAACCCGGCCGGCTGGAGCCGAGCACTGGCCCCGGCTGGGGCTGCCTCGGAATCCCGGAGGTGAAGTTCTAAACTAAATAGAGGGGTGGGGCAGAAGAGATAGCACAGCGGGTAGCGCATTTGCCTTGAACGCGGCCAGCCTGGGTTCGATTCCCAGCATCCCATATGGTCCCCTGAGCACTGCCAGGTGTAATTCCTGAGCACAGAGCCAGGAGCAACCCCTGTGCTTCGCTGGGTGTGGCCCCAAAAGCAAATAAATAAATAAACAAACAAATAAATAAATAAATAAATAAATACAGGGGCTGGAGCGATGGTACAGCGGGTAGGGCGTTTGCCTTGCACGCAGCCGACCCGAGTTTGATTCGCTAGGAGTAATTCCTGAGTGCAAAGGCATGAGTAACCCTGTGCATCACCAGGTGTGACCCAAAAACCTAATTAATTAATTAATTAATTAAATACAAATAAGTTGTGGGCTATTACTTTTTCTAATTTTCATTTCCTTTTGGTGAAGGCTTGGAAGCCACACCTAGTGATACTCAGAGGGCATGTGTTTGGGGAACCATAGGCAGTGCCAGGGATGGAACCAGGGTCAGCCACGTGCAAGGCATATCTTAACCTCCCCCTCCATATTGTCCCTTCAGACCTACTATGGGTTATTATTTATGTGTAAATATGCAGTAAAAGTGCACAAATGTATATGGAAATGTTAACAACATAGCTAAGATAGTGGTATCTGTAAGAAGAGAGAGACATGAGATCAGAAGTGGGTTTGCGAAAGCTTCAAGAGTATTGTTACCGTTTGAGCTTTTAAAATATTAAACAATCATAGTAAAATGTTGAGTTGAAAAACTTAGATGACGAGTACATGAGTGTTCATCAGAATATTCTGAGTTTTACAGGGTTATTAAAATATTGCATAATAAACATTATAAGAAAATGTCCTATATAATTTTATAAAAATAAATTTGAAAGTCTAAATGCCATGCTTTATTTATCAGGAAAAGATAAATTATTAAATTACTGCAGAAGAAATAGAATGCTAAGTACACCACCAGAGTTGGAAAGAAGCCAAATCCCTGCCTTGTACCAGAATAGGAAAGTTTTTATGCTAATGTCCTTAAAATCTGCAAGGAGCAGGTAATTCCTGTGATATTTAAGCATCCTGAGTACACAATGGCTATAACACTAACATCAAAACCAGAATGAGCTAGCACATGCACACACCAAAACAAAATGCATTTAAAAATCTTTTTTATCCCATTGCAAATTAGTCTATGGATATAACAAAAAAAAAATCCAAACAAAACAAAAAACTGGGATTTCTCCCAAGGATGCAATCCTCTTATTATTAGAAAACATTAGAATGCCCATAAAATGATTTAATTTTATTATACTTTTTTAGATCGTGCAGCTGTCATGATATATGCAAAAATAAAAGTTCCCTAAAAAAAAAAGGATTTTGACAAAACTTGCACATTGTTTGGCTGGAGAAGGGAGACATTCCAAGCAATGCTGAGGGAGTCCAGGATCTATTCCCAGTCAACCGTGTTGGACAATTCAAACACTCAGCCCAGTGAGATGATGCTAATTAGACCCAGAGCTATTGGGGACCACCAGGACCAATCTGATGGTGGTGCTCAGGGACCACCAGGGCCATGCAGAACAGTGCTGAGAGTAGTGTTGTTGAGGCCGGGAGGGTTGACTTGCTGGAGGGGGTGAGGAGAAAGGGACCCAGGGCTGTATCCAATGGTACGCAGAGAACCATGCATTGTCAGAAATCAAACTTAGGGCACTGTGTAAGCAAGACATTGAACTCCAATGCTTTGAGCTAGATCTTCCTAATCCCAAAAGTTAATCTTTACTTAGAAATAAAGACAACAAAAGTAACAAGCTTGGGGGCTGGAGCAATAGCACAGCGGGTAGGGCGTTTGCCTTGCACAGGGCTGACCTGGGTTCGATTCCCAGCATCCTATATGGTCCCCTGAACACCGCCAGGGGAAATTCCTGAGTGAAGAGCCAGGAGTAACCCCTGTGCATCACCCGCTGTGACCCAAAAAGAAAAAAAACAAAAGTAATTGGGGCCGGAGCGATAGCACAGCGGGTAGGGCGTTTGCCTTGCACGCGGCCGACCCGGGTTCGATCCCCGGCATCCCATATGGTCCCCCAAGCACTGCCAGGAGCAATTCCTGAGTGCAAAGCCAGGAGTAACCCCTGAGCATCGCTGGGTGTGACCCAAAAAGAAAAAAAAAAAAGTAAAAAGGTTGAAACTAAGCATAGAAACAGACTTCTTTATGTCAGCAATTGTATTCCTGCATTCAGCAGTGAACATCATATCAAATGATGACTAATAAAATCATTTCTATTAGGGCCATGTGTAAAGCAAAACAGCTGGTCCTCACAGTAATTATCTCACATTTTCTGGAAGGCATAGCTAATGCAACATATGTAAAAGTAAGTGAAAAATTTAAAGGACAATGAAAAAGTTCTAATTTATAGATTGTACATCTAGGCATTGCCAGTGTAGAAAACCAGACCACCAAGTGAAAAACAATCACAGCCAAATAAAAATTTTCAGCCTATGATATCTAGATGCAAGAAAAACATTTTAAAAATGAATAACTCTAACTGAATAAACTACGTTATCTATGACAATGGCGCCTTGCCACATGCAACTCTTAAACATGCGCTATGTGGCTAGTCAGAATTAAGACATCGTCTATCATAAATCATGAATTTTAAGGATTTAATATGGAAAAAATCATGTAAATATTTCATTAGTAATGCTCACAGTTTTATCTAAGAATGGTAGCATTATCAATGTGCATTTAAATAAAATATGTTGTGAAGAATTAATTCACATATTTTATTTTCCTTTGGGGGCCAGGGGTTCCCAAGCAGTTCAATGCTAAAACCTGCTGATGTGATTCCGCTCAGGTTTAGCAGTGCGAGGGGCTCCCAGAACCATAGTCGATGGAACTGGGGTTCCCTAGGACTACACCCAGACAGGGAGTCTGATTTGAAGAAATATTTTAACCCTACTCTAGCAGAAAACTTCATTTCTTTCTGAGAGTTTGAATTTCTTTTTTTTTCCCTGACTGGGCAAAATGTCTGACTTTTTCAGAAATTTCTTTTCTACTACATCTCAAGTTCTAGAGAGTTGGAAGAGAATGTTCTTTTTTTTTTAATTTTGATTATTGGAGTGCCATCTCTGTCTCTTTCCTGCAATTTGAAAGACTTTAGAGAAGTCATTTTAAAATAGAGAGAACTTTGGGTAGCCTTTTGTCCCTTTCCTGTACTGGGTAAACATCAGAATTGCCACATTCAACCTTGGAGTCCCAGGCTGCTGCATAGTTTTTTACATGCAGACCCTTTTCAATAGAGGAATTTTCCTGCTGTGTCTACGAAGAAGTACTTAAGAGGAGGGAATTTCCCGTAGGTGGTGAGCTCTCTGTCTCTCTCTGTCTCTCTCTCTCTGTCTCTCTCTGTCTCTGTCTGTCTCTGTCTCTCTGTCTCTGTCTGTCTCTGTCTGTCTGTCTCTGTGTCTGTCTCTCTGTCTCTGTCTCTGTCTCTGTCTCTGTCTCTGTCTCTGTCTCTCTCTCTCTCTCTCTCTCTCTCTCTCTCTCTCTCTCTCTCTCTCTCTCTCTCTCTCTCTCTCTCTCTCTCTCGGATTCCTGGGGTGAAAGTACATATTTTAATCTCTCCTTGGCACTGTTGATCATTTCTGGCCCTTTCAGTCAACAACCACTCATTTACCTGTCGGCCAAGTGTCAGGCAGAGCTCTGGAAGAGCTAAAAACAGCAGAGAGCCACGCCCTGCCCTATTGAACCAGTTAAGGTTCACTGGAAGAAGGACATTAAACAAGAGACAATAAGTGATTTGTATTTTTTAAAAAGAGAGGGGCTGGAGCGATAGCACAGGGAGTAGGGCATTTGCCTTGCACGCAGCCAACCCAGGTTAGATTCCCAGCATCCCATATGGTCCCCTGAGCACCGCCAGGAGTGTAGAGCCAGGAATAATGCCTGAGAATCTCGGGGTATGATGCAAAGAGAGAGAGAGAGAGAGAGAGAGAGAGAGAGAGAGAGAGAGAGAGAGAGAGAGAGAGAGGGAGGGAGAGAGAGAGAGAGCCAATAAGTGATTTGTATATTTTAAAAGAGAACCAAGTGACCGACAACAGAAAAAAACAGCCTACTTGTTGGTGGGGGTGGGGGGATGGAGACTGAAGTTGTAGATGGATGGGATCAAAGAAAAGCTTAAGACTGTCTGCAAAAATTACCTGTGGACCTTGAGTGTAAGGGACGTTATTACCCAAACAGCCCCTTCACAACACAAAACGAATTAGGAGTTAGGAAACCACAGGAAGTCATCACAGAGGCTCTGAAGAAACCATCTCGTAAACATGGAGGAACCAAGAACTGTGATAAATGTGTCCAACCTGCAAGAGTATATTCACTCACGCGACACTTATTCCACACAAACTTACTGAATACCTAAGAAATACTAGACACCGCTTTCAGACATTGAGGACACGGCAAAGAACCCTGTCTTCAGAGTCTACTTAATAGAGGGGTAACAGAGAGGAAAGCACAGGAGGGAAATAAGAAATTATGCTAAATGGTGTGAAAGGCTAAGCAAGAAAGCTTCCACAGAAAGAGGATATTCATGACGTTGCTTGTGGTCTTCGCTAATGGGCTTGGGGTTGTCCTCAGTAGAAAGGTGACATATGAGGAAAGGTTTGAAGGAATGGAGGACGCAGGTAACACGTGTATCTGAAGGAATAGCCTTCTATAATGGGAACAAATGCAAGGTTTCTGGAGGAAATGTGTATAAGGGTGAGCAAGCAGCTCCCGGTCTAGCAGAAGAAACAAACCAAAATCAAAAGAACTATTTTATCTTTCAGCAAGATGCAGCGATGATACTGAGACTTTTTTTTTTTTGCAAGTTAATTAAGGGATGCTGTGACAGTGCCCTGGGGTTGGGAGAAAGTGCTGTACTTACTGCCAGGCTTTCCTAAGCAGCAAGGTCAGAGTGGATTCATTGTGGACATGAGGGAAAAACACTATTTGGCAGAACTTGGATGGGCGCGGACCGGGGAAACTTGATCTACTTCCTCACCTGAAACCAACTTCACCTTTCTCCAGTCTCTTGCCCTCCTTGTCCATTGTTCTTTCTTGGCTCATGACCTTTCTGCTCTTCCATGACTGTGATCTCAGACTGTGGATTGGGAAAATAAAAAAATACAAAAACTCATTGCAGGGGGCAACTAGAAAACCGGGTCATCACCCCCATTCATTGCCCCATCCCCACCACTACCTTGGAATAACTGTGTGACCCGGGGGGAGTCTCTCAATATCTTTGAGTTTCCAAGTTTCTGGTTTTTTTTTTCATACCCCCCAAAATCACTGTACTATATATCACTGTCATCCTGTTGCTCATCAATTTACTCAAGCGGGCACCAGTAACGTCTCCATTGCGAGACTTGTTACTGTTTTTGGCATATCAAATATGCCACGGGTAGCTTTCTAGGCTCTGCTGTGCAGGCAAGATACTCTCAGTTGCTTGCCAGGCTCTCCGAGAGGGATGGAAGAATCGAACCCAGGTCAGCCGCATGCAAGGCAGATACCCTACCTGCTGTGCTATCGCTCCAGCCCCCAAAATATATATGTAATTAAAGAATTGAGCTGGAGTGATAGTACAGTCTGCATAGGGTTCTTGCCTTGCAAGCAACTGACCCAGGTTCGATTCCTGGCATCCCATATGGTCCCCCAAGGCCCACCAGTAGTGATCCTTGAGTGCAGAGGCAGGAGTAAGCCCTGAGCAACTCTGGATATAGATTTTTTTTTTTAAATAAGAATAAGTTGACTTAGTCACCTGAAAATAGAAACCCAATGATATTCTAATTTCAAAATTATCTTTTCTTCCTTTTACCCTTTCCATACATTTTTACATGTGGTTGCTATAACCCAGGTATATTTGGGCATTAACCCCTGCGTCTGGGGTCTGGAACCAGCACAAGGCTCTGCTAATATGCTCTGACCCCAACACTGCATCCAATAAATGGTTAACCTACAGCTCTGGGAGAGACTAATGCTGATATTGGAAGGTGCTATATTCAAATGGCACCTTTCATATAGCAATAGAAAACGTTTCTCTTCTATGCCCCTTTCTAAAGCATTTGGTCTTCACTAACAATGTCTGAAGGAGCTTGAATTCTACTTCTGACATGTCCCTTGAGCAGTTGCTGGTCTTCTTCAGTGCAAATAATTTCATGAATCCTCCACTCCAAGCCTCGTCTGGAAGAAATATATTTTTCAAAGTACAGGGATCCCTCCTCCTCATGCTTTTTCACCTGAAGATGATATAATGGGAATTTATTCACCTAGAGAAAGACGAGGCCCATAGTAGTCACCAGCCTCCTCTCCTGGGGTCAGGTGCTTGATCAACTTTCTCCCTTTCATCTTTAACACAAGAATAACCTTAGAAGAAAAGTAAGTAGGACAAATGCATTGCCCAGAGAAGCAATTGGCACAGTCTGCAGGCTGGCATTCTCTGAGTTTGCCAGTCTCTGAAGGCTAGAGAAATTGTGGTAATTACTCTTCGCATCTGAAGCACAAACCTTTTTATGCATCTCAAAATGTCCAGGCAAAAAATAAAAGGGAAAAGAATAAGGTCAAGAAGAAACTCCTTTGATAAACATGGGACCAAGAGAGAAATAATGGACAAATAAATTCTGTCTGTTGACATTTTTTACAGTAGAAGGTACTCTAGAGACCGAAGATAAAACTTACACATGTGCATAATCTGTGTGAACTTCCTTCAATGCACACACCAAGATGCATACAAATATATATCCACATATGTTCATATAAATGGAGGACACATATCAACACTGGAGAAATAGATACGTATACATACACACGTTTGCTGTCTTCAAGAACTTTGAAAGGAGGAAGATGCAATCAGATATTTTCACACTAGAACAGAAATTCCAGGGAGTTGATTTCCCAGAAATTAGCATTTGAGTTTTTTGACACTTATAATTTTCAAATATCCTTGACCTTCCTTATTTTTTTCTCTATGGGGATAATCACCTCCTAAAATAATGTATAATTTATGTGTCCTATTTATTGTCTGACTCATCACTCCTACGTTAACACTGATCAGAGCTGTCCTGACTTTTCTTTCTACCCGCTTCCCTCCTAGGAAAGAAAAATACAAAGAAAGAAAATTGGATAGGCTCATATTTTGAGAGTACCTCTGATTTTTTTTTTTAGAGCAATGTTCCATTCATTTTATTTATTTATTTTCCTCAGGATTCTGTGAAAAACAGATTAAGTGACTTGCCCCATTCTTCAGAAGGAGTCACATAAGCAGGGGGGCAAAAGGGACAAGGGCATAAGGTTATCCAAGGTCATTCATCTAACACCCATCAACCTTATAGAGATGTCATTAGAATTTTTTCATAACATGTGAAGCACTCATACTACAGAAACTGTTGTTTTATTTTTCTTCTATCTTGATTTTTTTTTCTGGGGGAAATGTATTAAATTACCTTCTTGGTATTACCAGCTGGCACTGTAAATATTTTTCTGACTCCTTTGCCTTTCCTGCTTCCTTGCACTGCCAGAAAATAAAATCACTCTTCACGTTAGTGTCCTAACTTTGACAAAGACACAAGAAGATCTTTTTCTAGCTACTATTAGGGCAGCATAGATACTTCATTAATACAAGATTCTCTTTTATTTCCTGCTCCTGAAACTGTTTCAATAGTGTGTATTAATTAATAATAGTCTTTATAGAGCTAATGGCTAAAATACTTGGATTGATAACCAAGTATTAAATCAGACTCTTCATGAATAGATTCCTGCTACCTACCAGAATTTGTTGTAGATTTAGGTGAAAAAAAATAAGAATGGTTGGGCTGGAGTGATAGCACAGCGGGTAGGGTGTTTGCCTTGCACGCGCCCGACCCGGGTTCGAATCCCAGCATCCCATATGGTCCCCTGAGCACCGCCAGGAGTAATTCCTGAGTGTAGAACCAGGAGTAGCCCCTGTGCATCGCCGGGTGTGACCCAAAAAGCCAAAAAAAAAAAAAGAAGAAGAATGGTTAAAGATTTCTTAGCTCCTCCAAACTACCCTCAAGCTAGTATAATTTTTAATCTGAATCAAATTTTTTTTCCAATTATGTTACCCTCAACCAAAGACCACAAAAAGCAGGAAGCTAAGGTGATAGTCCAGTGAGTAAAGCCTTGCCTTGCACATCCTGTGTATGATCCCAGCATCCTATTTGGCCAACCAAGGCCTACCAGGAATGATCTCTGAGCACATCGCCAGAAGTAAGCCCTGAGCATAGCCAGGTATTAGCCCAAGAACAAAACTAACCAAAAAACACAAAGAGAAACCTATATTCAAATATCCCAATATTTAGCCAATAAGAACCCTAATTTCTTCATTCCTCTGGGTCTGTGGTCTGAGTCCAGGTGATGACAGATGATAATAGATCCCTTTGCCAACACATACTGAAGGACGTCAGTTTATGACCCTAGGTCGAGGAAGCATTCCACCACCTCATTTTCTTAAATAATCATCATCATCATCATCCCGTTGATCATCGAATTTCTCGAGCTGTCTCAGTAACGTCTCCATTCGTCCTAGCCCTGAGATTTTAGAAGCTTCTCTTTACTCGTCCTTCCCAACAATGCTGCATTGGAGGCTCTTTCAGGGTCAGGAGAATGAGACCCAGCTTGTTACTGGTGTTTTGGCATATAAATACACCATGGGGACCTTGAGAGGCTCTCCTATGTGGTCAGGAAACTCCTGGTAGTTTGCCAGATTCTCCCAGAGGAGAAGTAGTCTATAAGATATCGCACAGCTGCGAAGAGGCCGCACGCTTCTGGGAGCTTGCTTTTAAGTCTCTCTATGCTGGCCGTTGATGGAATTACACAGCACTGGGGGCAGTCCCTAGGTGTGATCACCTAGCTACTGGGAAATGGGAAATCTGGGCAGAGGAGGCCCAGTCCCGATCCAAGCAGACTTGGAGGTCTCAGCTCTGGGTCCCACACACCTGGGTTCCTCTGCCGGTACCTTCATGCATGAGACTCGTTCAAACGTGTGGAGAAGGGCCTTGAGCATGGCTGTGGCTAGGTTCCAGAGGTCTTCGGCCTCCAGGAGCTCTGCTCCAGATAGGGAAGGAAGCTGGAACCCATCCCCTCCAAGGGGCCTGGGGAAAACAGCCAGGCGCACAGGCAAGAGACTCTCTTAAATGATACCACACTTTTTCTTCTGAAGTGTGGTTTTTCGCATTAGTTTTATTACTCCTGATTTTATACTAGTTAAGATATCTGGGTAAACACATTGGGGTGAATTGGGGTAATGAAGAAGTGGATCAGAGATAGAGACAATGATGGAGTGTCGATGGAGTCTTAGGTACTGCAGCCCACCAGTTCAAAACACATATGTTAACACTTCTGTAACCATGTTATCCAAACTATAATTTTAAAAGTAGTATGCTTTGAAAAATAAATCTCAGAAGAGATCAGTGATCTGCCAAAAATACTCTGAACACCCACTCATGACTCAAACATCCAGAGGAACCCCGGAGAGGAACAGAGCCCGGCATCTGCTAGCTTCCACACTGCAAAATCGCCACCATTCCTGTAGCCAGACTCCATTGCCTTGAGACCAAGCCTCACCCAGAAATTAACTTGCTAGACAGAATCTCCTGCCCCCACACAGGCTGTCTTTACCCGGGACCCCTCAGAGGGGGGGCAGGTTGAGTTTCCTTCCCTGCCCCAAGCAGAACCCCAGCAGCCGAAAACCTCCAGAACCCAGCCACAGCCATGCCCACGGCCACTCTCCACACGCTCGGACAAGCCTCAACCCATGAACGAACCAGCAGAGCAACCCAGGTATGCGGGACCCATGGCTGAGATCTCCATGCCTGTTCAGATCGGGACTGGGCCTCCTCCACCCAGGTCCCCAGTTTTCCAGTAGTTTGGCAGTCATCCCCACAAACTGCCCCCTCACCATGTGGTCTCATCAACAGCCAAGATCCAGAGACTATAAAGCAAAGCTCCTGGAAGAGAGCTGCACAGTTTTTGTCCATTGATGCACCTAAAGCAGCACACATGTGTCTGGTTATAACATACTTGCTTGTATTCTCTTATAGACAGGCTTAAAGGGCACCAGAATTAAATAAACAATCTTTACACACTTCCCTCTTATTATGGTGGAAAATGCTTGCTGATTGGGTTAGTGTTTGAATATTATCTGTAATGAACTATTGTGTTGTGAACTACTATATGAAAATAAAATGTACAAAAATTGCCCAAAAAAAAAGAAAAGAAATGAACTTGCTGAAAATTTCAGTATGCGGGTCTTTGTAATGGAAATCTCCTGGCTTTCTCAGTCAGCATGAGCTACTTCCCCCACCTCCCTGTACTTCCAGAAGCCCTGGTAGTCACATCCATATCCCCAAAAACACCACCCAGTTAAAAATTCAACTCCAGCTGTATCACCAGTTAAAAATTCTGGACTTCCTGGAATGCATGACCGCTCCAAACTCCAGTCAGTAACACAGAAGGCTTAACCTGTAGCAACTTCTTCGTAGTCCTTCATACAAGAACTTAATGTCTCCAAGGTGAGACACAACAATTTACACTAATTTTCTTCTAAGGAAATATTTTTTGATCATTCTGTTAGGAATTTGTGCTGGAGACATAGCACAGCAGTAGGGCATTCGCCTTGTACGCAGCCGAACCGGGTTCGATTCCTCTGCCCCTCTCAGAGAGCCCGGCAAGCTACCGAGAGTATCACGTCTGCACAGCAGAGCCTGGCAAGCTACCTGTGGTGTATTCAATATGCCAAAAACAGTAACAATAAGTCTCACAATGAAACGTTACTGGTGCCCACTCGAGCTAATCAATGAGCAACAGGATGACTGTGACTGTGACTGACTGTGACTCTGTTAGCAATTTGTTGATAACAAGCAATATAAGATAAATTATTGTGTATGTGCTATGTATGGGGACAGGCCTAAGGGATGGTTGGGAATATTAGAGACAAGGGAGGAAGAAGGTGAAAATGGTGGTGGGATTGGTGTTGAAATATTGAATGCCTATAATAAATCATCATGAACAAGTTTGCAAACTATAGTGTTTATATAAAATGTAAATAGGGGGAAATTTACATAAGTAGAACTTACCTATTTCATGTAAACTTCAAAATATATTAGCACAGAATTTCTTTAAAAGTTCTATTAATGAGGGGCTGGAGTGATAACACAGCGGGTAGGGAGGTTTGCCTTGCACTTGGACAACCCGAGTTAGATTCTCAGCATCTCATATAGTCCCCTGAGCACCACCAGGAGAGGTTCCTGAGTGCAGAGCCACGAGTTACCCCTGTTCATCGCTAGGTGTGACCCAAAAAGCCAAAAAAAAAAAAGTTCTATTAATGATAGGTAAGGCATGATTACCATAATGAAATCCATATATAAAATAAAATTGGATGCAATATACTTTAGATTCCAGAGTTGAAAACTTACTTATGTAAATGAAAATAAGCTATTTTAATATATTGTATTAAAAGGTTTTATTGTCCTTATTTGCATAGGTTAAAATCATATAGCAATCACAAATTGGCTCTTACTGATTTCTGACCATTCTATTTGCCATTCTTAAGGTTTTGTTGGAACAAGTAATATAAAGTAGATTTGTTATGTGCCTAATGGGGCAGATTGGGAATCGGAGGGGGAAATGGGGTCATTGCTGGAGGGAAGGTCACACTGGTGTTACGGAACACTAAATGCCTGAAACTGTATAATGAACAACTTTGCAAATCACTGTGCCTTTAATAAAATTAAAAATTTTAAAGGCTTTTTTTGGGGATAGGGGGGTCACACCCAGTGATGCTCAGGGGTTTTTCCCGGTTCTGAGCTCAGGAATTTCTCCTGGTGGTGCTCTGGGGATCCTATGGGATACTGGGGATAGAACCCGGGTCTGCAGCATGCAAGGTAAATGCCCTACCTGCTGTACTATCACTTCAGCCCTAAACAGTCATTTTTTAAAAAAACTATATTTCCAGAGTAGAGGGGGCTGGGCTATACCCAGATATATTCAGGGCATATTCTGAGCTCTGTATTTAGAGATAATTCTTGGCTTGAGGGACTATCTGTCAGGATCAAAACAGGGTCAGCACTTTGCTTACCCCTGAGCACTACCAGATGTGCCCCCCTATAAAATAAAACAAAATAAACATTTTGAAGGGTAGAGGGGAAGCTTAATGTAATATATATACTCTAATTCCTATACATATGCAATTATCTGTCTCTATTATTAAGCACAAATAGTTGGGGTCTTTGGAGGAGAGACCCAGATAGGTACACTTGTGGTGTCTGTGGTGTTGGAATTATGTGCATGAAAAATCACTATTAGCATATTATAAGTCACAGAATTTCAATCAGTAAAAATCCACTCCCTCGGAAAAGTAAATAAATAAATAGATAAAACTAAATTCACATGTGAGGGGGAAAAATAAATAAATAAACACAAATTAATTATTTTTTAGAATTCAAAATATTTCGTAACTATATTTGAGAGTCCGTGACCCTGCTGAGTTCTTACCAATAGAGAAAATGTATTGAAAGACAGTGAAAGAATCAGAGTGAGGCTTAGATGAATCAGTGCTGGCACCCCAGAGACATGAGAATGAATATCTGGTTCCCTGTAGCTTCTGGAATCTTGTGCCCATGAGGCTTAAATGCAGCTTCGCTATCGTGACCATGAAATTGCTTATTTTGTCTTTACAATCCACTTTCCCACTTCTACTGAGCTAGCTTAAGTAGATTTCCATTTTCCACAATTAACAATCCCTGACAAAAAGAACGTAAGAGGGTATCAGACGGAAAATACCTGATTGAGAGAGGCTGAGAGCGTATCAGATGGAAAATAAAGACTGAAGAGGAGGAAGAACGTCTTATTTGCCATTTTGGTGAAGAACTTAGAAGAATATCAATTCACACACCTCTTTATTTACATCTGCTACTTCTGCTCTCAGGAGATGAAGTTCGAAGAGTCCTTAAAGTATCTCCAGTCTGGAGATAAGCCTCATCAGGGTATGCCAGTTGGAGATCACTTGACATTAAAGAACTTTTATTAGTTTTGGGGTCACATCTGGTGGGACTATTTGGAGTGCGGTGGATCAAACTTAGGTTGGCTACATGCAAGGCAGGTGCCCTGGTCATTATACTTTCTTACCAGCTCTAGACATTCCCAGTTCTTCCTGGGAAGAAGGAACTCTTCTAACGCACTTACAGGTCATCTTCTAATGGAAATTTTAAGCCTGACAGTGACAATAATCAGATGATTCTCCAACTATCCCACAATCTCCCCCTCCTTCTTTCATTCTTATCTTCCTTTCTATCTTCCTTTCAACCACTATTTTAGGTTCTAGAGAATGACAATTCAGTGATGGGAGGCGGAAAAAGAAATACAAGTCCCTTCCCTATCAGTATTCATCAACCAGTTGGGAAAGTTGGAACTGATTAAAAATTAAATTATTTGATTCCTCCGTCCCTCTCAGAAAGCCTGGCAAGCTACCGAGAGTATCCTGCCCGCATGACAGAGCCTGGCAAACTACGGTGGCATATTCGATATGCCAAAAACCAATAACAAGTCTCACAATGGATACATTACTGGTGCCCACAGGAGCAAATTGATGAACAATGGGACAACAGTGACTATGATGCTGATGATTATCTTCAAAATACAAAGGTACAATTGTGGCAAGCATTCAAAGGAGAGAGAGAGTGGCTAGGAGAGAATATGAGGCTCCTAAGAGGTTCCTAAGGCAGTGAGCCAAGATGTCACTGTTAGGAACAGCAATCCTGGTAAGACTGTATATAGAGACCGAGTGAGTGGTCTGGGAAGACCCGAAACTAGAATTAATTGGAATCAAGTATTTGAGACACTGGATAAATCCAGGGTGACCAAAGTTAGACTAAGGAGAGAACGGTGTAAATTGAACACAGGTAAGTTGACTGGGGAAGGATTAACCAAGGTCTTACTGCCCTAGTTTGGTTTTCACCATAAGAGAAACTTGACCATCCAATACCCTCAAACTAAATAATAACAACCAAAGCTAAATAATAATAATAATAATAATAGCAGTGTTTATGGAGATAAAATTGTTCTACTAAAGAAAAAGAATTTTTTCCATTACTTTTCATACTGGGTCAGTCTCATGCAAGGCAAACGCCCTACCCACTGTGCTATCGCTCCGGCCCTCTTTCACACAGCCGACCTGGGATCGATTCCTTCGCCCCTCTCTTAGAGCCCGACAAACTACCGAGAGTATCCCGCCCACACAGCAGAGCCTGGCAAGCTACCCATAGTGTATTCGATATGTCAAAAACAGTAACAACAAGTCTCACAATGGAGATATGACTAGTGCCCGCTTGAGCAAACTGATGAACAATGGGATGACAGTGCTATAGTGCTTCGTATATGTCTGAGATGGTAGTCACTTCACTACATCCCTGGAAAATAAGTAAAATATTATCCCCAAACCACAGTTGAGGAAACTAAGATGCAGTACTTGTGCTCTAATGGGAATGATGAAGGCAATGCTAAAATCCTAATCTGTTTGACACCTTGACTGTGCTCTTATGAAGAAGCCCAGACTAAATACAGAGTTGTCTTTTTCGTAAGCAATATAACTAAGGCTAGCGTAAGGTGAGTGAGGAGGTCCTGTCTCTCAGGTGCTGAGTCTGCTGTTGAATGACCCTGAGAATTAGTGTCTGCTAGAGTGCCGTTGCTTATACCATGCAACAGAGCTGTAATGGTCAATTTTAAGTACCAACTGAACTATTGTGCCCAGTTGTTTAATTAAACATCCACCCAAATACTGCTGTGAGTGTAGCACTGTAGCGCTATCGTAACACTGTTGTCCCACTGTTCATCGATTTGCTCGAGTGGGCACCAGTAATGACCAATATGTTTTTGGCATATCAAATACACCACGGGGAGCTTGCCAGGCTCTGGCGTGCAGGCAGGATACTCTTGGTAGCTTGCTGGGCTCTCTGAGAGGGATGAAGAAATTGAACCCGGGTCGGCCGCGTGCAAGGCAACACCCTACCCACTACGCTATCACTCCAGCCCCACTGTGAGTGCAATTTTTAGAATTGATTTAAATACTTATTTAAATATGTTGACTTTAAATCAGATTATATTCCATAAAACAGGAAATCTTCATCCTAATATTGAAAGCTGTAAGAGAAAAGCACTAAGATTTCCTGGAGAATGAATTCTACCTTCAAATTGAACACTAAGCCATTAGTTCCTTTTTTTTTTTCTTTTGCTTTTTTTGGAAGGGTCACAACTGGTGATGCACAGGGGTCACTCCTGGCTCTGCACTCAGAAATTACCCCTGGCGGTGCTCAGAGGACTATATGGGATGATGGGAATCGAACCCGGGTCGGCCGTGTGCAAGGCAAATGCGCTACCTGCTGTGCTATCACTCCAGCCCCACTAAGCCATTGTCACTGACAGTGATGATGATGAAACATTAATTAATGGTTACATTATTTTATGTTATGTTTCAGCAGTGTTTTTTCAAGTAAAACAAAAAAAAATCACATCAACCCCCCAAATTGAACACTATTATAACTGTGTTACTTGTTTTTTTTTTTTTTTTTCAGTTCCTTGGTGATGAAGATAAGAGATAGGTTATAGGGAAGAGAGAAATCCTATTGATTTGTTTTTTGAAGAATCCTAATAAAAGACCTTAGTACCACCGTCATCTAAACCAAAGATTCCCAACTTTATTTGACTTATTGTCTCTTTATCTAAGAAGAAATCACTCAGCCCCCTCTCCCCACCATCACTCTATCTCTTTTCTTTAAGCAAGCAGAAAGTCTCCCTACTCTATCAACTGCACACTAATCTATTACCATCCATGCAGAATCTTTCCAAAAGCCCCCACCAGCAGGGAAGTATCACTCACTTTGAGAAACACTGACTAGGCCATTAAATATAGGAGCGATAGCACAACGGGTAGGGCATTTGCCTTGCACGTGGCCAAACCAGGTTCAATTCCTCCGTCCCTCTTGGAGTGCCCGGCAAGCTACTGAGAGTATCCTGCCTGCACAGCAGAACCTGGCAAGCTACCTGTGGCATATTCAATATGCCAAAAACAATAACCAGTTTCACAATGGAGATGTTACTGGTGCCCGCTCGAGCAAATTGATGAACAACGGAATGACAGTGCTACAGCTTATACGGCAGAAAAGATCAGCATAGTAGGAAGTGAACTTTGTTATGGATCAAAGTGAGGCTCCGGGGCTGGGGAACAAGGCTCAAGTGGTAGGGCACATGACTGGCCTGTGTGAGGCTCTAGGTTTGATCCTCAGCAGTGCACATTCTTCTGTCCCCCCACTACACCACCAGATGTGGCCTTGGTCGGCTTGAAGCCTGGTAGCCCCACACTTCACCTAGTCCCATGACAATAATGATTCAAAAATCTCATAAATGTAAGGCTCTGAGGTCAACAGACCATCAACATTCAACTCTGCTAGTAGTTATCTATATGACTATGGGCAACTTTCTTAACATCCACTTCCTGCTCAATAAATGGATAGGCTATCAGTATTTATCTCTAAGGTATAGTACAATGCATATAAAACACTTAGAACAGTGCCTGGGGCAATAGGTGACGGGATGTATTCATTTTGCTTAGACAGCAAAAGCTTATCTTCCGCACAGTTCTGGAGGCTCTGAATTGCAAAATCCAAGGGTCGGTTGAGTTGGTGCTTTCTGTGGAATGATCTCTTTCCAGGTCTCTCTCCTTGGATTATAGATGGGCTTTCTCTGAAACTCTTAAAACCATCTTCCCTTATATATGTCTGTCTTTATGTCCACATTTCCCTTGTATATAAGGATAACAGCTATTCAGTTAGAACCATATTATCATATTAACCACCTCATTCGAACCTGATCAACTCTGTAAAGACCTTATCTCAAAGTAAGCGCAATCTGGGACTCCAATATACCAATGGGGGGAGGGGCAAGGGGAGGAGCGTTTTATCCAGTAAAACAGGCATTAGGCTGTCCTTAGATCCACCTAGACAACGAGTTCCTGTTGTCTGTGGTAGAAAGGGTTTCTTCAGAATTCAACCCTCAGATAGGCATTTGACAGCAAGTTGTTTACCTGGGAGTGATTTCAGGAAGTGCAGGCAGGAACAAGAACTAGAAAAAAAAAAAAACAACACCAGAACACAACAGAACATACAGTCCCAATGAGCAACTTTCTGATAATGTTAATAAGATCCCGGACCTGAAGGGAGGGGTGTTGGAACATTATATGACTGAAACCCAATCATGAACAACTTTGTCACTGTATATATCATTTGATTCAATTAAAAAAAAAATTTTAAAGACCCAAAACCGTAGCACAGTGGGTAGGGTGTTTGCCTTGCACGTGGCCGACCCAGGTTCGATTCCTCTGCCCCTCTCGGAGAGCGCGGCAAGCTACCAAGAGTATCCCTGCCCGCACAGCAGAGCCTGGCAAGCTACCCTGACATATTGATATGCCAAAATCAGTAACAAGTCTCACAATGGAGACATTACTGGTGCCTGCTATAGCAAATCGATGAATAGTGGGACGACAGTGCTAAACAGTGAAATGTATAGAGCACACGTCAGGTCGGCTCATGCCAGAAAGGAGGAATCTAAGAACATCTTTCCAAGTCCTGTATTCTTTGATTGAAGATAGTACTACTGCTTTAAGCCCATTGCCTATGAAACCAGAGAGCAAATTCTCAGAAAGAGAGAGACTAGTATTTATGTTGCGGGGAGCTGGAAATGTCTGTGGTGAATAGACCTGAGAACGTTTCTCACAGCATCTATCTCCCATGTTGTTGGAGGTCACACCAACAAAATCAAGACCTCAGACTAGGAAGAGGCCAGGAGGAGGGTTTGACTTCTCTGAAATATTTCATTCTTGGGGCTGGAATAGTAGCACAGTGGGTAGGGCATTTGCCTTGCATGTGGCCAACCCGGGTTTGATTCTCAGCATCTCATATGGTCCCCTGAGCACCGACAGGAGTAATTCCTGAGTGCATGAGCCAGGAGTAACCCCAGTGCATTGCCGGGTGTGACCCAAAAAGGAAAAAAAAATAATTCCTTCTTAACATTCTCATAAAGTAGGCTCAGAAGCTCCAGGGAGGAAATCTATATGAATAAAAGCCATCTTTCCTTAACTGTGTATTCGACCAGTATCTCAACAATTTGCATTAAAATAGTAACCAAGTCAACTTAGGTAAAAAAGCAGTAATAATTAATTTTCTTTCCTGTTAGATGCTCTCAAAGAACTGCAACAATACAATCCATCACATTTATATATTTTAGGTTGTTTTCTGTCTGGGGGGCTACATGCAGCAGTTCTCAGGGATTACTTCTGACTCTGTGCTCAGGGATCACTCGGGGCTGTGCTTGGGAATAGTATGCAGTGTGGAGATTGAACCACACTTGGCCTTGGTCAAGGCAATACTGTCTTTCCATCTCATGATCTTTATTGTTAAACCAACACTCAACCTCATCAGTAAATGGTATAGTCATTAGCAGAAGACCCTATCTCTCCATGCAGTGGACTAATAGTAGAAACTTCTAACTCTTTAATTTCCCTTTTTGAAGACAAAAAGTTCAGTCCGAAAACTCATTTTCTCTTTTCCCTTCTCCCTCTCTCTCATCATTGACACTCTTAATTTACTCTTTCTCTCCTGTTAGAATTACTTATATAACTGTCTCATACTCTTATTGCCAGCCATTAATATTTATTGCCATAAAATGATGGTAGGTTGTACATAACAGACTAATTCCAGAGACCTTCTTCCTTCCATCAAATCCTAATTCTTTCTCAATCGTATTTGCTCTTTTCATATGCTGAGTCATATTATAATGATATAGTGACACTATTAATAATCCTTCACATTTATGTAGCTCAGGAAATCAGAGTCAAGGGGAGAAAAGTTTTGAAAGGTCATTTTATCTATAAACTGGGCTAGTAGCTATATATGCTGCAGAGTCCCCTTTTATCTGAAACAGGATTACAAACTGGTAGGCCAACAGAGAAACCACTGATAGATATGTTTTGTTTGAGACATTAACATAATTTTAAAATCAAGAAACCTTACATTCAAGATTTTAAATTTCAAACTTCTCTTTTAAAACAAAAACAGTTTGGGGGGCTGGAGCCATAACACAGCAGGTAGGGCATTTGCCTTGCACACAGCCGACCCGGTTTTGATTCCCAGCATCCCATATGGTCCCCCAGCACCGCCAGGAGTAATTCCTGAGTGCATAAGGCAGGAGTAACTACCCCTGTGCATCTGCATCGCCGGGTGTGACCCAAAAAGCAAAATAAAATAAAATAAAACAAAAGCCATTTTATTGCACTATATGATAGCAGTTGGCTGGATCTAAGAGGCAATTTCTCCCTACTCATTATTCCTCATCCTTTCCTGTTGAACCACCTTCAGTTCCTATAGCTCAGGTGCTCTTGACGTTTGAATGTTCTTCAACCGCCTATTGCAGAATGAACAGAATCCCAAAAGCTCCCCTGAGCAACCCTAGGAAATAAGAGATCCCCATCTGCAAACACAACCCATTTCCGGTTTGAGCAGTTCATCCCAGAACTTTTTCATAAACTCTGAGGAAGGAAGCAGTCACCGTTGACTTCTACTCCATCTCCCTAACACCAGACAACATAAGAGAATCCCTGCTGAGTTATCTTCAAACAAGCATCTCCAGATTTGTTTTAACTTGGTTCCTTCATCATTTTTAAATTTCAGCACATAGTCCACCCTGGTGTTATTCCAGTTCATGTACAAAATCAAGAAATAAAATTTCCTCTGATAGATTCATCTCAATGCTTCCCCATCTAGTATTATACTCAAGTACTAATTAAGGAGTGTTTGCTAAACTTAGCTGTTTCCAGGCACTGTTCCAGTCCCATGTGAGGAGCAAACGTTTGATGCCTGCTGAGCACTCCTGTTCCAGTGGGGAGACGGTATTACTCAGCAACCTTGCCCCAAGATGCAAAGTTCCTCTGTGATCCAGGCAAAATGAATTTCAGTTGAATCCAAGAATTCAGAAAAGAAAAGTGAAGTTGTCATCATTGCAATTGTAAAAAAAAAAAAAAACCAACATGGGTGGATCATTTTATTATCTTAACGAGTCTTGTCTAAACACAACAGGAAACCTAGAATCTACAAAGGGGATAAAGAAAGGATACATGTAACTATGTCGAATTTTAGAGAGGTTATCAGTACCATAAATAATCTCAAAAGGCAAACTTGGGATACTGCACACAGATGACAAAGGACTGATTTTCCTAATATACTAATTACTCTTACAAATCAATCGACACAACACATAAAAAATTTACAAAAGAAATATAAATGAGGCCAACAAATGAGGCTCATTAATAATGAATGAGAACACAAATTAAAATAATGTGATATTTTCCGAGTAAGTATTGGCCATGATGGTATAAAATTGATACCCCTTGCTGCCATCAATGTCTGGGAAGCTGATGCCCATGGTCACTGCACATTGAAACAGCCCTTAAGGAGGGGAATTAGTAATTGGCTCCTCTTAAATGTTCTGATGATGCCATATTCATGATTCGTGTCTCCTGTTCCCTCATCCCACCCACCCCATCCCACCACTGTTTTCAGAACTAACTCATACCTGCAGTTCTCTGATCCGCCTTCCAACAGGCTTGCTGCTACTCAATTTACAATTTCTGGGACTTGGGAATGCTATTCTTCTGGCATAAATTTCCACACAGCTTGTCTCCGTTTGCTTCAATTTCCTAAAATATGCAACAAAAATTTGATGAATCCATAGCGTCCTTGCCAAGACTTCTATATATACTATTTACTCTTAATAAAGGGGAAAGGTAAGCTGTCTGGAGCGTGATTCTATATCAGTTCCCTTTAGCTGCGTAGAAAATACCTCTATTTGTAAAAGAAATGCCATCATTTGGAGCTCTGAGTAACCGAGTACCACCTAAACCAAGATAGTGAGTTGCTGTCTGGGGAAGATTCATGCATGATGAAGGAAGAGATTGTGGATTCACTAACCACATCACTTTGAAGGGTCTTTTCAACAATGGCAGGGTGGATCTACATCATTATATTGAAATAATACCCACCAGCTACATGCTCCTGCAGTCCATGCATTTTACTCACACCTTTCTTCGGGGGCTTATACTCCAGGAAGTGTGTAGCCCCACAAACCATACACAGAACTTAATTTTATGTCATCTTTATCAAGAAAACAATACTCTTGTTGGAGACAGTCTCTTAAACCCTCTTTCTCTCTCCTCAAAGTTTGGATTTGCCTTATTTTGAGAGTGCTATCTGCCTTAGCCAAGCAATGAAATTGAACAGTACACCACCGCCTTTCCTAGATCCACTTTAAAACACAACTGCTGTTTAGCCCCAGTATCTGGGATCATTTAACATCCCAAGATCCCAAGTTTAATTTGTCCAACAGAGGCCCAAGAGGAAGCCAACAACTTATGAAAAGAAAGGGTGGGTGGGCTTTTGAGTTTTGGAGAGGGGTGGGGGATTGCTTATTGGTTACTTTTGGCCTGTTTTTTTCATATTGAAGTCATTTGCTGGCTTTTTTCCTAATGCACAAATTAAGAAAAATTTATATCAATATAATACCATTATATAACAGATAGTAGCACGGTAGCACTGTGACTGTCATCCCATTGTTCATCGATTTGCTCAAGCGGGCACCAGTAATGTCTCCATTGTGAGACTTGTTGTTACTGTTTTTGGCATATCGAATACACCACAGGGAGCTTGCCAGGCTCTGCTATGCGGGTGGAATATTCTCGGTAGCTTGCAGGGCTCTCCAAGAGGGACAGAGGAATCAAACCTGGGTCAACCGCATGGAAGGCAAACGCCCTACCCACTGTGCTATCACTCCAGTCCATAACATATAGTAAGTATTTAAATTCTAAAAACTAATTCAATTTTTTTCTAGCATTTTTTCCCGCTTCTGGCACCAATTCAAGATCACCATTATGGCCTGGGGATATCAGCCTGTCCAATCTCCTTTGTTCTGGCAATCCTGGGTCTTTTTATTTCTGACAAATATGTGTTTAAAGAACACAAACACATGCTCAGGAAGAGGGGAGATGGGAAGGGAAAGAAGAGGTGGGCTGGTGTAACCGATAAATTCAGAGACCTTGGATGCTTTGGTGATGTAGATATAACGTAACTGTGTACACCAATACCATAAGATACAGCACTACTATAAACGTGTTTGTTCTTAATTATAATAATTAGATCAAAAGCTGAGCTTGATAAGAAGATGGGGTGGAGGTGGGGGAGACCTTTGGGGCGTTGGTAGAGGGATGCTGACTCCAGTGGTGGGTTTGGAGTTGGAACACTGTGTGACTGGAACTCTATTACTAACAGTGTATAAACCATGGTGCCTAAATTTTTAAAACTGAACAGACAGTTGTTTTGTAGACTGTGCCACCCTTGGCATGAGTCTGATTGCTTTTCCACGGTGAGAGTCTCACTAGGACCTATTTGACAGGAATGTCATCAAAGTAATAAAGCTCCGCAGTGTTTTAAACTCTGGCAGCAGGTTTGGAGAAATTTGTGCTTTTTTTCCCTTTGTTTTCCCTTTCTCTCCCATTTGATAAAGTAGAATATCTTAACTCCTTCCCTCAGGAGAATCCTGTGAGACAGAGTGGGAGTAGTTACCCCCAAGGTACCGCTACTTTTATTTCTAATGATGAATGTCTATTGAGAAGGAATGGATTTGAATTTCTTTTTCTTTTGGGGTCACACCCGGCAATGCTCAGGGGTTATTCCTGGCTCTGCACTCAGGAATTACTCCTGGCGGTGCTCAGGGGACCATATGGGATGCTGGGAATTGAACACGGGTCAGTCGTGTGCAAGGCAAACGCCCTCCCTGCTGTGCTATTGCTCCAGCCCCTGAATATTTTTTTTAATCTCATCAGATCCATCTTTTCTCTTAACTGAAATACCATAATTTACAATCGTATCACTGTATACTGTCATCACTGTCATCCTGTTCATTGATTTGCTCGAGCGGCCACCAGTAACGTCTCCATTGTGAGACTTGTTGTTACTGTTTTTGGCATATCAAATATGCCACGGGTAGCTTGCCAGTCTCTGCAGTGCGAGCGGGATACTCTCGGTTGCTTGCTGGGCTCTCCCAGAGAGATGGAGGAATCGAACCCGGGTCAGCCTCGTGCAAGGCAAACGTCCTACCCTCTGTGCTATCGCTCCGGCTATTTAAAAAAATAAATCGCGGTATTTACAATCATATCAATATGAAAGTTTTAGGCTTACAATGCCACTGTACCCTACGCACCACCAAAGTGCCAATATCCCTCCAGCTCTGCCCCTGGGTCTCTTCTCTCCCCACTGCCCCCCTCCCCCCACTCCCCACCCCCCCCTCTGTCCCACTTGGCAGCCACAATTTTGTTGCAGGTTCTCAGAGTTTATTTTCATCAGTCATTGTCTATTCCCTTACTTTATTTCTTTGTACTCCATAATAAATGTGAGATAATTCAGTATCTGACCTTTTTCAGACTTACCTATTTAACATGACCTTTTCCAGTCTTATCCAGATGTTAGAAACTACAACATTAAAAAAAAAAAACTACAACATTTCTCTTTTTTTATTCATGAAGAAGGAGGAGGAGGAGGAGGAGGAGGTGATGAAGGAGGAGAAGGAAAAAAGAGAAGGAGGGAGAGGAAGAGGAGGAGGAGGAAGAGCAAGAGGAATGGGAAGAGAAGGAGGATATTATTGCAAAAGAAGCTAGTCACAAAGATAGCACTGTACAATCCCACTTATATGAGGCACCTAAAACTGTCAAACTTACAGCAACAGAAAATACAATTGTGAGTTCCAGGGTTTGGGATCAATAAAAATAGGAAGTTGTTAGTCGATGTGTATAGTTCACATTGCATTCACAATGGCAGGGAAATAACTATCTTCTAGCTCTTCATCCAGTTCCCCTGACCTAGGAAATTGCTCATTTGTATAATGAGCTCCATTTCTCCAATTTGCACAATAGCACTTACCAGATTTTAACACACTGTGTTACTCTATTATTTATATTCATTGCCTATTGTCTATCTCCTCCATTAGCTTGCCAATCCACCAGAGCAACGATGGGTTTTTATGTATTTTCTTCATTGCCGTAACTCTAAACTACTAGAATCATGCCAAGAACACAGTGATCCCTCAATAGTTAATCCATTGAATTAATAAGTAAAATGCTTTATAACATGTCTGTGGCGAAAATATAAAGCAACAGAAATAGCTCAGCTATTTTTACTATACCTCTTTTAGATGTTTAAAACCCAGAGGAGCAAATTCACTAAGGGTAAAATTGCAAGGAGTTCAGATATTCATCCCATTGCAAGAAGAAAAAGAAACACTTTTAAAATTGCAGTTGCTGTCCTGTTTTATGTTTGCACTACCATGCTTTAAATAAGAATAAAGATATGTGGAGAAAAAGACACAATGTTCTTTTCAACAGTGTTCAGAAGAGTTCACGGTTTTTGAAGAAGAGATAAGTGAAAACAGCTGAGACCTTCTTTCTCAATAGGATGAAAAGGATGAATTGTATAATGTCCATGAAACATCTTGGTCTCCATGAGAAATGTCGCAGATGCATCAGAGAGAAAAAGACAGCCTTCGTCCCTGTCAACTTTTGTCAGTTTTTACCCAGTTTCTTGGGTGATTTATCCTCTTCGTACTCTATCTCTAAGCAAGATTCAAGAGAAAATCCTGTTGTGGCTTGAATTCAGCACTGTAGCACTATCTGTAGCACTGTTGTCCCATTGTTCATTGATTTGCTCCAGCGGGCACCAGTAAGTCTTCATTGTGAGACTTTGTTACTGTTTTTGGCATGTGGAATATGCCATGGGTAGCTTGCCAGCAGGCTCTGCGGTGCGGGCGGGATACTCTCGGTAGCTTGCCGGGCTCTCCAAGAGGGACGGAGGAATCAAACTAGGAAAAGGACATTTCGAACCCATAGCAACCACTACCTGATTTTCAAAAATTAAAATGTTTTTTTAAAATTTTAATCAAGCCAGCAAGTATAGTGAGCAAGCCACTTGACATACATGCAGCCAACCCATGTTAGGTCCCTGGACCCCCATACATTTCCCCCTGAGGCCTGCCAGCAGTGATCCCTGTGCACGAAGCCAGAAGTCAGAGCCTGAACCACCGAGTGACACCCCTTCCCCAGAAACCTTGTCCCAATAACCATAAAAACCTTTGACCAAAATACTTCATTCTTTCATTTGCCTTCTTGTTGCCAAGATGATATGTGAGATCCTTAGAGAAAGGTTGATAATGGGACTTGAGCAGTTCTGTTGTGGTCATCTGCCCTTGGCATTTTCCTATGTGCACGGTTCAGACCATTGGAATGTGAACCAGCAGGCAGGAAATCTGAGATCTGTTCCTTCAGTAGGTCCTGGATTGGTCTTTACGGAAAAAAGGAGGGAGGGAAAGAGACTTCGTGCTTGCTGATGATCACTTCTGAAGTGCTACAACACTCCGAGTTCATTGCCACCCTCACACACAAGACTGAATAGGCTCAGATAGGCCCAAGGCTCCATGTGGCATGGGTTATGCTTACCCCTACCACCCTAATCCTTGCCCTTCTATTATAATCTAGCTCATTGTCTACACTTACTCATTTAAATTAATATATGTGAAAAATGGAAATCATCTTTAAAGTATCGGTATTGTTTCTTTATCTCTCAGTTTTATTGAGAAATGATCAACACTGTTGTTTAGATTAAAGGTCTTGAATGTGGTTATTTGGGAAACAAAAAGGTTCCTTTACCCAATAAAGTTAGTTTCTATGTCTTCACCTCAAATAAATACCTCATTTTTATTCTCACTGCTATTATTAGTTTAGTGATAGTGGTGGTCACATCTGAGATCTATTTTCAGAGTAATTTTCAATTCTGCAGTATAAATTAGAAATTATAAGCATAAAGTGTTATTAACTATTAATATTAGTGCAATTAAAGTGTTATTAAATATAGTCATATTCAGTACACTAGTCAGAATTAGTAACTAGTCATCTTATAATGGAAACTTTGTATCCTATGACCAACATCTCCCCATTTCCCCCGACCCCAGCCCCAGCCATAAATCTAGTCTTTTTGTCAGTTTATCTTTTTTTATGGTCACACCTGCGATGCACAGAGGCTACTCCTGGCTCATGCACTCAGAAATTACTCCTGGAGGTGCTCGGGGGACCATATGGGATTCTGGAAATCAAACCTGGGTTGGCCGCATGCAAGGCAAAAGCCCTACCCACTGTGCTATCATTTGAGCCCCTGTCTTTTTTTTTTTTAATACATTAATGCAATGTTATACAGTATTTTTCTTATCTGATTTATTTTACCTACCACAGTGCTATCAAGAAACATCCATGTTGTTGAGAACAGAATTTCCTTCCCTTTTTAATGACTGATTCCTCTGCATGTATATTTGTGTACACGCATGACACTTTCACTCTCTCCACAAGATACTGATTTCCTTTTCATTGGGTTTATATCCAGATGTTGGATTACTAATATCATATGATAAGTTGTATTTAATTATTTAGGAACTTCTGGATGGTTTTCCGTAGTGACTGTCCCATTGCACTAATAATGGGACAGGGGTCCCTTTTCTCACCAGTGTTTTATCTCTTGCCTTTTGAATGACAGCTATTCTAACCAGGTGAGAAATAATAGCTCACTTTGGCTTGTTTTAGAGGTTTTTTTTCCATGTTTTTATTTTTTTCAGGGTTTTTTTTCCCTCCCTTCCTCAATCTTTTTTTAATTGAATTTTAAAGCTATGAGATACATAGCTGTTCATGGTTGGGTTTCAGTCATAAAATGCTTCAACACCCATCCCTACACCAGTGTACATTTCCCACCAATGTCACCAGTTTCCTTCACACCACTCCCACCACCCCCACCACCAGAAGCCTGTCTCTATGGCAGGCACTTTTCTTCTCTCTCTGTCTCTCTCTGTCTCTCTCTCTCTCTTTCTCTCTCTCTCTCCCTCTCTTTCTCTCCCTCTCTCTCTCTCTCAGCATTACAGTATGCAATACAGGTACTGAGAGGTTATCATATTCATTCTTTACCTACTTTCAGCATGCAGTTCTTATCCAAAATGATCATTTCCAACTATTATTATCATAGCAGTTCCTTCTCTATCCCAATTACCTTCTCCTCCAGCACTTAAGGCAGGCTTCCAAATGTGGACCAATCCTCCTAGCCCTTGGAGGTGATCTACTGTCCTTGGGTATTGGGCTCATACTATGTTTTTTTTCATATCCCACAACTGAGTGCAATCATTCTCTGCCTGTTCTTCTCCCTCTGACTCATTTCACTAAGCATGATACTCTCCAGGTCTATCCATTTATAAGTGAATTCCATGACCTCATTTTTCCTGGTGGCTGTGTAGTATTCCACCGTATAGCTGTATCATAGTTTCTTTAACCAGTCATCTGTTTGGGGGCTCAAGTTGTTTCCAGATTCTGGTTATTGTGAATAGTGCTGCAATGAACATAGAAGTGCAGAGTGATAGTACAGTGGATAAGAAGTTTGCCTTGCATGCAGCCGGCTCAGGTTCAATCCCCAGAATCCCATATGGTTCCCTGAGCACCTCAGGAGTAATTCCTGAGTGCACAGCTAGGAGTAACCATGAACATCCCCAGGTGTGACCCAAAAAGACGACAAAAAAAAAAAAAGAAAAGAAGAAATGCAGATGGTATTTCTACTATGTGTTTTTGTGCCCCCTGGATTTATTCCCAGAAGTGATATTGCTGGGTCAAGTGGTAGCTCAATTTCTAGTTTTTTGAGGAGTGGCCATATTTTTTCCCCAAAAGGCTGGACCAATTGGCATGCCCAACAACAATAAATGAAAGTTCTCTTTCTCCCTGTATCCATGCCAGACTGGTTGTTCTTGTTCTTTTTGATGTGGTTCCCTGTGGTTATTTTTTTTAATTCATTATTATTTTTATTAATGAATCACATGAGGGTACAGTTACAGACTTACATAGTCACGTGCTTGTGTTTCAGTCATACAATGCTCGAGTCCATCCCTCCACCAGTGTCCGTTCTCCTCCACCGATGATCCCAGTATCCCTCCCACCCCCTCATCCCATCCCTCCCACCCCACCCCACCTCTGTGGCAGGGCATTCCCTTTTGTTATCTCTCTCCTTTTGGGTGTTGTGGTTTGCAATAGGGATATTGAGTGGCCATCGTGTTCAATCTATAGTCTATATTTCTGCGAGCATCTCCCTTCCCGAGCGGGTCCTCCAACCACTCTTTACTTGGTGTTCCCTTCTCTGTCTGAGCTGCCTTTTCCCCCAACATGTGAGGCCGGCTTCCAAGCTGTGGAGCAAACCTCCCGGTACTTATTTCTACTATTCTTGGGTATTAGTCTCCCATTCTGTTGTTTTATATTCCACAGATGAGTGCAATCTTTCGATGTCTGTCTCTCTCTTTCTGACTCATTTCACTTAGCATGATACTTTCCATGTTGATCCACTTACATCGCTGTGGTTTTGATTTGCAATTTTCCTATAACCAGTGATGCTAAACATCCAACTGTCCTTTTATATGTCTGTTTGTTTGGTTGGTTGGTTTTGGTCAAATGTCTATTTAGGTCTTCTGCCCATTCTGCCCATTTTTGGTCATATTGCTTATGTTATTGCAATTGAGTTATTTGGCTTATATTTTTTATTATTAGCCACTGATCAGATTTATGATTTGAAAATCAGTTCTCCCATTCCATGCGTTGCTTTTTCCTTTTATTATTTCCTCGGCTGAGCAGATGTATTTTAGGTGGATGTCGTTTTCTAGGGTTGCCTTTGCTTTCCGGTGTCGATAGGCTCTGGCGGTGGGCTTGCACTCTGCTCCGGTGGCTGTGGAATCTTGCCCTGGGCATGTGCACAGTAATGGAAACTGGTTACAGGAGTCAGGCCAGAGGCATGCATGTGCAAACGAGGTAATGTCATCCCAGGGGGGCAGGTGAGTGGTAGGGGTCAGGACGGAATCTGTAGCCACGTGCTGCTGTGGGGGACCTGGTTGTGAACAAGGACTCCTGTGCCTACAAGGGTCTCGCCCCGGGCGGCATTCAACAGTGGAGCTGAACATGAACACACTGGAGGTGCTAGCTCTGGGGGCACAGGGAACAGGGGGATGACGACTGTGGAGACTGACGACGAACTTTGACACTCATGTGTCTCAAGCCAATCAGATTAGCACCTCTGACCTCCGACCAGCAGGGGGCAGTCACGGAGCTCGGTTGCAGAGAATGAGAAATACTGACGCAGCAGGAGACAAATACACAAGAACTACTGGAGCTTTAGGGTGGCTGAGTGAGCTCACAGGCTGGTCATTTATTCAATGCAATAGGGCTCTCCCACTCTGGCTTCCAGCACGCGGGCCATTGTCTAAGTTGATAGAGACATTAAGGACAGTTAGTAAGCACATTACATTTCAATAGGTCTGTGCGGAGCAGAGGCTGGGGTATTTCACACGTCAAACAACAGACACCCTTACAGTATAAAGTGGCAACTCCCTATTCTATTTTTGCCTATGTTGCCCTCCACCTGTAAAACTCCCAAACTCTTGTACTCTATTCATCTCCTGAGTGCATTTCTGCTTGCACTGAAATCGACTCTATTCCTTCCTGGACTCGCTGCATTTTTGCTTGTCCAGATAATATTCTAAAAGATCTAAACTATTTTGCTATTTTGCCCAGGAGACTATCCTGACCTTGGGGCTGGGTTCTTTTTAATGGCCAACCCCACCCCCACCCCTATCTCCCACACTCCTGCAGCTGCAGAGGTAAGGCTGACGGTTGATATATATCTCTGAAGCAGGGTGATGGCGGGGGGGGGGGGGGGGGGGGGGTAAAGAGCTAGGGCTGGCTGAAGTTGATGTCGGTGGGCCGCACGGGTGACTTCCGTGAAGCAGGGAGGAGAAAGACGTCACTTTCTCCCCAGCCGCCTCTACCACCCGGGACCCAGAGTTACTGGGTTCTTGTCTTCACTCGCAGAAAAGAATTTCAGGAGTAGACAAGCAGTGAAGTAACAGATTTTATTTAGAGGTTTCTGAGGGAAGGAGGAAGGGATAAGTGGAAAGGAAAAAACAGTAGGAGTAACGCGCTCAAGAGAGAACGCGGGCTTCTCCAAGGGCGGAGGAAGCTCTACACACATCCTAGCACTGGACACGAAAGCATGAAAGTACACATTTCAAGGGGGGAGATGCGGGCGACACATGTGCTCGGGCACCACATGTGCTCGGCCACGTGGGCACAAGCAGCACATGGGCTCAGGCAGCATATGCGCGCACTTCCTTTGTTCAAGGTGGCCTTTATAGGGTTTCTCCAACCTGCCCCCACGTGGGGCTTCTTCCCAGGTAAAAGTCCGTTGCTAAGGAGGTTACCAGGGAGTCTGGGTCTTCTTTAGGCTGGATCACATTTTAATCAGATTAAGGGAGAGGTTGACAGAATTGAGGAACTTCACGGGGAGGGGTCCAACCTCCTCAGGGTCTGCTGAAGGTCTTATCAGGTCCGGTTCCTGTATCCACAGGGTGGGTCATTCTCAGGATTCTCCTCCCCGGAGACTTTGATAATCTAAGTTTCATTGCCAGGGGCCTTTCCCTATCTACCTGCCTACATCAAAGTGACTGGGATCTTCAACAACAAAGCCTATGAAGTGAAAACAGTAAAATCTACAGGAGGTTCATGGCTGCTGTGCTGGCCGTTAATTTCCTCAACAAAATCTTCTGGGGCCTTCTGCCAGGCAGGTCCCTGGGAAACTTAGTGAATCAGTCTCAGTGGGTGGCTGATTCTGGTAGTCCATGTCCTTCTTCCTTGTTCCAAAACATCTGCCTGTGTTTCAACTCTGCCTGTCACAGAATGAGGCAAGACCCAAGTGGACTCTGCATAAAGTGCTCCAAGTTGGGGATGTTGCTGGTCATTCATTGCACTGTACCTTTCTCAGTCCAGAGGACTCTTTCTAGCCGGGGAGTTTTCTCTGGGCACTGAGATGATACAGGCAATATAAAACTTTTCTTCTTTCACTGTTTTGTGTAGTGAAAACCGTTATTCCCAGGTTTGGGGTGTGGGGGAGATTTTCTTGTTGCTGGAGCTTCTAAATGGGTTTCAGCTCTTCCCAAAAGCTTTTTATTCTGGTGTCTGCCTAATTGTTGCTCTTTAGGAGGGAGAAATGCTGACATTTCCTACTCAGCCATCACTATTTGGGGTTAATAAATGGTAAGAAAAACAGTACATTAGTCTTCTGATATATTAAGCTAAATGGGACGGTTCAAATTTCTCTTCATTTTCCCTGAATCCTTTTGGTAGATTTACATCAAAATATTATCACTGAAAAATGCATCATTCCAAACCCCTGTTTCTCAAAGAGATAAATGCACTTGGAAGTTGAAGGGGATACAAAAGAAAGGAATCCAAGATCACTAACTGAATTGTATTACTTAGGATTCTCCAGAGATACAGAACCAGAAGAATCTCTAGAGGGATTTTTTCTTAAATCCCTTTATTGAGGTATAATTGACTTTTAAAATTGACATTTAGAAATGGTCCATGTTTAATGTATGCCGCTTGATACATTTGGAGATAAGTATATGCATAAAATAGTCACCACAATCTGCATTGTATTTTAAAAGATGTTAAAAGGGTAGATTTTGCATTAAGTGTTCTTATCCCAAAATAATAATAATAATAAAACCCTCACCATAATAAATAAGTGGTAAGAAACATAGGGACCTGTTTGTGGCATAGAAGATTGTTAGAAGGAATTTGGGTCACACAATTCCTTATAGGAAGGTGTGGAAGGGCCCGAATCTGAAGGATGCAGTAGCATCGTGGTTGGATCAGTTTGAGGGCCCAAGAACCTGAGGACCCAATGGTGTCATTTCTTGTCTAAGTAGAGATGACTGATGCTCAAGTCTGGGCAGTCCAACAGAGAAGGAAGAATTCTCCCTTGCCCTGCCTTTTTGTTCCTCAACAGACAGGATGAGGCCCACCCAGGTGCAAAAGGTAGGAAAACAAGTTTTACTGAGTCCACCAGCTCTCACAGGTACACCCAAGAAATGATGTTCCCTCAACTCTCTGAGCACCCTCTGACCCAGTCCAATTAGCATAGAAAAATCAACCTTCTTTTGTCTGTTTGTTTTTGCAGTGCTAGAGATGGAACCCAGAACCTCAGGCATACGAGGTGCATGTTCTACAGCTGTGCTGTATCTCCATGCCGGAGGTTCTGTTTTCTAAAATCTTGCGTGTATATTTTAAGCGTTATACCCTTTAATGACAGAGCGAAATGCTTGGCACTGAGCCTGCCGCATGTTAAGTAATTGAGGAGTGTTTTCATTCATTTGTTGTTACACAAAGGAATGTTTTATTCCAATTTGTAATTGAAAATTCAATACATATGTTATTTCTCCAAGTCTCTTCTCACTTCACTCAGAAGGTGGCCCCCCCTAAAACATAAAAATAAGTCTTTGTTTTGGGGAGCTGGAATGATAGTACAGCAGATAGGGCATTTGTCTTGCATGTGACTGACCCGGGTTGGATCCCTGGTTGGTCCCCCAACCACCGCCAGAAGTAATTCCTGAGTGCAGAGCCAGGAGTAACCCCTGAGCATTGCTCCGTGTGAGTCAAAAAGCAAAATAATAATAATAATAATAATAAACCTTTGTTTGGGGGGCCAGAGTGATAGGTAGGGCATTTGCCTCGCATGCCGCCAACCCAGGTTCAATTCCTGCCACCCCAGATAATCCCTCAAACCCATTAGGAATAACTTCTGAGACTGCTGGGTATGATACCACTCCCCCCCCCAAAAAAAAAACTCTTTGTTTTCTTCTTATGCACTTTTGTGCACCCCTCCAGATGTCATATATACATCAAATACTGTAAACATTATTTATTCATGGACAGAATTAGTGGCTTTGTAGTCACTTAACAAGTAGAAGGAGGGAAGAATATGAGGCAACTCCCATCACTATCAAAATTACACACCCACCATCTAACATTTTGACACTTACTGGGTTTTGTTTGTTTGTTTGTTTATTTTTTGTTTGTTTTTAAGTTTGGGGTTTTTTCAACATTTAAATATAGAAAAAACCTACAATGGGGCCAGAGTGATAGAACAGTGGATAGGGAGCTTGCCTTATACACAGCCAATCCAAGTTTGATCCCTGGCACCTCAAACAGTCCCCAGAGTCCCACCAGAAATGATCCCTGAGCACAGAGCCAGGAGTAAGCCCTGAACACCACCAGGTGTGCTTCCCCCCCAAAAATAAAAAAAAATTTTTTTTTTTTTTTAAAGAAAGAAACTCAACAGAGGGCAATTTCTCCAACCCATGATCACAGACTGGTCTACGGTAACAATCCAAGAACTTACTTTGGCCTCTTAAGAGGAAGTAATTAGCAGCGGGAGGTAGAGTACTGTGGGTAGTTTCTTTGTCTTAAACATGGAAAACTCAGATTTGACCCTCTGCTTCCTTGAGCACCACCAGGAGTGATCCCTGTGTACAGAGACAGGAAAAAAACCCTGAGCACCACCGGGTGTGGCCCCTACAAACACACACATACACACACATACACGCACACACACACACACACACACACACACACACACACACACAAAGGGGGAGCAATTGATGACCAGTTTGAAGAAGGGTCACAGTGTATACCTGAAGATACCCACGGAAAGTTACAGTTCAAAGAAGGAAGGTGTCCCAGTGAAAAGTGGATGTCCCCAAAAGATTATCTCCCCAATTTCACCCTTTTCATGCTCATGAACCTTCTAGTATTTCTCTAGCAAACATCATGTCATGAACTTTCTAGATTTCTCTGGCCTCACACGTATTCCAGGTTGAAGTAGACAACACTGCGCGGAAACCAATCCCCCGCCCTGGAATGTACTATTTATTTTTTCTTCGATAAAATGGAGATGCTTCCCTCCATCTCCACCCACACCCCTAGACCCCCTTTCTCCCCATCACATGGCAGCCAAAGGATTCTTTTTAAAATTCAGACTTAATCATATCAGGCCTTGCTCCTGGAGTTAACTCCCCAAGTCCACAAGTCAGCCTGCAAGGCTCGCTCTGACCTAGTTTCTTCTGAATTTGTTGGCGTCTCACTCGAAGCTGCCCTAACTCATTACTGTGCAGCCGCTCCAGCTTCCTTCTATCCGTTTCTCAAGGGTTCTATTTCGCTGGCCTTCTGCAACAACTCTTTCTACTGGAATCATCTCCTCAAACTACGACTATAATGTGTTTATTTATTTTCTGGGCCTCAAGTGAAATGTTGCTTCCTAAGGGAAGCCTTTTCTGACCACACAAAACCAAGTCAGAAAGCTAATAAATAGTCAGACTACGCTTTGTGCTGCTTATTTTGTTTCAGTTTCCAAAATCACATAAAAAAAAATCAATTAACTCAAATGGTTTAGTTTCTCTCTATGCCTCAGGTTCTAATCTCCATGAAGAAAGGGCTATGCCTATCTTATTTATTGCTATCGTCCCCGACGAGTATTGTGTCTGATATGTGATAGATAGTAAATATTTGCTGAAGTGATGAGAAAGATTGTGAGATCTCCGTGGAGATGCTTTGCCAAGTCATATTCCTAGCAGATGTGAGGTCGTTAGAAGGTGGCAGTCAGATTCATCATAATCTGTCTTCAGACAATAAAGTGAATGTCCTACAGGAGATGGAAGTAGATAGTGGGTTTTCATTACCAGAGAAAAGAAAATAGCTGGAGGTAGCTAAGGCAGATGGCCCATGAACATGCTGCAGAAATAAAATAGAGTGTCTGACCTTTGGAGATCAAGAAGTATTTCAAAAATTATAGCTGGAACTTAATCCAGCTCCTTCTACATCAAGATCAAATGGTTTCCAATAATTAATGTAAATCTTTACATCTTTCTTTCATTCCACAACATCTTGGTCCTCAATGTTCTCCTGAGACAAAGGTTAATATGTGGTAGCTGAGCACTTCCCAATTCCTGTCTCCCTATTTCTCTAGTTAGTTCTTCTTCCATTTAGCTATTTCCATCACAAATATCTAAGTTGACTACGACTAGATATTGAGAAAAGTTTGCTACAATCAAGCTTTATTTTTATATCACTATCTGCAATAACCAACCCATGCAAACAATAAGCGATTTTTGTGTCATTATTCAAAGCTTAAAAGTTAGTTTAACAGGAAGAAGTTTTGAAATGTTGAGAAAATAGTACTCAAAAACATCCAGGACAGGTAAGACAAGTAAAGTTTACTTTGACTTTGAGAATAGGACCTTATTAGTTAAACATCTTGGCATTCACTCCCTCTCGATTCTGGCTTTCACTGTGGCAAGGCAGAAATTTTTACTGATGTGAAAAATTAAGGCGAGAGTTTCAGATCCAAGGTTATAATGTGTATAAAGGAATATCCAGACATTCTTCTGACTAAATACATCTTTGTTATTGTAACCATTGTGCAATCTAATTCATGTATAAAAGGCATTATTAGCTGGTAAGCCCCAAACCCAAAGCATAATTTTCAGGCATTTCTGAATTGATGACTTTTGAACCTTACTCTCCATGGGAGACCCTCATCCTATTGAGCACTTTCTTCACAGCCTCCTTCACCTCCTTGTTTCTCAGACTATAGATCATGGGGTTCAGCATAGGGATGATCACGGTGTAAAATACTGACACAATCTTGTCCTCCTGAAGAGACGAACCCATGTTGCCTTTCAAGTACATGAAGATGAGCGTCCCAAAGAAAAGAGCCACTGCAGTCATATGAGAAGCGCAGGTGGAGAATGTTTTGGCTTTGCCCCCGGTTGTGCGAATCTTCAGAATAGCCCGAATGATGAATGTGTAGGATATAAGAATCACGGTAATGCTGATGGTGATAACAGAGAAGGCCAACAGGTAGATCACCCGTTCCCGCGGCTTGGTCTCACTGCAGGCAAGCTTCAGCAGGGGTGGGAGGTCACAAAAGAAGAAGTCCACCTGGTTGGATTTACAGAAGGACATGGAGAAGGTGCAGCCGGTGCGGATCACGGAGTTGAACATGGCACCCCCATACGCTCCAGCCACAAGGCACAGGCGCGTCTGCGGGGTCATGGCGGTGGCATAAAGGAGGGGGTTACACACCGCCACGTAACGGTCATAGGCCATGACAGCCAAAAGAAAACACTCCGTACTCGCATAGAGCGTGAAAAAGAAGAACTGGGTGGCACAGCGCTCGTAAGTGATGACCATCTGTACTGTCCTCAAGGATTCGAGTAACTGCGGGACAATGACAGTGGAGTAACAAACGTCCAAGAAGGAGAGGTGGCTGAGGAAGAAGTACATGGGAGTCTGGAGCCGAGTGTCGCTCTGAATCAGCAAGATCATGCCCATGTTGCCCCCCATGGTGATGAGATAAACGATCAGAAATACAACAAAGAGACCCGTCTGTAGCTCCGTCTGAAGCTGGAAGCCTATCAGAACGAAGTCGGTCACCACGGAGTCATTCCCTGCCATGAATTTTAGGGTGCTGCTGAAATTAAAAATAAATAAGCAAGTCACCGAAGATAAATGAAAGTGAATAGGACTTGATTTCATAATCTTTTAGGTGGGCGAATTACTTTTCTTTTTTATAAGCCTTATTGAGTTACTCTTTCAAAAATCCTCGCAAGGGTAAATTGTCATCTCATTTCAGAGAAAATATAAGAGTGAAGAAGTGACGAGTTTGAGATTTCAGAGTTAATCAAGAAGTAAAGTCAGACCATAAACTCAGTTCCTTGGACAGGAGTACACTTTATCAGATCCGAAACTGGAAAGTTTTATCAGCCTCACTGCTGAGACAGAAGATAAACTTAGTTGGAAAAATCCTAATGGCATAGTATTAAAGAACATGGGCTTAGAAATCAGTCGTAGCTTCAAAGTCTTAAAGACCTGGTCAGCTTAATTTATTTTCCAGATTCTCAATCTCCTTGTTGGTTTAGTGGGAGTTTCTGTCTCAAAGTCATAGTACTATTATGTATCATTAGCTAATACATAATAGTACTAATACTATATAATAATACTAATAGTATTATTAGTTAAAGGATATAACTTATGAAATGTGGCTAACTTAACCTGGGGTAAACTCACACACTTACTGACTCATACACTTAGAATTATTTTTTTCTAAATTCTGCAATTATGTGAATAACATGCTCCTTGGTTCATGTACCTTCTGGAATCTTATCTCCCAGTCCGCAGCCTCCTGGAGTCCCAATATCAGTTCTATCTTTCTTTGCAGTTGTTTTTGATGTGAATATAAATACAATAGAGTTGGATGCAAGACAGTGAGCTGTGAGGAACAAGTACTTTTAGAGCTTCTACAACCTGTTGCTTGACAAGATGCTTCTTCCTTTCTATTCTTGCCAATAATCAGGACCTAAGTTCCAAATTCTGCTCTTGCTGCAAAGAACCTATGCCCCTTTTATTTTCAAGTGGTAGATCATTATCTGTCAGTATTATCAAGGTGCTTCAGAATTAACCTGCCCAGTTTGTTGATGGGAAAAGCCATCATACTGAGCATAAATTCTAACAAAGATGAAATTATTGTGTGTTGGGAGGGGAATAGTTGTTAACAGTGCTCAGGGGTCCAGAAACAGCATACATGCAACTAACCTGGATTCAGTCCTTAGAACCATGTATGGTCAAGCTCAGAGCCAGGAGTAAGCCCTGAGCACAGTAGATATGGCCCAAAGTAGAGAAAAGTAATTATTTAAAACCTCCCCCCAGGGCCCACCCACCAACTCTTGGTCAAACAGGCCTGCCATTCACTGCAAGGGCCCATGGATGTGCTATTTCTTTGATTCTGTGATACTGGGGATTGCTTGGGCCAACTCATGTATGGGACCTTCCAGGGCTGTACCTAGCAATGGTCAGAGGACCATGTAATGTAATGCTGCAGATCAAACCATGGTCAGCCAAATGAAAAGCATGGACCTTAATCCCACACTGTCACTCTGGACCAGAGGTGGAATTCTTGCCAAGTATTCTTGCCAAAGGTACAATTCCTGAAGAGTCTTATCTTTGTACCTTTATACAAAGATAATTTGAGAAAATAAAAATACCAGACATGGGCTTCAAATGAGATTCTTCTTGTCCCTCTTCTATCCTTGAAAAACTAAATTTGAGGCTGGAGCAATAGCACAGTGGGTAGGGCATTTGCCTTGCATGTGGCCTACCCGGGTTTGATTACCAGCATCCCATATGGTCCCCCCAGCACCTCCAAGAGTAATTCCTGAGTGCATGAGCCAGGAGTAACCCCTGTGCATCGCCAGGTGTGACCCAAAAAGAAAAAAAAAATAAAGAAAAACTAAATTCAAAAACAATCTCCACTTTTAGCAGATTATTCATAACAAGCAATTCAAAATAAATTATTTAGGTCCTGCTTTGAGGGCAGGCTTTGGGGGTCGGGATGGAAAAATTTGAAATGTGGTGATGGGAATGCATAATGGAAGTGGGATTGGTTCTGAAATATTGAATGGAATAAATTATTGTTAACTTTTTTAAAATAATAATCTCATAAGACTTCAGATAAATAAGGAAATGAAACTTTGATTAATATTTGGTAAGAGCTGATTTACTGATAAAAATAAGTTCAACATTTGGTGTTGCCCCTGAAACAGGCACTGAATTCTTAATTATATAAATATTTGGGACTTTATTTCCCCATAAGGGCCATTCTTATCCTGACCTTTGACCAAAACAATGACTTGCTGTGTTCTGAAAGGAATTCACACAATTCATCCTGACCAAAGAGGAAGAGAGACGAGGCAGCGTGGGAGAGAGATTTATTCAATAAGAGTATGCTGAGAACTGGCAATGTAGGGGATATTCATTAAGTTGTCTGGAATGAAACAAAGATCTTTTGCCTTTGTAGTGGTCATTCTCTCAGAGAGCAGGGCATAAACTACATCACATATAAATTTAAAAGAAAAATTTGTTTATAATTTTATTTATATTAAAGATCTATATTTTCCCACTACAGTAGAAGAGGATAAATGCTATGAAAATAAGACACAACAAGGTGTGGGGAATTGGGATAGGCAATGTAAAGAGAGGAATATTACAAAGGACTGATAGGGACAGTTCATTGGAAAGGAGAAATTTTGGCAGAAATTCTAGGAAATAGATAACTACTCATACATATTTAAACCACCTATTTCTTGACAGACAATATTGAAGGAAGACACAAACTATCCCCCCATGAACAACCTTGCCCAAAGCAACTTATACAGAGTGTTCAAACCCTTATGAGACACTCAACTTTGTCAGTATTGTCAACGTGCTCTCCAGAGAGAAGCCAGTGAGACTAGAGTCACAGTTCTGCCTACACGTGAGAGATAGAGAAGCAAAGGCAGCACCATGACAGGCTCATGAAGAAGCCAGAAGAAGCTAGACTTAGCTTTCTGTTCCAGAATTCCTGGGATTGAGCACAGATGCCTGTAACTGAGTCATGATTTCCCCAAAGTAAGATAGACATGGTGAAGTCAACTAAGGGCTACCACTCAGGTGCAGGTAGGGAAGTTCCCCACTCCCCATATAACCCTTATGTAACTCTTATGCAACCCTTCTGTAACTCCGGCATAACCAGTCAGCTAAGTACAAGTAGTGGAAAGCCCCTCAGACTGTGACCAAAAGGGTGGTCCCTGGAAAGTCCCTGTTATGTAGTGCTATGGCATAAAATCCCCTCACATTTGAGACTCGGTGCTGCTCATTCCAAGAAGGATGCCACTATGTCCGTAAACTGGATGAGGGTCCTAGTTCGAGCTAGCCGAGCTAGCCAATAGAGACCCTTTGCTTATTGCATCAACAACTTGTCTTTGTATGATTCCTCTGGGGAGATCTTGGCCCAGTTTAACATGATCACTCGGGGCAAACGTAAGGCTAGAATCCCAGCTATGTAACTAGATATATGGGCCCTAAAAGTAAACAGAACCTGTTCCAAAATGTGACCTTGGACAAGTAAGGTCTAGAATCTCAGTCCACACATCGACATTATAACAGTGAGAGCTCTGCTGTGCTGATAAAAGAGATAATTCACAATAAAACAGGCCCTGGGCCTCATAGACATGAAATACACAATGCATATTTGTATATGCATTTAGTTGCTGCCTAAAAAGGTTTGTTTTATTTGTTTTCAGATACTAGGTTGTCCTGCCATTTATGCAGAAATGTAATTTATCCTCCATCATATGGTTTAGTCAAACGAGACTCAAAAAAATGCAGGGAAGAAATGGCAACTCAATCTGGCTCCAAAAAGACTAAATTTTCCCAAAAACCACATGGTATCTCAGCATCTTTGCTTGATCCAACTCTGTAACCAAGCTTCAAGCAGCCCCTGGTGGGGAGACACAGTCAGGAGACTCACTCAGTGCTGTCATTTTCCTAAGAGACACTTTCAGATCTCTTCAGGGGGAGGTGAGCTATTTCCCTTTACAGGGGAGCCTCATGGTGGAGGAGGGGCAGGTGCTTATGAAAAGCCAGTTGATGGTGAGAAGACAAAAATGCTATTCAGAGACCAGAATTCACAATCTCTATCATTGATGTTCTGTGCAAATGCAAGCAATGTTCTTTCCAGACCCATCTTGTAAGGTTTGTGCCTGACAAGAGAAGGCTGAAGGAAAGATTCAAATTGCTACATCTTGCTATACGCATGAGGGTCTCTCATCTCCTCTTAAAAGCATGCATTAATAATAATGAAAAATGACCGTCTGACAGCTCTTCTGCACTAGATACTATTGCAGGTGCATTCAATCCTTTTGTTGGTATGTAGATAATTTACATAAAATGCTCCATTGTCTTCACAGCACCCCAGCATAAGGAGGTACTATTATTATCCATAGTTATAGAATGGGAAACTGACTTGCATTAATGAGGTAATTTGGTAAAGATTAAACCCCTGAGCGAGGATTATACCACCCTTGGTGGGGAACTTGACTGCTGTGTTCCTCACTGATATCCCATTGCTCACAAGAATGGCATTAAGAAGTTATCATACCAGAAGCATCTTCCTTTTTATGTCCGGAACTTCTCAGAGACCTTTGGGCAAAGAGAAGAGTAGCCTAAGTTAAATAAAGATTTTGAAAATTGATACCAATTCTGAGATGGGAACACCGTTGTTCTTTTTTTTAGTGTAACATCACCTTGATGTTTTGTCTGCAGGGGTGGGAGGGTAGAAGAGAAGCTCAGAGCTACCATCAGAATCAGATCCTAGTTAAGGAGAAACATTCAGCTACCAAGGACCCATCACCTCAAGCACAGGTTTAAATGGAAAGACAAAAGTCACGTAAGCCAACCTTGCTCTTGGCTCCTCATTATCATCAGGCTACCTATACTTTCCCCTCTGCTCAATTCTCAGTCCTCATATTTAATTTATTTCATCTTGCTGCATGTCATGCATTTTTATAAGCTACTTTCAATCTCCTCTGGAAAGAGGTATTGATGAATAAATAAATACAAAGTAAAATTGCCTGTTTGTCAAATGCCAGGGTAATCAGAATAAGCAGCTCTTTCAGCATTAGGCCAATAACAGAGCTGCCAGAGGACTTGCCAAATGGATTCTGAAAAGACAGTGTACAGTGGCTCAACCTAAATTGGACTGATCTATGGATGCTGATGAAAGACAGATGCTCATGGGAGACCGTGCAAAGCTCAACGAGATATCTAGGCCTGCGCTACTGTAACCAGTTCCTGAATCTTTGTAAACCCAAAGATAGTGAAGACAGTGACCAGATCACTGTTGTGAGACAGTGAACAGCTTGACACATCTGCTAACATCAGACCAGACGGAGATCTTTTTGAGCCTCTAGTTTGTCCCTTCTGCAATAGACCTGAGAAAGGGCAAAAGAAAATCAAGAATATCCAGTATTAGCTGAGCTTCCAAGGAACTAAAATACTGGATTTTCAACAAGAGCATTTCTATCTCGCCTTCAGACTATCTAAATTCCTTAACTTTTCAAAAATTGTTGGTCATTCCAGGTCCCTGGCTGAGACCTCCGGGGTGATCTCGGGAGCTGGGTGGGCCAAGTTCCTGCCCTGCAGAAACCCCAGGTGCCACCCTCACATGCCAACAGCTGCCACCATGCCTAAGACCGGACTCTACTTCCTCACAACTGAGCTCCACAGAGATGTCAAACGGCCAAAAATTTTAGGAACACAAGACTTTTTTGGCTGAAAACTCCAGACCTTCTTGGAGTTGGGGTGGGTGATCTCCCCACAGAAAGCCCAGCAGCCACCACTGCCATTTAAGCTCACTGCCCAGTTAAATATTATGGAGTTTCTGGGTCTCCAGACTCTACAATACCAACATTCTACTAGGAGCACAACAGATTGGATAGAAACATAAGGGAGAAGCCAACTGAGTTCATCAACAAAAACATTAACAGAAGACTCAGGCAGCAACAACAGCTTAGTAAACCCTCAGACAAGAACTTAATGCCCCCATGGTGAGATACAACAATTTTCACATATTTCTGTTACTGAAGTATTTTTTCACAATTCCATTAGCCATTTAGTGGGAACAAGCAATAGAGTATAAATTATTGGGGGCCTGCGACAGGGGAAAACTTGAGGGGTGTTTAGGAAAATGGGGAAAACTGTGGAGGGAAGTGACAGTGCAGGAGGGACTGGGGTTGGAATATTGAATGCCTGTAACAAATGCCTCACGAACAACTTTGTAAACCACAGTGTGGAAATAAAGTGTGTTAAATAAATAAATAATTGATAATTCCACACAGAATAGCCAATTTATTTCCTAATGATTAATACTGGAGTGGAGCGGGAGAGGGAACAGCTTCAGACAAGAAGAAGAACCAGGAACCAGTGTATTCTCAGAGGAAAATAGTTTGCCCCAAGCCATTTAGATAAGCTAAATTTCTGGGAAAAACTGGGAACACTGAAGCAGCAACTTCCTGTTTTTGAAGCTCACAAAATAGTTAAAATTACTGGCTTTTAAGGACACATGGGATAAAAGTGAGTCTGAAATGTCATCATGAACCCATAACACCCCATGGTTCTGCGCAAGAGCCACATTTTTAAGTTTGAAGTGATCTATTATCTAATTGTTGATCAGATACAGAAATATTTCCTTCCGGACAGGCCTGTCTGTAACTCTGAGTTATCCTTCCCCCACATCTGGCATGAATGCCCAAGACCCACATCCTAATTTTTCTATCAACTAATAGCAAACACACCTAGGTTACATAATTATCTCCTACTCCAAAACTAAAGAACAACCTTACAATCCCCCACGCTCCAAGATTCTTAATGCTTCCCCAAGTCCCTTGTAAACCTCAGAAAATGAAGCGAAGATGCAGAATAGAGAAAGTCCAGCAGGTTTTAGTGTTTAATAGTCTCTGCATGTCACCTTACAGCAGAGAAAGCACTGAACTTGAAGCCAAGAAACTACTTTGAATCCAGCAAGGGAAAATGTATGAGAGGATGATTCTGAAAGCAAAAAAAAAAAAAGTTTGCACTTGGAAGGAATTGTTATACGTGTGCAGATACCAGCTTTATAATAGCACATACTGGGGGAAATATATAGCCATGGATCTGAAGAGTATTTATATCACTCAGCAAAACAAATCCACTTAGATCCTCCAAGTCAGTTTCAAGTTATTTAAAAATGGGGAAGGATAAAGGCTCTGTGATGTGCCTGAAGTTATGTAGCCATCGCTCTCAGCTGGAAGGATGCAACAAAGATTTTTAAATGATCAGCCTCTATACTCTGTGCCAGACAATATTCTCAATGCTGGAGGTATAATGGTGTATCTACAGAATTAAATGGACATAAAGGACAATGATTCTCCCTCTGCCCTGTAAAAAAGAACTCGCATTATCTGCTTGCGCTGCCTTGGAGAGGAAAAGGGGGGATAAACTAATGAAATACCAGGTGCTTTGTTTATCACTCCAAGTTTCAGGGTCCACTTAAGTCCTCAGACATTTTAGTGTGGTGCGGTGGGAGGGGGAAGAGGATTAGGGATTAGAGAAGAGATTTTCCTGCTATCTGAAAGTAGGACACTCTTATTTGGTATGATTTGGCACATGGGGCGGTCTGGTAATGCTCAAATTTTTTCCACACAAATTAATAGCGATGGGTGGCAGGCATATAGCTCAGTGGCAGAGCATTTAGCTTACAGGTATGAGACTCTGTATGTGTGGGTTTGATTCTCAGCAGCAGCATAAGTAATTAATTAATGTATTTAATTGATGGTAATCAAGTTTTCAGACATATATGCCACAAAAAAGTCACCTAAAAAATCAGCAAGGGGGCTGGAGCGATATCACAGTGGGTAAGACGTTTGGTCTCCAGAGTAATGCCAGCAGTAATTCCTGAGTGCATGAGCCAGGAGTAACCCCTGTGCATTGCTGGGTGTGACCCAAAAAGCAAAAAAGAAAAGAAAAGATCATAGCAAATAGGAATGCTGTGAATTTGGATAACCTGGAAATTTTGTAGCTCCTTCCATCTACAAACTGTCTGCATGTAGGTTTAAAAAAAAAAAAAGTGGCAGAATAAAGACACAAAAATAGATTGTCAATTTAAGTGTTCTTTTCTCAGAAACTTTTTTTTTATGATTTTCTAGTTAAAACTCATAAAGATATAGAACATACTTGCCTCAACCATCCATGAAATGGCAGGAAGGAAAAACCAACATAGTATCAGGAAACTAGAATGTTCTGAAATTGGATCCCAGTGGGGTCCAATTCCAGCCAGTCACTAAATTTCTCTGAATTTCAACTCCTTAATCTATCAGAAGGAGATGAATATTATGTAACTCACAGCATCGTACTAAGGTGACATCAACACAAGATATGAGTCCCGCCCTCCCATCATAAATTATTTTCATAATCCCTGACTTTGAATAAACTAACCCCTCTGGTCTCTTTTCTGAGGGGGGGAGTTTATTTTATTTGGTCCTGGTGGGTTATATTCTTCCATTGTTTTTGTTTGAGGAGCCACCTGGCTGTGATGTGAACTACTCCCAGCTTGGAATTGGGGAGGGGTGGAGGTGAACGGGGAGGCAGGTTGCTCCTGGTGGTGCTCAGGGGAATTTGTCATGCTGGGAATTGAACTCTGGGCCTCACATGTGCAAGACAAATGCTTTGCCATTAAGTCATATCCCTAGTCCCCTGATCTCATTTGGTCCTCACACAACCCATTTTCATCAAAGGAAAATTGTACCAGAGGCCAAGTGATGTAGCCAGGAAGAAAAGCAACTACAACCAGGAGCTACTATACCCCATTTACCCCATCACCCAACCCCTCCTGCTGTTCGTAGTAACAGATGCCCCACCCCTGGAGATGGGAGGTGGGTAGAAAAGGGTGGATAGAAAAAGATCTGAACAGGATTGAAAGTGTTATTTTGAGATTCTGAAGTGAACTCTCAAAATGCTGTCTAGGGGCCAAGAGAGAACTCAATGATCTAGAACACATGCTTTTTTTTTTTTTTTTTGCTTTTTGGGTCACACCTGGCGATGCACGGGGGGGCGGGGTTACTCCTGGCTCTGCACTCAGGAATTACTCCTGGCGGTGCTCAGAGGACCATATGGGATGCTGGGAATAGAACCTGGGTCAGCCGCATGCAAGGCAAATGCCCTACCCACTGTGCTATTGCTCCAGCTCCTAGAACACATGCTTTTCACGCAGGAAGTCTGAGTTCAATCCCCAACACTGCCTCTAGTCCCCCAAACACCTAAATACTGAGCTGGGAATAGCCCTGGAGCAACACTGGGTGTACCCCCACTCCACCTGCCCACTTTGACCCAACACCAACAAAGAAATAAGATGCTGCCTAAAAGGTCCGTGCAGAGGCTGACCTCAAATTTCTTATGCTTCTGCACCAGCACTCACTTGCTCTGACACATCCAAGTGCCTGGACAGTGCATGTCGCATCTCAGAACGTAATGATCACAGCTCGGGCCTCCTGCATCCCCACTGATGACACCGGGATGAAAAATGGGATATTTATAAGGAGGATCGCACCAAAGAAAACAGAGCAAGGGAAAGGTCGGGAGTGACCAGACCCCAGATGACCTGCCACTGGACAACTTCCTAGGCTGCCCCTCCTTTTCAGAGACTAAGTACCACTCTCCTCATGCCTGGAACTACCAAAACTCTTCACTTCTCAGAGAGCAATGAACACTGATGAACAGGCTTCTCTTAAAGTGGTACTGAGAGGAGAGGAGACTGGGGGTTATGGGACCAGCTGCCTTCCGGATATAAGCATGAGCCCCCAGCTCCTGAGCTCTGGAAAGGAATCTGCCACCCGCCACCTCTAAACATTTTCCCCCTAAAATAAGTGTTCTAAAATAATGACTTTCCGGGGCTGGAGCGGTAGCACAGCAGGTAGGGCGTTTGCCTTGCACGCGGCCGACCCGGGTTCTATTCCCAGCATCCCATATGGTCCCCTGAGCACCGCCAGGGGTGATTCCTGAGTGCAGAGCCAGGAGTAACCCCTGTGCATCGCCGGGTGTGACCCAAAAAAGGCAAATAATAATAATAATAATAATAATAATAATAATAATGACTTTCCCCTAACGTAAGTGCCCGGTTCAACAATCCTAAAGGAGAGAACTCAACCCTCTCTGCCTCAGGCAAGCCTCAGTCAAGCACCCTCAGAAATTAGTTAATGGACTCCGAACTACAGGCTTCTTAGAATTTGTCTCCCAGACACCAAGAAATCCCCTCTGGAATATTGCTGCTGGCATCTCTGAGCTCAGAGAGATCCTTCCAGAACAGTCACTTTTATGGAGCCTGAACAATTTCAGTTATGGAAGTTACTCTCCCAAGAGGAGCTCTTCCAGGTTAGCCTCTGGCTCCAGTTTGCAGCCCCTCTGTGCTGTCCCATTCCAAAAACTTGCCAGAGTTGTGCTGATTCTTACAGAAGAACCAGGACTGGCTGCGCTTTTTTTGCCTTTCCCAAGAGAACTCCTAATGTTTAAATCCTCCCTTTGTCTCTTCTGCTAAAAACCAGCACCACCAAGCATGTATGAGAGGCATTGTCCCCATCCCCAGGTGATAGAGGAAAAAACGGGACTCAAAAATGTCAACTGGGGACTGGAGCTCAGCGGGTAGGGCATTTGCCTTGCATGCAACCAACCCAGGTTCGATTCCCAGCATCCCATATGGTCTCCCGAGCACCGCCAAGAGTAATTCCTGAGTGCATGAGCCAGGAGTAACCCCATGTGCATCACCGGGCGTGACGCCCCCCCCAAAAAAAAAATGAACAAAATGTCAAGTGTCCTGCATCACTGAGGAAGGCAAAGTGAAACAAGCCCCAGAGCATCCGACGCTGGAGAAACCCGAACTAGCTTTAACCTTACACTCTTGGGGCCAGAGCGATAGCACAGCGGGTAGGGCGTTTGCCTTGCACGCGGCCGACCTGGGTTCGATCCCCGGCATCCCATATGGTCCCCCAAGCACCACCAGGAGTAATTCCTGAGTGCAAAGCCAGGAGTAACCCCTGAGCATCACTGGGTGTGACCCAAAAAGCAAAATAAATAAATAACCCTACTCTCTTAAGAACAAAAATGAAAAACCTGAGAGAGAGAAAAAAAATCAAGATTGAGGCTGTCAAAACCAACTGTGATTCTTTTTCTCTATCACCTGCTATGGCCCTTCTTACCTTTGGTAGGACTCACAGGCCCTTCCCCAATCCAGAAGACTGAGCCGGGTGGTTCAAGGTAGGGGTTGGGGGGACCCAAGGACCAGGCATCTTCCACACCTGCTGTTTCAAAGCCACCGTAGCCACCACAGCCCCCAATAAGAGGGGCTGGAGATACACCCTTTCCTGGGCACTCCCGGCAATTAGAAGTCCAGGGGCAAAGGGATTTGCCACTATGTTGGCTTCTCTAATCAGGCCCTCAGCTTCTAATTAGGCTGCTCGGATTCCCAGCGGGAGGATACCTTCAGAAAAGAGCCCCCCTCCCCCCCCCAAAGTTAGCTCCCTCCCTTCCTCCCCACTCAACCTCTGTCCTGTGTGGCAGCCCCCAGCATCCTTCCAACTCACTGGGGATCCAGACAGAGAGACCTTGGTGGCATTCTGTTCTCTGGGAAAATGTCATGTACACTTTCTGCCCAATCTCCTTTCCAGAATGCAAATGAAAAAGACCCCTATAGGAAGCCCACTCATGCTCTCTATTCATATGAATTGTCTCTATATGAAATGTCTACAACAACCCCTGGTGCACTGGATGAATTTGCTCTATGTTTGATCCATTAAGTCCTCAGCGCTGTCTTAGGAGGCAAATAGGAGTATCGTTCTCTCTACCAGTGGGCAAAGGGAGACTCGAAAGTCTGCAAGGTAGTAATGGGGAAAGCAAAGATTGGGAGGGGAGGGAGACTGGCTTCCCAGCCACCCTCCTGATCTACGTGATATCCGTTAGATTACAAACTCAATTAATTTTCAAATAAATTTTTAAATGTGGACAATGATAAAAAATATATGAGACATTGGGGCTAGAGCAATAGCGCAGGGGGTAAGGCGTTTGCCTTGCATGCGGCCAATCCGGGTTCGATTCCCAGCATCCCATATAGTCCCCCGAGCACCGCCAGGAGAAATTCCTGAGTGCAGAGCCAGGAGTAACCCCTAAGATCACCGGGTGTGACCCAAAAAAAAGGAAAACAAACAAACAAACAAAAGATATATGAGACATTTAAGTCACTGCTGCAGTCACACCACTCAGATAAGCAGTCCTTGGAGAAAAGCCACCAGAGCATGATTATTTAACATACAAGTTCTGGCAGTAGATGGTTTGACTTCCAATTCTCTTTGGACTCTGTGAATTTCAGTAGCGATATTTGTCTTTTCTCCATGCCTGCCCCTTCAAATGGACATGGGACATAAAGATGTTGCCTTTAAACATCTAGAACAGGGTTTATTACTATCCTTTCAGGATTTTTTTCCTAAGGACTTTGACATACTTGTTCCACTGGTATCAGAGTTCATAAATTATTTTTATACTCTTCTACTGGGGTTATGGAGTTATCCAAAAAAGTACTTAACTGTTATAAACTTACGCAAGCAACTCTGGGAATGGTGATACCTCTTGGGAAATGTGTCACATTTCAGAGTTCAAAAACTATTCCAGAAATCACGTACCCTAAAAGTCTGGACAACCACAGGAAAATAAAAACTTACTCCCAAAGTTACCATAGAATTGACAAGATAGCCCCACTTCTAATATACCACATGCCTTTGCACAATCTCAAAAGTAATCATGGCAACTTGGAGGCAAAAGGAACCTACATTTTCTAGAGTGGATATTCTCAAAACTCTTGGGTGAAAGACTCAAACATATATACATATATATACATATATATATGTGTGTGTGTACATATATATAACTAAGTCACATATGAATAAGACTTATATCTTTCTCATCTTGACAAAGGGAAGTGAAACAGATTCATTTAGGAAAAGTATCACTAAAGAGGTGACATTTCTTATTGCCATACTCAGGCCACACTGTTATAATTCTGAGCTTTTGTCATTCCCTGAGGAGTCCCTTCTGTTTACTCAGTCCCTTAATCAGGGCTTTGCTTCCCTCTCATTGTTTTACTGATTACTGCTCATGTAGAGGAAGATTGTTGATATCTATGTATGCCCTTTCGCCTGGAAATCCTGATACTTCAACATCTAATAAGTGTTGATTCATTATTTCAAGTTTTCAATATAAATGAAGTGGGGTTTTTTTGAGGGGGGTTAGTTTTTTGTTTTGTTTTTGTTTTTTTCTTTTTGGGTCACACCCAGCATTGCACAGGGGTTACTCCTGTCTCATGGACTCAGAAATTAGTCCTGGTGGTGCTAGGGGGACCATATGGGATGCTGGGAATAGAACCCAGATTGGCAGCATGCAAGGCAAATGCCCTACCAGTTGTGCTATTGCTCCAGCCCTAGATGAAATGTTTCATATATGTATTCTCTCTCCTTTTTTGGCTCCATAATTTTATTAGAGAAAAGAAACTATTTTGTCTCTAAACTGATGTTTTTATTAATATATAAATATATTAATATATAATATATTAACATATAAATATAACGTATATTTCATAATATATAACATATTATATATTATACTATAATATATCAATTTATTCATGGTAAAGTTTCAGAAATACAGTGTTCCAACATTAATCCCATCACCAGTATCCATTTCCCTCCAATCATATCCCCAGGTTACCTTCCATCCCCAGAATTGATTTTTCGGTAAGGTATGAAATATGGATCCAGCTTCATTTTTTTAACCTGTGGTTTTTTTCCTATCACCATTTGTTTAGGAGGCTATCTTTACTCCACTTCACGTATTCCTCTGTCAAAAATTAGTAAACCATGGGTCTAGGGATATGTGTTTGGGTACTCGCTTCTAACCCATTGGTTGGATGTATAAGAATTTTCTTAAAACATATATGCTATACTGTTTACAATAGCCAAAATCTGGAAAAAAAACAGAGTGCCCAAAGACAGATGACTGGTTAAAAAAACTTTGGTACGTCTACACAATGGAATACTATGCAACTGTTAGAAAAGATGAAGTCATGAAATTTGCATATAAGTGGATCAACATGGAAAGTATCATATTGAGTGAAATGAGTCAGAAAGAAAGAGACAGACATAGAAAGATTGCACTCATCTGTGGAATATAAAGTAGCAGAATGGGAGACTAACACCCAAGAGTAGTAGAGATAAGAACCAGGAGGTCCCACAGCTTGGAAACTTGCCTCACGTGTTGGGGGAAAAGGCAGCTGAGATAGAGAAAGGAACACCTAGTAGAGAATGTTGGGAGGACCCATTCGGGTTGAAAGCTGCGTGCCAAATGTAGACTATAGACCGGACATGAAGGCCACTCAATTGCAAACTACAACATCCAACAGGAGAGAGAACAAAAGGGAATGCCCTGCTGCAGAAGCAGGGTGAGGTGGTGGGGGTTGGGGTGGGGGTGGTGAGAGGGATACTGGGAACATTGGTGGAGGAGAATGGGCACTGGTGGAGGGATGTAAATGAAATACAAACATGAAAGTTCATAAGTTTGTAACTGTACTTCACGGTGATTCACTAATAAACATTTATATATATATATATGTGTGTGTATATATATATATATATATATCACTGTCACTGACATCGATTTGTTCGAGCGGGCACCAGTAACGTCTCTCATTGAGAGACTTGTTGTTACTGTTTTTGGCATATCCAATACGCACAAGTAGCTTGCCAGGCTCTCGCGCGCAGGCTCGATACTCTCGGTAGCTTGCTGGGCTTTCCGAGAGGGGCGGAGGAATCTAACTCGGGTCAGCCGCATGAAAGGCGAAAGCCCAACTGCTGTACTAGTGCTATATGCTATAGCTTAGGGTCAGGGAGATTACTCAAAGTGCTTGCTTTATACAGGGAAGCCACAGGTTCAATGCCCAGCTCCACGTGCTTCACGAGCTCCAGCCAGTCAAAAGTAGCACAGAGCACAACTAAGAAGAGCCCAAAAATTAAAAATAAATGTTGTTGGGTTTTTTTTTTTCCCCTTTTAGGTTACACCTGGCTCTTCTCAGGGCTTACTCTAGGTTCCGAGCTCAGGAATGACTCCTTATGGTGCTGGAGGACCCTATGAGGTACCGGAAAACATGCCCAGAAAGGCCACAAGCAAAGCAAGCACCTTAACTACTGTGCTATCTCTCTGACCGCCCCCCCAAAAAATTTTAAGTATTTTTAAGTCATTAATTTTTTTTTAATTTTCTTATTTTAAATCCCGTGTCACTTTCACTCCGTTGCTCATCGATTTGTTCGAGCAGACACCAGTAACGAAGCTTGTCAGGCTATGACCTATGGGCGCAATACTCTCGGTAGCTTGCCAGGCTCTCCGAGAGCACGCAAACGCCCTACCGTTGTGCTATCGCTCCAGCCCCGTGTATGAGAGAGATCATTCTGCATCCGCTATTCTCTTTCTTTTTTCTAACTTTATTCAGCGTGGTATCCTCTAAATCCATCTATGTAGCAGCAAATTGCCTGATTTCATTTTTTTCTTGTAGCCAAATAACACTCCACTGTGTATATAAACTGTAGTTTCTGTATCCATTTATCTTTTCTTGGGCACTTGCATTATTTCCAGATTTTTGGCTAGAGTGAATAGACTAAAAGTGCTATTTCTTATCTCCACATGTAATGGAGAAAAATTATATCCCAAATAGTGCTATCCAATTAGCTTCTGAGCCTTTTCCACCCTAGTGAGATTTGGGGTCATACTTGATTTCATATTCCACCTCATCTCAATATTTCCTCAAGCCACCTGCCATTCTTCACAAGTGCTCTAGTGTTGAGTTACCATTTTGTGTTCCCAGTCATGCTAGCCAATGAGAGGGCTCCACAGGAAATCTGCTTCTGTGCCAAATTGCTCATCTCCCAATCTACTAACACATTCACCATTACCCACCAATGCACTATATGGAAATGGTCTTTTATATCAGCTATTTTGTGCATCTAACATCATCACCCACCATCTATCCTTCAGGAAGAGCCCTTCTTTCTTCATGGTGGCAGGCTTTTCTGTAATGTGGTCTTGCTGAGGGTATTTTATATACCTGAACCTTTGTGGAGATCTGTTTGAATACATCTTGGGGGAATTCCTAGCTTCCTGTAGAACTTAATGGACTTCGGGGCTGGAGCAATAGCACAGTGGGTAGGGTGTTTGCCTTGCACGGGGTCGACCTGGGTTCGATTCCCAGCATCCCATATGGTCCCCTGAGCATAGCCAGGAGTAATTCCTGAGTGCAGAGCCAGGAGTAACCCTGTGCATCGCCGGGTGTGACCCAAAAAGAAAAAAAAAAAAAAGAACTTAATGGACTTCATCAACTTCAGCCATTCAGAATCCAAGAACTAAAAGCAGATGAACACATTGGGATAGGCTTACATGTGAACCACCAAAATATTCTACTACAGTAAAAATTACTTTGGTCATTTGGGTATTTTCAGTACAATGACCAGGAAATAACAATGCTGTGATCATAGTTGCTTCTTGGCATTGTCGATTATTTTCTTGGAGTAAGTTTCCAAAAGCATAGTTATGGGAATTTTTAAAAGGGCATCTTCACATTTAAGTGCCTTCAAAAAAGTTAACAACACTGAGTTCAAGATGTATTCTTGCACACTACAGTGAAAGAAGCTGTTTCAATATTAGCTTCTGAAAGTATAGATGTTGTGCTATCTCTCTTAACTATTTGGTGATTATGAAAGTAAAAAATATCTCAGAACTAAGTTAATTGTTCTGCTTTATTTTTTGTAATGATAATCATATATGTTTTATCTGCCATTATTAATTTCTTATTTGGTAAATTTAGTATTTATATTCTTTGCTTGTTTTTTTTTATTGGGATGTTGACTTTCTAACTGAATTACAGAAAACAGTAAGAATATCTTCGGTCATTTGTTTGACAAGTATTTATTGAGGGTCCCTGTGTGTCAAGAACCATCCTTGCCCCTGGAGATACAGCAATGTATAAGGCAGGTGAAGTTACTGACCTTGGAATTTATATTTTAGAAAGCAACATAAAGTAGAAATAGAGATGAGTAATGTGATGAAAACTTTGGAGTAGTGGCCAAGGAAGGGGACCTCTGGAAGTAAACAAATTCTCTTTGATGCCATTTACATTGGAACTTGGTAAAAAACAAGACAGGAAAGCATCTTATGTGAGCTTTCCAGACAGCGTAAGTGCAAAGGCCCTAAAGCAGGAATAATCTGCACTTTCATGAAGCAGAGAACAGCAGGAAATGAAGAAGGGAGAACGCAGTGGGCAGGTCACACAGGATCACAAGGATCAGTTTTTAATCTGGTCTTTTTTTATCTAATAGGATTTTTTTTTTATTCAAGTGCAATAGAAAGTAAATGGAAAGGCATCTTGGGGATTTTTCATATGTTTTGCAAATATTATTGTCTGATACTTGCAGGCAGTGCCAGTATACAATGGACAGATTTTTAAAGGGAAGTAAAAAAAAAATAGTTGATTTAAACAACAATCCAGATTCTATATGGAACATTGATTAAATACAGGCAAGAAAAAAATTAAACTTAACTATCTAAAAGGCCAGATATGAGAAATGGGGAGAAGTAAATCCAACTATCCATCTAGACAGACAAAAGGGAAAGAGAGAGAATGAGAAAAATGAAGGGGATTGCAGCTTATAATTAATTGTAGTACACATGGCAAATCAGCACATGCTATATTTTTATGCTATTTATCTCTTTAGCTTTACCTAGATAATCCCAAACAATTGGTGTTGGGAAATGAAATAAAATTAAAGTTAATAAATTCAATTTGGATGACTGAAAAGTAAATCCAGGGTCCTGAGTGGTAATGTAGTGGGTAGGGTGTTTGCCAAGCATGCGGTCGACCTGGTTCAATCCCAGACATCCCCTATAGTCCCTCAAGCACCACCAGGAGTGATCCCTGAGTGCAGAGCCAGAAGTAAGCCCTGAGTACTGCTGAGTATAGCCAAAAAAAGAAAAACAAAAGACGGTAAATCCAACAGGATATGCCTTCCATCGATGTCAGAAATACTGTTTCCATATTCTTCTCTTTTGGGTCACACTCAGTGATACTTAGACATTACTCCTGGCTCTGCACTCAGTAATTACTCTTGGCAGTGCTCAGGAGATCATATAGGATGCTGAAGATTGAATCCTGGAGGGTCATGTTCAAGACAAATGCCCTACCCACTGTACTATTGTCCAGGCAATATTTTTAACATGATGGCATGGCACTTGAAATTTTTGTCTATGAAACACATATTTTAACAGTCTCTTTCAGTGTTTGGGGCTTTATAAAGGAACAGTTTCCATTCTGAACTGACAAATATTTACCTGTATTTTTATCATATTTTTCAAAATATTTTTTATAAATATTTGGTGTGTTCGAAATTGATGTATTGATATATTGATATAAGGAAACTTTGTGGGAAACTTTGAATTTCTCCTCCCACACAGTTGTTGGTTGGATAATTTCTTTCTCCACTGATATTCAAATCACTGTCACTGTTATCCCATTGCACATCGATTTTGCTCGAGAGAGCACCAGTAATGTCTCCATTGTGAGACTTGTTGTTACTGTTTTTGGCATATTGAGTACACCACAGGTAGCTTGCCAGGCTCTGCTGTGCAGGCAGGATACTACCCCCTTTAATACTATATGCAAACAATGAAATAGGAAAGTATTGATTTTGTTATGGAGTTGTATGAATTCTTCCCATATCTTGATATTAACTCATTGCCCAATATATGGTTTGCATAGACTATAGAGTGTCCTAGTGGTCGTATGAATGTAACCAGCAGAAGCTGCTCTAAGTGCTACATGACAAAAGCTCATAGCTACATCTCTCTGGAGTTTTCCCTCAGCCAAGGGATACACATCTCCCAGAAATGGCCAGGAGGTAACAAGCTACCCTTTTCTTGCTGTGAACCCACAATGGGGTAACTAATTGCTATGATCTGAAAAACTCCAAATCTCTTGCTTACAGGAAAACTAAGTCCATGATATAATCGACAGTACAGAGTTTCCTTGGAAGAGCCTGGCAAGCTACAGGTCTCATCCTCCTGTCCCTCAAAAGAGCCTCCAATCATTGGGAAAAACGAGTAAGGAGAGACTGCTAAAATCTCAGGGCTGGGACAGATGGAGACCTTACCGGCACCCGCTCTAGTAAATGAATGAACAGTGGGATGACAGTGATACAGTGATACAGAGTTTCCTATAGAATGTGACCAAACCAGACTCCTACTGAAACTATATCCTTGCTTAATGACTGACTGCTTCTTTCACTCCCTTTTAGGTTTCTTTGGTGCGGTTTTACATCACAATTTGTCAAAAAATTCCACTATCCAGGTTTTGTATAAGGAACTAGACCTAGGACATAACTATACCTAAAACAATCCCAAAAGTGAAAAAATAAAAATTCTATTTATATGCCTGAAACTCAATCATCAATAAATTTGTAACTTTGTAATTCATAATAATGAAAAAATAATAAAATAAAGCATAAAATCAAACATTTTATTGAATCACTGTGAGATACACAATTACAAAGTTGTTCATGATTGGGTTCAGTTATACAATGTTCCAATACCTATACCTTCATCACTGTATATTGCCCACCACCAATGTCCCCATTTTCCTTTTCTTCTTTTTCTTTTCCTTCATCTTCTGCTTCTCCTTCTCCTGCTGCTTCTCCTTCTCCTCCTCCTCCTCCTCCTCCTCCTCCTTCTCCTTCTCCTTATTCTCCTTGCTCTTCCTTTTCTTAATCCTCTTCTTCCTCTTCTCCTTCTTTCTATCACTCTTTCTCCTTTGGGGCTTTATGGTTTGCAATACAGGTACTGAATAGTTGTCACATATATCCCTTTACCTCCTTTCAGCACTCAGTTCTAGTCCAGCATAATCATTTCCAACTATTATTGTCATAGTGGTCCCCTCTCTATCCTAACTGCCCTCCACCCACACACACTTGTGGTCAGCTTCCAACTGCAAACCAGTACTTATTGTCCTTGAATATTGGTCTCATATTATGTTTTTTAATCCCACAAATAAATGTAATCATTCTCTGTCTGTCCCTCTCAAAAGTCAAACTCTAAAAATAAAAAACAAAAGTTTTAGATTAAAAGTTTAACACTTAGAATAGCATAAACACTAATAACCAATAGATCCAAACACTTAAACTGTTGCAAGGGAGGAAGGTAATAAATACTATGCAATTATCCACATTCATATGTTTACTGGAATATTTCCATGTTTTCCTACCTTTAATTTTACCTTGACTCAAGTCACTCTCCCCTTTATACCACTCCAGAAAATACTTTCTATCCAGTTCACACACTGCTTATCACCCACAATTTCTTTTTTTTTTTTTTGCTTTTTGGGTCACACCCGGCAATGCACAGGGGTTACTCCTGGCTCTTCACTCAGGAATTACTACTGGCAGTGCTCAGGGGACCATATGGGATGCTGGGATTCGAACCTGGGTCGGCCGCGTGCAAGGCAAATGCCCTACCCTCTGTGCTATTGCTCCAGCCCCATCACTTACAATTTCAATAAGTATTTAATGTAGGAAATGATCATAAAAGACTGTCCAAAAATAGACTGGAATATAGACTTCCCTGTGCTGTCAAAAGTCCTGATCTGTGACTACCACCCTTTTTTATAAAATATTCTTGTGAAATCTGACATCTGCAGTTGCAAAAACAATGATGACTAGGTTGAATGTTAGCTAATTACAAATGTTATATTACATTGTATTGAATAGGGTAGATAAGCATTCAGGGGTCTCTCTGGCTGAAAGAGTTCTGATACTACATTAATGTGAATGAAAGCAAACAGGTCAGGCAGATGCTTCTTCTGGAGAAGAACACGGCTATTAGTAGGAACCAGTAGGAACAAGAAATGGATTCTCCAGGATTCTACAGTCTAACTGGGGAGATAACACTAATAACATAGAGCAGTGCTGAACTATCTGTGACAAGTGGGATCAAATGCCAAATTTTGTGGTTCTGAGAAAGGGGTCATGGGTCTCTGATACCAGAGAAAAGAATGGTCATGAAATGGCCATAGAAAACTACCCACAGAAGCCCAAGAAATAGATACTTAAGCAAGTTAAACTAACAAACTACTCGGGGGAAACTCAAAGGAAGCATGGTCAGAACACCCACTTCATTCCCTCCAGAACCAGCAACCATCCTTCCTTTAAAAAGTTCTGAGCACACAAGGAAGCTGGATTTTAGGACTAAGATGAGACTTAATGTCCAGTCTAAGGGTAGTGATGGATGCTCCAGGGAGTTCTAAGAATTGGATTCCAGCGCTAACATTCCCTGACAAACACTACAGCAGGACATTCGGGACTACTGGAGAGAGAAGCAACTTCATTCCCTACAGTAACTGCAAATGAGCTTTGAGACTAGTAAAATTTAGGAGTTGCCTTGAAATCCCACAAGACTGGTTTTTGTCCCCCCAGATGTCTGGAGAAGAGATAATGAGACCCTACTGAAATGTATTCTCCCCAGTAAGACTGACTTTTCCCTGGAGCCCTGGGGTCTGTCCCATGTGCTCATCCACAATTCAGGGACAACCTCTGAGCTCAATACATCCCTTCACAAAACCATCCCCATAAGCATTTAAAATATCCTACTGATAGGCCAGACATGAATTTTTTTTAAAAAAAAAAAAACCTACTTACTCTGTCAGCTACATTCATCCAGTTTAACTCCTAGCTTAGTTGATGTCTACAAAATGCTTAACTGGCCTTTGACTTGTATTCGAAAATCTAAGATGAATCCAGCTGGATTATTTCACCAGGTAATTTAGACCTCACTATAACCTTGGGAATGTGTCTGTGCTGACATAAGGTCCACAAAGGAAAGTAAAAATTGTTCAAAGAATCTAGCCACTTTAGTTGGAAGCTTTCATCTAATGGAAACTGGGATTTCAACAATTACATGAGATAAACAAGTAAGACTGAGTCATTTTATTAAAACTATAGCTATAATCTCTTTGGGTTAATATGTCAGTAGGCAAATTTCTTCTTAATATAATAATTTTCATTCAGCAATGGCAAAGTAGACTGTAGAACCTAGAGATATCATTGTAATTTATTGTGCTTCTAATAATTTTGATAAAAGTTGCATTAAGTCACCATAGTATTACTTTACCTTTGGAATAAGACATATGTGAGTTCTGAGTTCTTTTACTAGCTAGACTGTGACCTTATGGATGTTACTAAACTATTCAGAGTCTTAACTTCCTCTTGGACAAAATCATTCCAAGGTCATAGAGTTGCAGTAAGGATTGTATAAAACAGTATATGTAGAATGTGTAATACCTTGATTATCACGGAGTATATGCTCGATAATGTAATAGGAAGAGCATCAATTGTAATGGTTCAGACCTCCCAATTATGAGATCATCGAGGTATGAGTTAATATCTAAATATCTCTTTCTAGCTATAAAACATCAGAAAAAAATTTGATGTTCCTAAACCTTGATTCCTTTGACTGTAAAATCATTGTCACTCATAAAGTCAGTTTGAAAGAAACCATTGTAATGCTTAGCATGCCAGGTGATTCAGACAGGTTTCAGTAAATATTGACAAGAATATTTTGAAACCAATTCCAATAAGGTAAGAGTAATTAGCTTTGCTTAACACCTTCCTTCGCCCCAGTAGACTCAACCACTGGAACAATAAAAAGACAATTTTGAGAGACTTTAACCCCATTGGAGTCGGTGGGGGCCCATGGGTGGTTTAAGCGAGGCAGAGAGGATATGCATTTCTCCCGATATGCCTCTGCCACCCCAAAACCAGCTGTGAAGGCTAGAACTGATAAAGTCTGCAATGAGTCCCTACACGGTGAACCTCGAGTCTGCCAGACATAAGAAGTGGCTGTTGGGGCTGGAGTGATAACACAGTGGGTAGGGCGTTTGCCTTGCACTCAGCAGACCCGGGTTCGATTCCCAGCATCCCATATGGTCCCCTGAGCACCACCAGTGGTAATTCCTGAGTGCAGAGCCAGGAGTGACCCCTGTGCATCGCCGGCTGTGACCCAAAAAGCAAAAAAAAAAAAAAAAAAGAAGAAGAAAAAGAAGAAGTGGCTGTTAAGCTACAACTGATGTCCGCTTGGTCTTCTCAACACAGGAGTTTATCCCACCACCCTATCTCTCAAAGAGTCATGGACTCAAGCTGGAGCAAAAATATTGCTCTTTGCAGGAAAGGAGAGTCAGTCTTAGACTCTAGGACTTACCCAGGGTTTCCATGTCCCTGCCTTACTTACAGAGAGGAATTCCAGGAGGAGACAAGCAATGAAGTAAAAACAGATTTATTTGGAGGCTTTCAGGATGTGGAAGGAGAGAGAGAAAGTGACAGTATAGTAACACATCCAAGAGAGAATACAGACTTCTCCAGAGATGGAGAGACCCCCAGTATATGTCTCAGTCAAGCGGGCACAAGCAGCACATGGGCTGGGCGGAATATATGCTGGCTTCCTTCATTCAGGGTGGCTTTTATAGGGTTTTTCCCAAGCCACCCCACGTGGGGCTTCTAGCTAGGAGCCATTGCAACTCTGCAAACGAGGGAGAGTTGGGTCAATAATCCTCTTTGAAATTCCTTTCCTGGCCTTTGTTCTTGCTGGAGCTTCTTAAAGTAAAGCTAGGTAAAGCCTTGTCAGGCCTTAATTTTTGTTTCTGCAAAGTGGGCGTTTTGCAACCTCAGGGGCTACTGGTTTTATTCTTTCCCAGGATTTCCATCGCCAGGTGGATGGCATTCCCATCCACCTGTCTGCCTCTATCATATTCTCCCCATAGAGATTTCACTACCTTAAAACTTTCAGGGGAAAATTCTTGGAGATCCTTTCCTATCTACCTGTCTGCCTACATCACCATGATTCCCCAAGCACCACCACAGTGGGAGCCCCCAACCCACCTCCAGCCACCGCTCGAGCACGGAGTCAGGAGTGATACCTAAGCATTGTCAGATGTGGTCCAAATATAACCATTTTTTTTGTTTTTTTAAAACTGCTGAAGGACCGTATTTACCTGCAATGTTTCTCCTGACAAGACTATTTCGCTTTCCCCAACTCCCCCAAGATTTCATATATGATATATCATGATCAAAGCCTATAATAAGAGTAAAGAGGGACCCTCTGCTCCTAAAGACTATGATCCGAGAGGTCTTCTAACCCATTTTGGCACCCAGAGCGGCTTCTTACAGAAATGCATCTAGACTGTGAGCTGTGCTACAACCCCGTGCCACCCGGGGAGGGATTTTCCCGCCCTGCTCTGTTTTTCTGTGCGGAAAATGGCAGCAGCAGCAACATCCAAGTGGCGAGAGCCACCTTCTAAGACCCCCAACCCAGAGGTAGGACTTTTCAGTGATGTAGCTTGTAGGCAGTCCTGGGAGGGTGGGTGGGGGACGTTACCGGCACGCCCTCAGCCCAGATAAGATCCAGAGCTGCGGCTCAAGAAACGGAGAAATGGACCCTCTGTTCCTAAAGACTATGATCCGAGAGGTCTTCTAACCCATTTTGGCACCCAGAGTGGCTTCTTACAGAAATGCATCTAGACTGTGAACTGAGCTAAAATATCAGAAATTCAAAACTCATAGAGTCTTCACTCTCAGCAATGAAAAGAAATTATCAAATGATGCCTTTTCAGCAGGCCTGATTGTTGGGGGAAAATTCCAAACAATAATAGTGAGTTCTCTATTGAAATATTGAATGTATTCAAAGTACAGAGAGAATAAAGTGAAGATCATTAGCTACTTAGGTGGGGGATCGGTGAGAGTGGGGTATATTGGGGTTCTTGGTGGTGGAACATGTGCACTGGTGAGGGGATGGGGGTTTAATCAGTACATGACTTAGACTTTAAAAAAAAATGTAAAGAAAAATGTGTATCAGCCCAAAATACTCCATAGGCCTTCTAAAATGTTTGATTGTAAACTTTTAGAGAGCCTGTGGTCCTCCTAAAACTTTACTGGTCCTAGACCTTTCCCTCTTGAAAACTTTTCTAATTCAGCAAGTCTATGTTGCCTTCTCTCTGGGTCCGAGCAATGGCCCTGGTTCCCTTAAGCCCCTTCTGAAACAAGATCCCACAAAACAGATGTCACCAACCTTCTCCTAATATTTTTTCGTTTGAGGAGTTTTCTGGGAATTGTTTTCTGGAAAATAAGCATACTCTATCACTTTTATAATAGGCAAAACTCTAAAGTTTTCAAAAATAATTATTGTTTTCATCTTGTTAAGAAATTCAAGATTCTAACTGAGGAAGTAATTTTCCCAGGAACAACATCTACCAAAAGAAGAATATCACCTAACTTAGTTTTTCCTTATGTAAAACAAACAAAAGCAAAACTAGATCTGGATCAACAAAAGTTCCAAAATTAAATTAATGGTGGAGAATGTGCACTGGTGGAGGGATGAGTGTTTGATCATTGCATGATTGAAACTCAAACATGAAAGCTTGTAACTGTATCTCATGATGATTCAATAATAAATTTATTTTTAATTTAAAAAAATTTAAATCATTATTTAAAAAAGAAATTAATCCTTTTTTTCTATGGGAATGGAGTACTTCCCTAATATTCTAATCTGTGCCATGATTTTTAGAATTTTGACGTGGGTCTTATAAAAAAGACAACTTTCTTCCCCTAATCAATATCAGGCAGTGGGGAAAGTCCAAGAAAATACGTTTGAAAGTCTCATATTCAATTTTTATTCTATTCTTTTATGTCTGTGACAACTTGGGGCATCTTCCTTTATTTCTCTGGTTCTCAAGCAGCTTATGCTAAAATGAAATCTTACAGCCTAATTTTGGGGCTGCTAAAGGGATTAGAGTTTTGTTTTTTGTTTTGGGGGTTTATTTTAGCTTTTTGGGTCACACCTGTCAATGCACAGGGTATTCCTGGCTCTGCACTCAGGAATTACTACTGGAGGTGCTCAGGAGACCATATGAGATGCTGAGGATTGAACACGGGTCGGCTGCATGCAAGGCAAATGCCCTATCCTCTGTGCTATGGCTCCAGCCCCTAAAGGGATTAGAGTTAATGTATAAGGTCTACCTGCCCTTTGCTTTGGCACAAAACATGATACTGCTACCTCTGTACCTCAATGATCTGTCACCTGGTGTGTGGTTGCATGCACAGACATTTTCCCCTTAAATTAGGGAAGCTCACTTCTCAATAAGATGGACAGAAAACAGATTGCAACTATTTCAGAAATTTTCTATGATTTGAAAAGAGGAAAAAATTAATGACTTAAAGAACAGCAGGGAGATTTCTTTGATTCCATAAATCTTAAAGATGCATAAATATGAGGAGGCATCAAATCATGTTCTTATCAGAGAATACAGAATTTTCCATAAAACTATTTGCACTTCGTTACCCTGATTTTCCATTAGCATGCTGACCTAGAAAATTCAATATCGGGAAATCATCACAAGGCAAATCCTTGCAAGAGCCTCATGTTGATCTTATATCTAGACATTAAACCATGAATTGTAAGATACAAAGTCTCTTTGATGATCTCCTAACTTACCCCCACCATCTTTCACTAAGTAGGTAAAGCCCACAGAGAGAAAGAGAATTTTTGAATGTTGTTCAGCTGATTAATGTCTGCCCTAGAGATATCAACCATAAGAGAGTCTTGAAAACAAAGTAACTTATCCAGAATCTTTAAGATGGGTTATATAAAAGAACAGATTTGTTTTACATAAAATGAGGATATCTCCTTCCAATAGTGACCCTTTATTAGAGCAGAGAAGACATCAACCAAAGATTATGTTAATGACTAAAACCCAGAGAATGTCTTTTAATTATAATTTAGTAATATATTTGAGATATAATTAACATATAACTCCCCATGATTTTCTAATGTGCCAAGTATTGGCTTGATCTATTTATATACAACAATATGATTATCACATTAGCATTAGCTAACATTTATACTTTAATCATTGTCATGTCTTATTTGTAGTAAGAATGATTTATAACTACTTTTAGCAACAATGACCTTAATGATACAGAAGTATTGGTTTTATCACAGTGATACACGTAGGATCTTTAGGATTTATCTCTAGAATTGCAAATATATATCATCAAGGAAAATACATTAATAGCATAAATATAACAGTTGTTTTATACATGATATACTGAATGATGATAAAAACATGATAGAATATCTAAGTAAACAATGGGCAAAAATTGGAGAATACTGAAAGAAAACATTTAGATCAGATTCAGATTCTTTTAACTTCAAAAGATTTTCATGAAAATAAGGGATTCAAATTGCTGTGTCCAAAAAGTAAAAACTTAAAGTCAATGTATAAAAGACAAAGAATGAGTATCTGAAAGAGGGTTAGCAGGTAGAACTATCCACAAATGTAGGCTCCACAGAACCTGGATAACTAGGTGGAGGAGATAGGGTAGACCATTCAGAAGCCAATGAGGATCAGAAAAATTGCTCCCTAGATTTTTTTCCAACCCACATTCTGTGTCTCTTTTCTCCACAGAAATTTCCAAATATAAACCATAACTAATTTGAATGTCTAAAAAATACCATCTTATAGCTCAGCTTCAAAATATACCAGGAAAGAACAGAGATACCCAAGAAACATCAGTCACATTTAAGATTTCTCCATAAATTGGTCCAGAAATATAAACCTAACTTCTACCACAGAGACCAAGAATCCGTCCTTCCGTTCTCAGGACTTTGACTTCATTCCCTGCCTCAGAGCACAAGACCACCTTGAATGCATGGCCAAGAATAATCTGACCTCCGTAACTGAGTTCATTCTCATAGGCTTCACTGATTACCCCAACTTGGAGATTCCCCTCTTCCTGGTGTTCCTGGCTTTCTACCTAGTCACCCTTCTCGGGAACATGGGCATGATCATGCTGATTCAAGTTGACACCCAACTGCACACCCCAATGTACTTCTTCCTGAGCCACCTCTCCTTGCTGGATGCCTGCTACACCTCAGTCATCACCCCTCAGATCCTGGCCACACTGGCCACAGGTCAGACAGTCATCTCCTATGGCCAGTGTGCTGCCCAGTTCTTCTTCTTCACCATCTGTGCAGGGACAGAGTGTTTCCTGCTGGCAGTGATGGCCTATGACCGCTATGTTGCCATCAGCAACCCACTGCTCTACACAGTAGCTATGAGCCCCAGGGTCTGCTGGAGTCTGGTGGTGGGAGCCTACGCCTGTGCCATGTCGGGGGCCATCCTACGCACCACGTGTACCTTCACCCTTTCCTTCTGTCATGACAATCAGATCAACTTCTTCTTCTGTGACCTCCCACCACTCTTGAAGCTCTCCTGCAGTGACACCACAAATGCTCAGATTATCATTGTTTTCTTTGGCAACTTCGTGATTTTGGCCAATGCCTTGGTCATCCTGATTTCCTACCTGCTCATCATCAGGGCCATCCTGAGGATGAAATCTTCTGGTGGCAGAGCCAAGACTTTCTCCACCTGTGCCTCCCACCTCACTGCTGTGGCCCTTTTCTTCGGGACCCTCATCTATATGTATCTACGCAGCGGGTCACAAAAATCCCTGGAGGAAGAGAAGGTGGTATCTGTCTTCTATACTGTAGTCATCCCCATGCTGAACCCTCTGATCTACAGTCTGAGAAACAAGGATGTGAAGGCTGCCTTTGGAAAGGTCACTGGTCGATTCCACGTGTCTCAGAGTATGTAAATTTGACTGAAAGGAGTTCTCTTTGGGTTCATTTTCCTTCTATGTCAATATATCTTACTAGTTCTCTGTGTCACCTAACAAATAAGCATATAGTAGACAAGGGCCATTAGAAACATTAAAAAAAAAGTTGCAAGTGAGGTTGAAAAAATATTTTATTGTTGTTCACAGAAATTGCATGGTACTTTCTTCTTCCTCTCATTTACTTTAAATACATTCTTTAGCAGCCAAGTCTCATGCTATTCTCAGACATCTTAAATTACAGAAGCTTGGGGCTCACAGGTCTATCTCATCACATCCCAAGTCTGTTTGCACATATGTATGGCCGGAGTGATGATACAGCAGGTAGGGTCCTTGTCTTGCATGTGGCCAACTCAGGTTCAATCCCCCACAGCCACATGGTCCCTGAGTCCCTCAGCGTAGAGCCAGAAGTAAGCCCTGACCATCACTGGGTGTTGCCACCAAACAAAACAAAACAAAAAATTATTTTCACATATGCCTAGTTTCCCACTCTTTTTCCCTTAAGTTTGCTCCTCTCAGTTTTGCCTTTTGAACCTTTGTCAACATTATAGCTAGGATTTCTTTCCTCATTTCATCCGTTGACTCCATCATCAAATATTAATGGACTATAAATGTGGGAGGAATGTTTCTGGGTTTTCTATCTATTCTATTGTCTGAAAAACTGTTCTTATGTGTACTATACTGCTTAGTATAGCAGAATGTTTTTTAAATTTTTTATTGAATCACCATGTGGAAAGTTACAAAGCATTCAGGCTTAAGTCTCAGTTATACAATGGTCGAACACCTATCCCTTCATCAGTGCACATATTCCACCATCAAGAACCCCAGTATACCTCCCCTCCCACCTGCACCTCCACCCTGCCTGTAGAGCTGATAATTTTCAATTTACTTTCTCTTTACTTTGACTACATTCAATATTTCCACAAAAAAACTCACTATTATTGTTTGGAGTTCCCCACCACCACCACCAAATCAGACCTGCTGAAAAGGAAGCATTTGATAATTTGTTTTCCATTGCTGAGAATGAAGAGATATGAGGTCACGCAGCTGCTATCACAGCCATGCAGTTTTGGATTTCTGTATTTTAGTAACTAAGTCCAGGGAAATTTCTGCCAGAAATTGCATCATTTCAAGCTCATACCTCTCTTTAGTGGGCCTTATAAGATGGCAGTCTCCACGCCTTCCCCCCAGAAAGGAAAAGCGAAGAGAGAAAAAACTTTCCCCTCCTGGGGTGGCATGGGGCCGTGGCTTAGTTCACAGTCTAAAGACATTTCTGCAAGAAGCTTCTGGTACCAAAAGTAGTTGAGCTGGCCTCCGAGATCATGGTCATCCAGCAAAGGAGAGGCCGCTCACGTGCGGCCACCCAGGTCACATCTCGGTGGAGAGCCTGTAGCAGACTTTTGTAATTGGTTTGTTTTTCCTTTGCCAGAGTTGCTTTAGCTATTTTAAATTGTTTATGGTTCTATACAAATGTTAGGATATTTTTCTACTTTTGTAAAAAAGTGCAAGGAGAGGCCAGAGAAGTAATACAGCACTTGGGGTGATTGTCTTGCATGTAGCCAACCTGTGTTTGATCACTGCATATGGTCCCCCAGTCTTCCCCAGGTATGATCTCTGAGCACTATCAGTAATAAACCTCTAACACACCTTGGATGTGGTCCAAACCTCCCTCAAAAAATACAAGTAGAATTTAATAGGAATTACACAGAAGATAGTCCTTAATCCATCTCTTAACGCTAACTGTCCATCTCTATTCCACAAAGTAGCATCAGTGTCCCAAATATAAACACTGAAATTAATCAGGGTGAAAAAGGATCCCTGAAGGATCCCGGTGCCTCAGTCAAAGACCCTGCTATGCCCAGAGAGGTCTAGGAGGTCACATTCCACCCGATAGGAGCAGCTCCAGACAACAGATGATTGCCATGAGCTGTAGAAGGTCAAATTCCTCCGTCAAGCAGAACTGAGTACAAGGTGTAATTGATACTTAGAATTTGCCCTAAATATCAGCCAAAACTCAGAAGCCAACTGAAACCACATCATTGCTTCGTTCTTTCCTGCTTCCTTCCTTCGTTTCAGATTTCTTACGTGAGCACTTTTTCCATAAACCACTTATCCAAAAATATCTTTGTTTCTTGTTGCTTTTTTTTAACTTAACGAATACTACTTAGTTCAAGACTACTAAACATTAATAATAACAGAAAAACTGATTATTATTATTATTATTATGTAATTCAGTAAGGATCCCATATCTCCCCAATAAGTCACAGAGAGAGGAAATTATAAAAACTATACAATCACTTCTACAAGAGATGTCAAATGAAATTATATGGTTCTAATACAGAATATGGATTTCAAAGACGATGAAAGATTTGATGGCTAAAATAGCAAGAGAAGCTTGCCCAGAGAAACCGGAAATGGTTTTTTAAGTAAGGAAAACTTAAAAGCTATAGGATAAAGGTTCACAGGAAACATACTGAGAATACTCATCTCATTCCCACCTGAAACAATGAAATTCTGAATACACTATATAACTAGGTCTGAGGCCCGAGGTGAGACTTGACATCCAGTGTAAGGATTGGTGCAATCTAGACTCCTCATTAGAAGTCCTAAAAACTGAGTCACTGCTGACATTTCCACCGACTCACGCAAGAGAAGGAGTTTCAAGGCCACTAGCAAAGAAAAACAAGTTTATTTCCAACAGAAACTACAGAAGTGAGGGGGCTGGAGTGGTAGCACAGCCAGTAAGGTGGTTGCCTTGCATGCAACTGACCTGGCTTCTCTCCCGGCACTCTTTATGCTCCACTGAGCACTGCTAGGAATGATCCCTGCTCACAGAACAAGGGGGAAGCCCTGAGCACTGCTGGCTGTGACCCAAATACCAAAAACAATGCAGAAACTACAAATCTACAAATGAGCTTAGCTCAAGACTAGAAAGACTTGGGAGTGGCCATTCAATCCCACAAGATCTTGCTTTTGATCCTCAGATAATGTACGGGAGATACTAAGATCAAGATAATGAGTCCCTCCTAAAGAGGTTTCTCCTTCAGATTTCTACCACTAACTTTTCCCTGGAGCTCTTGGTGCTGTCCTAGGTTTCTCTGTCTCCCTCAAATTACCCCCAAAAAGAGATTAAGTTGTAAGTATCTTGCTGATTTGTTTAGAAAGAAGAAACCTACCAAACTATATTCATGTTATTTAAGCATCTTGCTTGCTTTGTACAAAATGGTCTTGCAAGAGTTGCATTCAAACCTAAGATGAATCCAGCTGGACTGTTCTACCAGGTAATTGAGATATAATTATGACCTTAGTAAGGCTGAGAGGACACCAGCTCTCAAGTAAGGTTCACAGGAACTAGGAAATATGAGACTGTGAAGCAAATGGACCACTACAATCTATTTTTTATCTAATGGGATTGTGTCCAGAGTGGAATTCCACATTCATGTATGAGATACACAATTAAAATGGGGTCATTTGTTTTAAAAATCTATAGCTATGGCATCCTTGGGTTTATGTGTCCCTGGGTAAATTTTAGAAAATACTAATAATTTCATGGGTCAAAGGGGAGATAAAAAGAGCTCCTTTAGAATAGAATTTCATTGAAAACCACTGTATTATGCTAATTATGGGATTAATCACTGTGCTAAAACTTTGGCTTTGGAATAAGACAGATCCAAGTTTAAATCAGGCTCCTTGATGAACTAATCTCATGACCATAGAGAGTTACTTAATAATTTAGAGTCTTAGAGTCCAAGACAAAATAAGACCTCTATCGTAATTACTGTGAAGATTATCTGGGACAACAAAAGAAGAATTTAATCTTTCCTTATAGCCAAGAAGTATGTTATTGTGTATTTATACCACTGTTTCCTACTCCACTTTACTGTTTTTGAGCTCTTGAGCTGTTTTCAAATCTTGGCTAATGTAAGTAAAGCTGCAGGGGACATAGACATGCATATATATATATATTTTTTTCAAACTAGCGTTTTTGTGTTCTTGATATAGATGCCAAAGAGTGGATTCGCTGGATCATACGGAGGTTTTATTTTCAAGTTTTTGAGAAGCCTCCACACTGTTTCTGTAGAGGCTGAACCAGATGATAGTGCCACCAACATGAATGAGACTGCCTTTTATACCACATCCTCTGTCAGTCCTGATTGTTTTCAGTCTTTTTGAAGTAGGCCATTCTCACCTATGAGAGAATGTGTATCTCACTGTTGTTTGAATTTGCATTTCTCTGATAAGCAGTGATGAGGAACACTTTTGCAGGTGCCTAATGACAATCTATATGTCTTCTTTGAGGAAACCTGTGTTCACGAAGTCTATTTTATGAATGGCTATTTGTCATTGAGTTTGTAAATTCATTATGAACCTTGGCTATTAGCCTTTTGTCAGACATGTGATGTGCAAATATTTTCTCTCATTCACTAGTGTGCTTTTCTTTTTCCCACTGTTTCCTTCATAGTCAATGCATCAAATCATTGAATATGGCCCCAGAGTATCATGAAAAGTTCAGTGTATTTTTAATGGATTTTATAGATTCAGGCATTATATCAAATTATTTGATCCATTTTGAATTAATTTTTGTGTAGTGTGAGATAGGAGATCAGATTCCCTTTTTGCATGTGGCTAACCAGTTTTCAAAATACCATTTGTTGAAGAGATTTTCCTTGCACTACTACATATACCGAATGCTTTTGTTATTTATTAGCTGTCTACACATTTGAGGATTTATTTATGTCTTGTCTCTCACCTCCTTTCTATTGGACTGATAGTACTTCTATTCCAGTACCACACTGTTTTGGTCACTATAACTTCATAGTATAGTCAGAAAATGCAATGCCCCCTCTACTTTTTTTCAAAATAATTTGATTTAAGAGTGTTTGAGGCCACCCAAAATTTTAACATAATTTGTCCAAGTCCTTAGAGAATGTCTTAGGAACTTTCATGGGGGTTGCACTGGGTGAAAAAGATCATTTTAACAATATTAATTCTTGCAATCCATGAGCATGGAATATGTCCCATTGTATTGTGTCTTCTTGTATGTCTTTTAATAGTGATTTTAATAAGTATATTGTTTTGTTGATTCCTAGGTATTAGAATAAGTTTTCTTTGAATGAGTATATTATTTTGTTGATTTCTAGATTGGAAGAATCATAATTGTAACTAGGAATTACAATTATTTATTTCTTTTCTTTCTCACTGTTTACACATGAAAATGCAATCAGTGAGAGATTGCACATAAAAACACCTGTCTGGCTTTAACAAGCTGTGTTCCCAAATTGCAATTCCCTAAAGATATTAAATAAAAGCCTTGTTTTCACTACAGAGAAAGAAGAAATTAAAAAATTTTAAGGAAGGAAAGATAGGAAGGAAGGAAGGAAGGAAGGAAGGAAGGAAGGAAGGAAGGAAGGAAGGAAGGAAGGAAGGAAGGAAGGAAGGAAGGAAGGAAGGAAGGAAGGAAGGGAGGGAGGGAGGGAGGGAGGGAGGGAAGGAATGGAGGGAGGGAGGGAGGGAGGGAAGGAATGGAGGGAGGGAGGGAGGGAGGGAGGGAGGGAGGGAAGGAGGGAGGGAGAACATCAAAAAATGTCTGCATATTAATTTTGAAGAAAATCTCTGTGCAAAAAAGGACAGGGGTCTGAGTGTACAGCAAGTAAGGCACTCCACCAACCAGGATTTGATCCCTGGACCCGCATATGGCTCACCAAGACCCACTAGAAGTTGTTGGGGAACAGTTTTTCCCCAACATGCCCTGACACGTTGCGCACCGGGTCCAGGCAGACATCAGAAGAAGGAAGATGGGGTGCGCGGAGAAAAACCCTCCGGCAAGAGCTGACGGCTGTTCACTTTATTGCCAAATACACACATATTTTATAGAGGGCCTCGGCTTACAGGAAAGTCCAATCACATAAAGTTTCGCATTATTGGCCTATCACCTTTTCTTCTCTGCTGTGCTCTGGTTCAATCCCAATCAAGGCTAGACGCTGCAGTTAGCTTTATCTGCTAAGCATACGTGACAGCTTCGTGTCTTTGGCACATGTGACTAGGAGGTCGAGTGAGGCTCAAGGCCAAACACCTGGCGCTGACACCCTGTTCTTGCCAACTTTGCCCAGATATTCCTTTCCACCAGGCCTCGCTTGAGGCCTCTGCAAGGTCGGATCTTATCTGCTCCAGTGCCCATAGCCATGCTTCAAAGAAATGATTCCTAAAAGCAGAGCCAAGAATAAGCCCTAAGCACAGCCAGCTACAGAAAAATATATTAGAAGGAAGACAAGACCTGGACCACCTGTAGCACTAGAGCACTGTCATTGTCATCCCATTGTTCATCGATTTGCTCAGGCGGGCACCAGCAACAACTCCATTGTGAGACTTGTTGTTATTGTTTTTGGCCTATTGAATACGCCATGGGTAGCTTGCCAGGCTTTGCCGCGCAGGTAGGATGCTCTCGGTAGCTTGCCAGACTCTCCGAGAGGGATGGAGGAATCGAACCCGGGTCAGCCGCGTGCAAGGCAAACGTCCTACCTGCTGTGCTATCGCTCCAGTCCTAACACTCCAAAATCAAATATAATCTCTTTTTTCCAAAAAAGTTAGGTATTTATCTAACACTCTGTGCTATTTTAAAGTTAGAGAAATGGGAGGTGAGAGCAATAGTACAGCAGGTCGAGAGCTTGCCTTGCTGGTAGCCAACCTGGGTACCCCATACGGTCCCTGAACTCTGCCAGGAGTGATCCCTGAGTGTAGAGCCAGGAGTAAGCCCCGAGCACCTCTGGGTGTAATTCCAAAAACAAACGGAGATATTTATCTAAAAATTAAAAAGAAAATTAGAGAAATGAATCAGCAGAAATCATTTTTTTCCTTACTTGATAGCATGGCATGACAGAAGAGCATGAAAATTGGAGATATAAGAACCCCAGATAAGATGTGATTCTGTCTTTTCCTAAGTGTGTGGCAAATTGGTTATCTTCGTTAACTTCTCTGATCCCCAGGTACATCCATTAATGTATATCTATGTGTATATCTATGAATATACACAATTTGAAGAACTGCTGTAGAGATATGAACTAATGCAAAAGTTTGACTTGGAATACAAGTGGAACAAAATCAATGTGCCTATGTACGTATCCCTATTTCTGCTATCTGATCTTTGTTCTGTACATTGAACCATCTTGTCCCCAAATGAGAAAACCACAGGATCTCACCATAAGATGGACAGAGGATGGAGGTGGGATGAACTCTTGCAGTTTCAAAATTAGATGTATAGGAAGAAATTGAAATGAAATTGAAATATGGTCCCCTGAGCACCACCAGGAGTGACCCCATATGGTCCTTGAACTCTGCCAGGAGTGATCCCTGAGTGAAGAGCCAGGAGTAACCCCTGTGCATTGCCGGTTGTGACCAAAAAAAAAAAAAAAGCAACGTCTTAAATGAAATAGTAACTAAACTATAATAGAAGTACAGCAAGAATGACAATAACAAAAATCATTAGCATCTGAAAATGTATATTTACATTTGTTACTAGGAAAATTCATAAAAAATACAAATAGAAAAGAAACAAGGTCATATTTATAGTACGAGGTCATGTAAGGTAAGTTTAAAAAGAGCAAACTTACTGATATTTTTAAAATATAGTTCTCAAATATGTATTTTTTAAATACATAGTTCTGAACTAATAGGGAAATTTACATATTTCACAAGCACAAGAATAAAAACCAATGAAGATCTGGGGAAGACATGGGGATGAACATAGGAGTAAAAATAATGAAAGAAAAAGAAGAACGGCATTTCCTGATCAATAACAATAACCAGGCTTACCAGGAACTAGGGAAAATTATTAAATCAAATTTTTTCCAAATTCTTATCATTTTATGAAAATTTTTAATAAATTTATTTCTATAACTATTTTGGTTTGGGGTTTTATTTTGGGGCCACACCCAGCTATGATCAGGGGTCATTCCTGGTGGGGTTTGGGAGATTATTTGGGTTCCTGGTTAGAACCCAGGCAAGGTGCATGCAAGCCAAGCACCTTACCCACTAACTTTATCTGCAGCCACAATTTTATATGACTAAATCCATTGATATAGTATCTGAAAATGTTATACACTTAATAATTTTTATCCAAAGTTTGTTCCATTAACATGGCACAGATAAGAAATACCCTTTCAATATCCTCAGGCATTCACAAAAGGATTCTGAGACTCAAATTTAATGACCATATTATCAAGTGCTGCTATTTTCAGAACAGAATGTCAAGCCCACAGAAAAGCAACAAAATTAGAAGATTCTTCAGCTAGATAGTATCTGGAGGTGGAAACTGTGATGTGACCTTAGCAAGTAGCTGTCTCATACCCAGTCTATGCTGGGTGGAAGGAACGGTAATGGGAAGCCATGTTTTACATGACATGACAAGGTCTTCCTCTCACTTTTTTGTCATGAATGAACTGCAAAAGATCACAACACAAGGTTAAAATGGCATAGAATGAAGTCACAAAAAAGTATCATTTTATTGATATAATCAATATATAATGAATATACAACACTGGTTAGCTTACACTGTCATATTGCTTTGACACACCCACACCCATACCCATACACACACACACACACACACCCATACACACACACATATATACATATCTATAGCTATTTCACTAGCTAATACTTCTAGCAGTCAATAATAATGTCTTCTTTGTGGTGAAAATATTTATAATTAATCACTTAGCAATCAGAAGTCAATGACACAGTGTAGATAGTAGTCCCATTGCTGTGCATTAGCTCTGTGGAACATATCTAGTAGAGGAAGTTTGCATCCTGAAATAAAATACCTAATCAATTGAACTACCAGATTGCTAAGTACAAGATGAGTAATTATCTATTAGGAGCTTATACATATATAATATATATCTCAAATAATATTTTGAAGGGAGTTATTATCACTAACTTTGCAAGATTCTAACTATAGATAAAATGTTATTCATTATCTTCCACCATCTTCAAGTTCTCCATGAGAAGAAGGGATATGAACTATTGTGTCTGGAAAGGGTAAAATTTAACCCAATTCTGGAAGACAAAGAAATGGATGAGGCCAAAAAGTGGATAAGAAGGTCTAACGTCCTCAGATAAAGGCTCCCACAGAAATTGGATGACCATGCGGAAGCTACACAGGAGGGCATCCAGTAGCTGATGGGGAGTAGAACAAATGCTCACTAGGTTCTTTCCAACCCACACTATGTCTCTTTTCTCCACAGAAATTTCCAAATATGAAGCAGAACTAATTTGAATTTAAAAAAAAGCTCACAGTTCTGCTCCAAAATATACCAGGAAGGAACAGAGATACCCAAGAAACATCAGTCACATTTACGTTTTCTCCATAAATTGGTCCAGAAATATAAACCTAACTTCTACCCCAGAGACCAAGAATCCGTCCTTCCGTTCTCAACACTTTGACTTCATTCCCTGCCTCAGAGCACAAGGCCACCTTGAATGCATGGTGGAATGAATTATCTGAAAGAATCATGAAAGAATAATCTGACCTCTGTAATTGAGTTCATTCTCATAGGCTTCACTGATTACCCCAACTTGGAGATTCCCCTCTTCCTGGTGTTCCTGGCTTTCTACCTAGTCACCCTTCTCGGGAACATGGGCATGGTCATTCTGATTCAAGTTGACACCCAACTGCACATCCCAATGTACTTCTTCCTGAGCCACCTCTCCTTGCTGGATGTCTGCTACACTCAGTCATCACCCCTCAGATCCTGGCCACACTGGCCACAGGTCAGACAGTCATCTCCTATGGCCAGTGTGCTGCCCAGTTCTTCTTCTTCACCATCTGTGCAGGGACAGAGTGTTTCCTGCTGGCGGTGATGGCCTATGACCGCTATGTTGCCATCAGCAACCCACTGCTCTACACAGTAGCTATGAGCCCCAGGGTCTGCTGGAGTCTGGTCGTGGGAGCCCACGCCTGTGCCATACCAGAGCCATTTGTAAAGTTTGCTCAGGGCGGATGAATTAGTGACATTCCCGTAATCAAAGATCACCCTGCCCCTAGGACAGAAGACAGGACTTAAGGCCCACCTGGTGACAGGAAGGCTCCAGGCTGCATTCCATGCTTCCTCTCATCCATCCCCTATAGGTAATGGGCCGGACCAAGCACACCGGTTCCACTGGTCTTTGTTCTCTTCTCCCTTTTGCCACCAAGACTACTTAAAAGTCCCCCTCGGTCTCTCCCAGGGCTCAGCTCTTGCCCAGCCTCATCAGAGATTGGTAGAGTTCCATTTATTGGGAGCACACCCCCAATAAACTTCTCTTATTTCCTTCACTTCTACTTGTCTCTGTCTCCCACTCTGTACCAGCTGAGGTCAGCGATCTATCACTTCTGTGATGACAATCAGATCAGCTTCTTCTTCCGTGACCTCCCACCACTCTTGAAGCTCTCCTGCAGTGACACCACAAATGCTCAGATTAGCATTGTTTCCTTTGGCAACTTCGTGGTTTTGGCCAATTCCGTGGTTATCCTGATTTCCTACCTGCCCATCATCAGGGTCATTCTGAGGATGAAATCTTCTGGTGGCAGAGCCAAGACTCCCCCTGTGCCTCCCACCTTACTGCTGTACTCACTTACTTACCCTTTACTTCAGGACCCTCATCTATATGCACTTACGCAGTGGGTCACAAAACTTCCTGGAGGAAATGAAGGTGGTGCCTGTCTTCTATACTGTAGTCACAACCACCGTGGTGAACCCACTGATCTACCGCCTGAGAAGTTAAGGAGATGAAGGTTAACTTTGGAAAGGTCACTGGTTGACTCCAGGAATCCCACAGCCTATAAAGCTGAGTGAGAGGAACTTTCCTTGTAGTTCATTTTCTGGCATATCAATATGTCATAAATCAGCATCAGCACTCTATGCTCTCTGTACACACAAGCACAAAGACATAATATAATATATAGAACTATAAATGCAATAAAATTGTGTTTATGTGCTTACTACTTACTAGACTTACTCAGCATAGAGCTTAGTATTGTCCCCTTTCTTCCACCTCTAATGCACCCTAAAGTGCATTCCTTAGTACCCAGAAAGCTCCAAGATCATAATTTACAGACCCTCAGGGGTCCACGGAGGCTTTTGGGGCGTCCTCTGTCCCTCTCGGAGAGCTTAGCAAGCTACCGAGGATATTCTGCCTGCACGGCAGAGCCTGGCAAGCTACCCATGACATATTCGATAGGCCAAAAACAGTAACAGTAACAACAATGTGCTCTTCATGTTCCTGGAGCGAGCAGATGCCATTGGGCTACACTAGCACACGACAGGGACAAGTGAAGACATTACTGGTGCCCGCTCCAGCAATCAATGAACAATGGGATGACAGTGACAGTGACAGTGACAGGGGCCCACAGATTATCTTATTTCAGTTTCTCTTATTCCAGTCCAATTTTCTGCAAACTTGCTTCAGTTTTCCATTCTTTTCCTCTCTTTTCTTACTCAATTCGATATTGCCTCTGTGTATATCTGAAAATCGTTTACCCCACAGAAGACTCTTAACTCGATTGTCATAACTTAATTTACCAAATAAATTATAATTTGTGTTTATTTTTGCATTTTCTGTTTTGTTCCATTGTCCTCTTGCTTATTTTGTTTGTTTATGTTTTGGGGTTTTTTTTGCCACTGTTATTCTGCTTTGATTACCATACATTTGTATTACACTTTGAAATCAGCAAGTAGGATGCCTCCAGCATTGTTTTCCTTTCTTGGATTCATCACACTTGTTTGGGGGTCTTCTGTGGTTCCAAACAAATTTTAAAGTTGTGTTTTCTATTTCTAGTTTTTAAAAAGTCGTTTAATTTTATAGGAATTGCACGGAAGCTAATCTATTTTTTTAATATTTTTATCGAAGTCACGTTGCATTGCATTATATATGTTTCACGTACGCAGTACTATAAATCACATTCTGGAACAAAAAAAATAATAAAGACATTTTCTGAGTTTTAGAGAAGCCAGTCTTTCTTGATCCATCTCTTAACACTCTCTGACTGCCTCCACTCCACATGTTGGCATCAGAAGTTCTGATATTTTTTAAAAAACTCTTGAGAGAGAGAGAGAGAGAGAGAGCAAGAGAGAAGAAAAATGCCTAGCATAGAGGCAGGCTGTGGGAGAGGGGAGGGGAATGACAGGAGGAAAACTGGGGGCACTGGTGCTGGGAAATGTTCATTGGTGCGGGGGGTGGGTGTTGGAACACTGTACGACTGAAATCTAATCATGAACATCTTTGTAAGGGTCTATCTCACAATAAGTGTAATTAAAATTGTAAAAAAACTTCAAACAAAAAAAACTAAAATCAATCAAGTAGATCCTCCCATTGAACAGAGAAATGGTGTAGCAGAAAGGGCAATTGCCTTGCACAAAGCCAACCCTGGTTCCATCCCTGGCATCCCATTTGTCCCCCACGCACTGCCAGGAGTAATTCCTAAGTGTAAATCCAGGAGTAACCCCTGAACCTCGACAGGTGTAGCCCCAAAATAAAAACATGAACAAACAACAACAACAAAAAGGACATCCTTCAACATCCCAATATGGCACAGTTACCTGAGGCTGCTGTGACTGTGAGCTGGAAGCAGCTCATAAGCAATGTCTGTTCTGGAACACTGCCTTCAGTCAAAGATCCAGCTTCTGCCAGAGAGACCTAGGCGTCTCTCCACCCCAAAGGAGCAGTCTACAATCAACAGATAATTGCCAAGGGCTGCAAAAGGCAAACTCTTTGCTTTGAGAAGAACTGTATGTATGCGTGGTATAATTGCTACTTAGGAGCAGCCCTAAATAATGGGCCAACACAAACCACTTCTTTCCTGCTTGCTTCCCTCCATTTCAGATTTCTTTCTTTTTTTCCAAGCCAGATTGTGTCCGGCTTTATGGAGAAAATTAAAGACCTTTCATAAAACATCATGGTAGTTCATGTAGGACATGGACAGGAGATCATAAACATAGACTCCAACTTTCAAACTCCCTTCTTCGATGAACTACCAAAATGAAAAAGCCACAAGAAAGCCCACAGAGTCTTCCTCTGGTGCTCTGTACAGGGAAAATGTTCAGTGAGGGTTGACATTCCACATTTAGCATATGGTTTAGCAACTTCTCACAAGCCAATCCTGACCAGCAGGAAATGAAATAAAATGGCAGAATTTTCCATCTGAAGATTCACAGTCAGAAAGAAAGAAAGAAAGAAAGAAAGAAAGAAAGAAAGAAAGAAAGAAAGAAAGAAAGAAAGAAAGAAAGAAAGAAAGAAAGAAAGAAAGAAAGAAAGAAAGAAAGAAGGAAGGAAGGAAGGAAGGAAGGAAGGAAGGAAGGAAGGAAGGAAAGAAAGAAAGAAAGAAAGAAAGAAAGAAAGAAAGAAAGAAAGAAAGAAAGAAAGAAAGAAAGAAAGAAAGAAAGAAAGAAAGAAAGAAAGAGAAAGAGAGAGAGAGGGAGGGAGGGAGGGAGGGAGGGAGGGAGGGAAGGAGGGAAGGAAGGAAGGAAGGAAGGAAGGAAGGAAGGAAGGAAGGAAGGAAGGAAGGAAGGAAGGAAGGAAGGAAGGAAGGAAGGAAGGAAGGAAGGAAAAGGAACCATTGCTCTTTTGAGGACTGCCATCTCAGTAGTGACACTGAAAATCTAGATTGCCTGACATCGAGTGAGCACCTTTTGGGAGTCCAGGCTCAATAGGTATCTACAGTGTAAGGAGTCGTGTGTATAAGGAAGGTGGGGAGGAAGACAGGACAGAAAACTTTGGGTTTTTCCACACCATACGGCTTTTGTACAAAGGTAGCTAACATCAAAGAATTCCTCCTCCTGGGAGACAAAAGGAAGTCCCTTGAAACGAGTAGGGAAGGACTAGAGCAATAGGACAAAGGGTAGGGCACTTGCCTTGCATGTGGCCGACCCAGGTTTGATCCCCTGCACCACATAGGGTCCCCGAAGTCCCACCAGAAGTGATCCTTGAGCACAGAGCTAGAAATAATCCATAAGTACCACTGGTTGTAGCCCCCAAATGAAAAATCAACTAGTGGGGAAGTTGTTTTCTGCCCCCAGGTTAATTCAGCTTTGGAGACATTCTATTCGTGACACATATGCCCTTCCCCAAAGGAGCAATAATAAAATGGTTTTGATGCCAACAGCACAGTGTGTGGGGGGGAGGGGGGGTTTCTGGGCCATACCCAGTGATGCTCGGGAGTTATTCCTGGCTCAGCACTAATGAATTACTCCTGGTGATGCTTGTGAGACTTGTTGTTATATCAAATATGCACCGGTTTTTGGCATATCAAATATGCACCGGTAGCTTGCCAGGCTCTTGCCATGCGGGCGAGACACTCTTGGTAGCTTGCCGGGCTCTCCGAGAGGGACAGAGGAATTGGACCGGGGTCAGCCACATGCAAGGCAAATGCCCTACCCACTGTGCTATAGCTCCAGGCCTGCTATCGCTCCAGCCCATATAGAACGCCAAATATCAAACTCAGGTTAACTGCATCAAAGCAAGTACCCTACCCACTACAGCTTTTTTTTAAGTTAAATATATATGTATACACATGTTTATAAAACTTGATTAAAAATTAAGATTTCAAGTTGTACAGTCACCAGAAATACACACAGTTATCAAAATTGCGCACACAGCACTTGGCATCCCCAGCACCTGCTGCTTTCTTTGCCAAGTCTGCTTTGTCATCTATGTTTTCTGCGGGGCTATTCCTATCCCTGAAAATGCCAGCTTTTCCCTTTATCCCTTTGGGTACTTTCTTTGCAGGGGCCTTCTTAAGCTTGGGCTCTGACTTTGGTAGAGAGAATTGGAAAAAAAACTTGTGAATCTTCTCTGTGCCTCATTCTCGCCTTGATTTCTGAAAGACTGGAGACTCCCTTCAGTTCTTCTGTTTGGCATGTGGTAAGGGTGCCCAGACATTGGTACTGGACACAAGGAGGCAGCCATGCACAGGCCTTCATCGATCCAAGGGTCATTCTCAGCTTTGGTTTGTCCCCCGGGACAACTTTCTTCTGAGAGCACTCAGAATGGCTTGCCTGAGAATCTCTACCTCCGTCTACACAATGGAATACTGTGCAGCTGTTAGGAAAGATGAAGTCATGAAATTTGTTTATAAGTGGATGGACATGGAGAGTATCATGCTTAGTGAAATGAGTCAGAAAGAGAGGAACAGACATAGAAGGACGGCGCTCATTTGTGGAATATAAAATAACATAATATGAGACTGACACCCAAGGACAGTAGACACAAGGGCCAGGGATATTGCAGCATGGTTGGAAGCCTGCCTCATCAGCTGGGGGAGAAGGCAGCTGGGATAGAGAAGGGATCAGTAAGTCAGTGATGGGTGGAGGGATCGCTCAGGATGGGAGGTGTGTGCTGAAAGTAGATAAAGGCCCAAACAGGATGGCCTCTCAGTATCTGTATTGCAAACCATAATGCCCATAAGTAGAGAGAGAGTGAGAAGGAAATTGTCTGCCAGACAGGCAGGAGGAGGGAGGGGGAGGATGGGCGGAGGGGAGTGAGGGTGCATACTGGGGACACGGGTGGTGGAAAATGTACACTGGATAGAGGGAGGGGTGTTTGATCGTTGTATGACTGAAACTCAAATATGAAAGCTTTGTAACTGTAGCTTACAGTAATTCAATTTAAAAAAAATTTGGAAAAATAAAAGAAAATCTCTACCTCTTCATTGTTTTTATTTTTCATAGGGTGGGACCAATCGAGACATAGTTCTTCCCAAAAGTCTAAATAAGACTTCTCTGTCAATTTTTTTACCAAGGGTAACAAAAACAATGACAGTTATACAAACCATCAAAGAACTCCAGATCCCCCAAACAAGTCACAGGAGGAGGGAGGTTATAAATACTTTACGATCACCTACTTCCAGCTGTGCTAGAAGAATATTTTCATCATTGGCATGTTCTCTCTCCTTTTCCTCTATCTCATAACAGAAGCCACTCTACCCACTCCAGAAAATGTTTTTGATACGTAACCACCACACATTATTTCAATACATATTTAATTATACGTAGCGATAGTAATATTGAAAAACACATTGGAAGTTAGAATTTCCCATGCTGCCAGAGTCCTAATCTGTGGCTTGCTTCCTTTGTCAAATAAATTCTCACATCAGCTGGCATCTATAGCTAGAAAAACCACCCTGACTGGCTGAATGTTTGCTGATTGCAAAGGGTTTTTATCCTCCATTACGTTACATTGCTGGCTGGAGCGATAGCACAGCGGGTTAGGGCATTTGCCTTGCACGTGGGGCTAACCCGGGTTCAATTCCTTTGTTCCTCTCAGAGAGCCCAGCAAGCTACCGAGAGTATCCCACCCGCACAGCAGAGCCTGGCAAGCTCCCTATGGCATATTCGATATGCCAAAAACAGTAACAAGTCTCACAATGGAGACTTTACTGGTGCCTGTTCAAGGAAATCGATGAACAACGGGATGACAGTGCTACAGTGCTACATTACATTGCAATGAATGGGGCAATTAGTCTCTCGGAGGCCCCCTCTTGGCTGAAGGAATTCAAACTCTACATTAATGTGAATGAAAGTAAACAAACCAAAGAGTTGCTTTTACAGAAGAACTACCCATGGTGGGTGCAGGGGAATGAGATGGTTTCTGCAGAAGTTGGTGATCCAACTGGCTTTTGAAACTCATCTCCACAAAACAGCCATGAAAAACATAAGACAAGTAGAATTAACTGTCAAATAGTGACAAAGGGAGTATGGAGTTCAGAGATCAAGGAAGATACAAAAGCTGAAATAGTCAAAGAAAACTACCTATAGAAACTGTGGACAGTCCTTCAAAAAAAGTAATTTGGTACCCCCCCCCCAAACAGACAAACAAAGAAACTATGGAAATATAAGGCCAGGAAAAGTAAAGGCCAGGAGGACTGGTCAATGGTTGGAAGCTTCCCTCAAGTGTGTGAGGGGTGGGAGATGGAGGTGGGGGAGAGGAGTGGGCAAAGGGTGGTTAGGATAGAGAAGGGACCGGTATGACAATAATATGACAATAATAGTTAGGAATGATCACTCATTTCTGAGTGTTGGAAGTAAGTAAAGGGATATGCATGATAACCTTTCAGTATCTGTGTTGCAAACCGTAATGCCCAAAGGGAGGGGGAGAGAGAGAGAGAGAGAGAGAGAGAGAGAGAGAGAGAGAGAGAGAGAGAGAGAGAGAGAGAGAGAGAGAATAAAAAGTGCCTGCCATAGGCAGATGAGCAGGGTTTGGAGGTGGCAGGAGGGAAACTGGGGACATTGCTGGTGGGAAATGTACACTGGTGAAGGGACAGGAGCTGGAACATTATATGACTGAAACCCAATCATGAACACATTTGTAACTGTGAATCTCACTGTGACTCAATAAAAAAACAAATAAAAATTTTTGAAAAAAATTCTAGAAATGGGTCTTTCAGAAAGTAACTAACAAGCTAGTCAAAGGAAGCATGCTTAGAACACCTGCCCGTTCTCCCCTGAACCACCATGAGCATCCTTTTTGAGCACACAGTGTAGCTAGGTGTTGGGCCAGAGATGGAACTTGATAGTCACCTCTCTGAAAAGCAACTGACCAGTAGTTCTGAGATCTGAGTGACAGTCCCGACACCCCCTCTCATGCCAGAGCAGGACATTCAGTACCACAGGCAGGGAGAGAAAGAATGTTTTCCCTACAGAAAACTGCAAATAAGTTGAGATTTTTTTGTTTTGTTTTGTTTTGTGGTTTGGGGTCCACACCCAGCGATGCTCAGGAATTCCTCCTGGCTCTGCACTCAGGAATTTCTCCTGGCAGTGCTTGGGGAATCATAGAAGATGCTGAGGATAGAACCCAGGTCAGACGTGTGAAAGACAAGCACCCTACCCGCTGTACTGTCTCTCAGCCCCTGCAAATGAGTTTTTGAGACTAACAAGACTTAGGGGCTTTCCTGAAATCCAGTGGGATTTGTTTATATCCCCTCAGATATAGAAAAGATCAGTTAATAAGACCCTGCTGAAGTGTGTTCTCTCTGACACAGCTGACTTTTCCCAGCAGCCCTGGAATCTGTCCCAGCAGCTGATGTAAGAGTTGGGGACAACCTTGAATGTAATGCTTCCCTGTCACAAAACCACCTCCATAAGCATTTGAAATGTTCAGCTGGTTTCTTAGAAATAAGAAACCCAAATTCTCTTAGCGACATTCATTTCTGTGAGCAGTAGTCTCAATTGCTTTCTGCAAAATGCTTACATAGCCACAGATCCGTTACATTCAGAACCTAAAATGGATCCAGCTGGATTGTCCCAGCAGATAATGAAGATATAATGGGAACACTGGCCAATTGGAAAGATTCTAGCTCTGGGGTAAGGTCCACACAAACCAGGGAAGGTGAAACTGTGTGGAGAATTTGGCCATTGTCATTGGAACTTACCTAAGGGGGCTGTGTCTGGCTGAAATTTCAGCTCACAGGAGATACACAAGATTTGGATTTTAGAGACATTTAGCTATGATCTCCTCGTGTGCCACTTGATGAATTGCTGGGCTGGAGAGACAGTACAGGGGTCAGGAAGCAGCTGATCTCTCTTTGATCCCTGGCACAGTGCGTGATTTCCCTCTTATCCAGCCCCAGAACCACCAGAAGAGACCCTGGACATGGAGACAGAAGTAAGCCTTGGAGACTGAAATTAAGAGCCAGGAGTAAGCCTTGAGCACTGAACAAAGAGCTAAGAGTAAGCCTTGAGCACTGAACATAAGAGCCAGGAGTAAGCCTTGAGCACTAAATATAGGGCTAGGAGTAAGCCTTGAGTCTGGTGTGACCCAACCACCAGTACTCCTCGCACCACACACACACACACACACACACACACACCACCTCGCCCCAACCCCCAAAAAAGTGTGCTCAGAAAAGTAAGTGGGATATGAAATTTATAGACTGGGCTCTATGGGCAGGCTCTGCACTGCTCCTAACCCCTGCACTGCGCCCCCTGCAGACTGACCGGTATATAGTCCCCTCACATTCTCCACTCAAACTGCTATCTGGGGTCCCCCAAAGCTGCTGCAGGGACACTAAAATGCTATTGTTGCTTTTTTCCCCAATCCTGGCAGAGCTGCCCCTTGGGGAAGTTTGTTTGCTTGTTTGTTTGTTTGTTTTCTTGTTTGCTTGTTTGTTTGTTTGTTTTGGCTTTTTGGGTCATACCCAGCAATGCTCAGGGCTGACTCCTGGCTCTGCACTCAGGAATCACTCCTGGCATTGCTCGGGGGACCGTATGAAATGCTGGGAATTGAACCCGGGTCGGCCGCGTGCAAGGCAAACACCCTACCTGCTGTACTACCACTCCAGCCCCTTGAGCTTCTTTAAGGCCCAATGATCGCATTGCCAAAAGTAGATAATGGACCAAACATGATGACCTCTCAGTGTCTGTGCTGAAAGCCATAATGCCCCAAAGTAGAGAGAGAGTATGGGGAATATTGTCTGCCATAGACTCAGGGGGAAGGTGGGAAAGGGGGGTATATTGGGGATATTGGTGGTGCGGAATGTGCACTGGTGGAGGGATGGGTGTTTGATCATTGTGTGATTCTAACCCAAACATGAAAGCTTGTAACTATCTCACGGTAATTCAATTCAATTTTTTTTTTAAAAGGGGGGGAAAAAAAGGCCCAGTGATCACATTAGAGCTTTCACAACAGACAAGAGAGGGAGACAGGCGCGAGGCTCCCGTTTTATCGATGGCAGAAGTGGAATGGCCCACGAGGTGGAACGTCTTGCCCAATCGACAGTGAGTGGGTCAGGAATTGAATCCTGGGGATAGTCGGCTGTCACTTGCGCACTGCACTCACCTCAAAAGGACTCTGAGGAGGGTCATTTCCAAGCGCTAGGGGAGGAGGTTATAGAACAAAGAATTGGGGACTTCAACCACCCACCTCGACAGGGACACGGTGGCTGATAAGGAGTCGCCTAGGGCTTTCTTAGAACTCACTGCACGCTGTGCATCCTGCTCAATGAGTACCTTGGACAGGAAGGAAAACAGAGCTCGAGGCCTTTCTCAATAGCCCCCTCCATCCTGGGGAAACATTCCCAGACCCACAGGCAGCCCAGCTGCCTCCAGAGCTTCTAGATCCAGTGAGTCCACAGGTGACTCTTGCAGGGGCTCCCAGCTCCCCTACTGCAGAACCTCCTGTAGTTCCAGGCAGATGTGTGGCAGCCCAGAAGATCAATCGTCTTTTGTTTACTGCCTAGGACAAGTCGCTGTCGCTCTACACTTCTGCTTCCCAGCTGCAAAGGAGATTAGGTAGCCCTGCTGTCCAGATCTAGCATGACGACCCGATAGGGAAAATGGACTCAAGGGAGCGTTAGACACTCAGAGGTTCTTACACTGCCTCTGGCTGCTCCTCTAGGCTCTGTACCTGTATTCCTCTTACCTCCCCTTGGGGGCTCACCTGGATCTCTCTGACACATCCCTGTTTTCTGGGAGACCAGCCCCATTCAATCAGGGCTGGCAACGTCCTTCAAGGGACCAAGTTCTCTCAACTCTCACTTATCACAGAGCATACAATCGCAGAGTACCCCAAGTCTCTGCTATCCCTGGCCTCTCCCCAGTCAAGCCTTCCTGGGTCAAGCGTTATGAGTATTGGGTGCCAGAGTGATAGTTCAGCAGGTAGAGCATTTGCCTTGCACATGGATGACCCAGGTGCCATCCCCGGCATCCCATTTGAACTCCCTGGCACCAGCAGGAGTGATTTCTGAGTGCAGAGGCAGAAGTAACCCCCGAGTATTGCCAAACATGGCCCCAAATCAACAAAAACAACCAAGAAAAAAAAAAGAGTTATGATGATTGCAATGCTCACCTGTTCCTACTCACTGGAACATTACAGTCAGGTCCCAACAATTCTAGTCTTAGACACAACTCAGCTCCATGACATCAAACAACTGTGGCCTTTGAAGGGTGAAGATACCCAGGAAGTCCCTGATAAGGGTAAGGAAAGATCCAGCAGGCAAAACTCAAGCCACTGGCGCTGCACCTTTGAGTCATCTCTAGTCCTGTTGGGTTGTATGTGTTGAAGTTTCATTTCATGCTATAGAAAAGTTTGCCTGTTCAAACAGAGATTGAAGACTGGAGTGAGAGTACAGCAGGTAGGGTGTTTGTCTTGCACACAGCCCACCTGGCTTCAATTCCTGGCATCCCATATGCTCCTACACATCACCAGAAGTGATCCCTGAGTGCAGAGCCAGAAGTAACCCCTGAAAATCATTGGGTGTGGCCCCCAAATTAACAAACATAAGGTGTTTGAGCCATTGATCTTGGATGGCAAAATTGAAATTACTAAATAGGGGCTATTGAGGGTGTTTAGAAGGGCAAGAGGGGCTGGAGTAATAGTACAGCAGGCAGGGTATTTGCCTTGCAGGCGGCTGACCCGGGTTCGATCCCCAGCATCCCGTATGGTTCCCCCAAGCACCACCAGGAGTAGTTCCTGAGTGCTGAGCCAGGAGTAACCCCTGAGCATCGCACTTTAGCGATGGTGAAGGTGCAATAACTTTCTACATCAAAATCATAAATGTTGGGGCTGGAGCAATAGCACGGCGGGTAGGGCATTTGCCTTGCACACGGCCGGCCCAGGGTTTGATTCCCAGCATTCCATAGGGTCCCCTGAGTGCCGCCAGGAGTAATTCCTGAGTACAGAACCAGAATAACCCCTATGCATTACCAGGTGTGACCCAGAAAGCAAAAAAAAAAAAAAAATCATAAATGTTAACGCTGCTGTAGCCATCCATGTACGCTAAACGACAATTTTAAAATTGTTTAATTTTTAAGTAAAAGACATAGGGTTTGAGCACCACCTGATCCGCTGCTCTCACAAAAGAGAACAGAGGCCGGAGAAAGAGGACTGGCTCAGAGGCCGCTCTGCTGAGCTGGGAATAGAATCAGGGTCAAAAACAGAAGGAAACGCGGCCCTCAGGCCAGCCACCGCCCACACCCCACTGCGAGCCTGCCGGCCCACCCCGGCCGCCCTGAGGAGGGGCCCCCGCTGCCGCAGAATTAACGAGGCTGCTTCTCCGGCCTCTCCCTGGAGAGCTCTGCTGGGTTCAGGCTGGCTTTGAAGATTATGGGGTGTGAGCGAGCTCAAGGGGCCCTGCGGCAGGAAGTCTGAGTCCTTCGTAAATGCAGCCTGGAAGGAGGGAAGCGGTGATGGGCCAGCGCCTCCTGCTTACAAAGGTCCCGGGCAGTTGGGCATTGTCCAGGCCAGTTGGTCATTGTCAGGGTGTGAGGGGTTGGGGGTGGGGGAGGGCTGTGAGGGGGCCCGGAGGAACCCAGAAGGTCTGCCACAGGGAGCAAAACCGAGACACTCAGCCACGCAGACTGTCCTTTGCAGAGAACCTGGTGGCTGTGCCCAGAGCCCCCTGGAGGAAGCCAGACCCCGATTTCTGACCACAAAAGCCTCCCAGCTGCAACCCCCGTGGGGAGACAGCTTGCCAGGCCCTGCCCAACTGTCCTTATGGTCCTGCTCTCAGAAGTGCCCGTGGGGGAGCTGTTCAAGAGCCCAGGCTACGCGCCAACCTCCTCGGAAACCTTGTCCACCAAAGGAAGCGTGCACAATGAGGCTGGGGCCCCTCGCTCGCGGGGCTGCATCAGCCAGATGTCAACTTCCATCAGCTTCCAACGCAGCTTCGGTGCCAAGGGTGGGTAATAGTGCGCTTTGTCCCCGGGGCTGGCAGGAGGGAGGGAGAGAGGCAGCCAGTGACAGCCCCTTCAGCTTGGTGCTAGAGCCCTTGTTCCTATCTCAACTCTCTCATACCAGTCTGTAAGTGATGGGGGTGAGCTTCCTCGTCTCCTGGGGGGGCGCACACCCGCCTATACATAATGCCAACGTGCTTTCAAGTTGATGGAGGGAAGAAGCCGTCAGCCTTAGGAGTGTGAATGCTTTCCCCATCACAGCTTTCCCAGTTGTGGTAAGAGGCATCTATGGGTGTCTGCATGGCACCAGAGCCGAGTAAGCCCACCCATCCTTGTCAGCAGCCCTCTCCCACCAGCTCAGCCTCCTCAGGCCTCTGAACTCTTTCCAGAGCCAAGCCAATTTTTTTTTTTAATATTTCACTTAAAGAGCCATGCTTTACCAAGTCACTGATAGGTGAGTCTTAGACCGGCAATATTCCAACACCAATCCCACCACCAGTGTCAACTTCCTTCCACCCGTGTCCCCATATCTACCTCCCCTCCTCTCTCCCTCCCACCCCTTCCTGCCACCTTGACAAGTGCACTTTAAAGTTCAGTGGTCACATGGTGCCAGAGCAATAGTACAGCAGATAGGGCATTTGCCTTGCAAGCAGTTGACCCAGGCTCAATCCCTGGCCTCCATGTGGTCCCCTGAGCACTGCCAGGAGTAATTCCTGAGTGCAGAGCCAGGAGTAACCCCTGAGCGTTGCTGGGGGTGGTCTGTCTGTCTGTCTGTCTTTCTCTCTCTTCTCTCTCTCTCTCTCTCTCTCTCTCTCTCTCTCTCTCTCTCTCTCTCTCTCTCTCTCTCTCTCTCTCTCTCTCTCTCACACACACACACACACACACACACAAACATATACATACACACACAAAATATTCAGTGCTTGCAGCTTAGATCTCATGTTTTCAGCTGCTGGATCTGTGCTTTCGATATCTAGTTACACCACTTACCCACATCACCAGTGTGCCTGAGGCCCCTGGCCCCTTTTCCCCCATTATTTCCATGTTTTCATCTTCTTCCTCCCCCCCTCAACTTCATCCCTTCTCTGTCCTTCTCCTCCCTATGCTCTGGGGTCAAGGGTGACCTAAGCATTCCATCCAATCTCAGTGTGCAGGATCTGTCTGGAAAACAGCTCAGGAAGTTACATAGCCAGAGCCCCCGTGTCACCCCACCCCACTTCTGTCTTCTTCCTTCCTGCAGGGTGGGGGGGGGGTCTTTGTCAAAGGTTTTCCAGCGTATGTCTCTCGCACCTACTTGTGCCGGTGACTGCTCGGCAAAGCAAGTGTTTTCCTGGCCCTGCACCCGTCTCTCCCCCTGTGTGTGGTCCGCCCATCTCTGAGCATGTCTGTCCTCTCATTCCAGCCCGTGTCATCGTCTCCCTGTCTCCGCCACACCTGGAGTCCGTCTCGTCTCTGGGTCTCACAGGCCTCTCCCAACCCCTCCGCCTCCCCACACCCGTGTCCAAACGCTTAGGTCTCGCCTCGTTCTGGTATCTGCGTGAGTCTGCACCAGATGCGACTGATTTGCCTGGACCTCTGCCATTCTCTCTCTGAGCATCCCGGAGGCTGCATCTGTGTGTATAGTGCATGTGCCCTTTTGTCCTCTCTGTGAAGCTGCCAGCTTCAGGTCTGTTTATTCTTCAAGTCTGTTTACTTAGGTCTGGCGGAGCTGCCAAACTTCCAAGGCTCTTGGCATTCCGCGTATGTACCTCCAAAAACTCCGCCCCACATCCTGGTCCTTTCATTCCTCTCAAGGAGAGACTCTCCCCAGCGATTTTGCAGGACTCTTTAGAATGCTGCCGCCCAACAGGAACTACCCCTGTCTGTCCTTCAGCTTCTTTAAAATTCAAAGTGTGTGTGGGGCTGGAGGAATAGCACAGCAGCTAGGGCGTTTGCCTTGCACGTGGCCTACCCAGGTTCTAATCCCAGCATCCCATATGGTCCCCTGAGCACCACCAGAGGTGATTCCTGAGTGCAGAGCCAGGAGTAACCCCTGTGCATTGCCGGGTGTGACCCAAAAAGAAAAAAAAATTCAAAGTGTGCTTTTCCCTCGGGATCCTGGTCTTCTCTGCGCTGCGGCTAAAACAGAAGGGGATGCTGCCTTCTCGCCCAACGTCTCCCCCCTGGGACTTCACACTTAGGATTCCTGTGTCTTAGGGGCCAGGCACTCAAGAGCACATGGACTCTGCTGTTCAACCAACCTGGGCCCAGGCCCAACTTCTGCTGCGGCCCCCAGAAGCTGCCAATGGAAGTGATGGGAGGGATGACGTTCCCAGAGTCAGAGACCAGGGCCCAGCTGCTATCCATGAACAGAGACCCTCGGGCAAGAGAAACGCCTAGAGACAAGAGACCACCTGATCATTCTGGGTGGGTGCAAGCGACCAGATGCTAGAGGACAGAGCTGCAGCTAGACAGGAAGATGACAGGCCAGGACCTTGAAAAGGTCACTTCTTTCCCTCCAGGTCTGGGATTCCCTTCTACAAGCTGGACCTGCAGCCGTTGGACCAGATCCATGGTTGTCTGATGCTAATTCATAAACCGTCAGAAGATTTTCTCTGATTTGCAGCATAATGAAAGAAAGAGAAATGAAGTTGTGTCCATCCATGTCAAAGGGGGGTTTCAATCATCCTTCAACAAGAGTTTGATTTTTCCTGCAAACTTTTGTGGCAAAATAAGAATCTGGAGCCAGAGAGATAGTATAGCGGGTAGGGCAATTGCTTTGCATGTGGCTGCCCTACCTGGGTTAGACCTCCAATACTGCATATGATCCCCTGAGCACTGCCAGAAGTGATCCAGAGCCCTGAGCACAACCAAGTGTGGCCTCAAAACAAACAAAAAAAGACATACAAAATCAAAATTTTCAAAAGAATCTGGCATATATAGGGTCAAACTCTCATAATTTTTCTGTTGGTTTATTTGCTCACTGGCCTGGCACACATGTTCTCTGATAGCCTGTGAGCTGATGACTGAGAGAATAGCACTCAACAATTAAAACGATGTTGTAAGGGCCAGGGCGATAGTACAGTGGGTAGGGCATTTGCCTTGCATGCTGCCAGCCCCGGTTCAATCCCCAGCATCCCATATGGTCCTCCAAGCACCACAAGGAGTAATTCCTGAGCACAGAGCCAAGAGTAATCCTTAAGCATCACTGGGTGTGACCAAAAGAAGCAAAAAAGAAAAAATGCTGTTGCTGTTGCAATTGTAAGCTAATTACAATTAAGGACTGGAGCAGGTAGATAGAGTTCTTGCCTTGCAGGCAGCCAACCCAAGTTCCTGGTGCCACACAGGAATGGTCCCTGAACACAGAGCCAGGAGTAAGCCCTGAGTATCACTGGGTGTGCCTTTGCCTCAGGAAAAAAAAAAAAGCAGTTTCAGTGTAGACAAAAAGATCCCAGTCCTACCCTCCACCTTTTTCAGAAAACTAGAAAGTGACAGGCCATTCTGCCAAATCTCCTGATGTGTCTATAGAACATCTGACTGGACTTGAGTGTGGTTTTCAATACACATCCAAATGAACAAGCAGAAGCACAAAGTTGATCAAATCATTTTTCAAGTGGAAAACCTTTCTTGTCCCCAGTTGCCTGAAAATAAGGAACATCACAGCTTCTTTGTGAAGTTTAGGATCTCTTCCACATTTCACTGAGGCCAAAAATGTCACAATGGGAAAATTAAAAACATATCATCCAATAAAAAACATAGATTGGTACACAGCTATCAATCAATCAGACCCTAGTATAAATTAGTTTATCACATTTTCTTCTGTAATCTTGTTTGATACTGACACAAGAGCTCCCTTTTTTTATTTATTGGATAATTATCATGGGTGGAAATTAACTTTTTTTAATTCATAAAGTTTTTTTATAGCAAGTAATCACATGGAAAAGTCTGATGTTAAGTAAAAAGTCATTATTAGGGAAAAGCAAATCAAATCAACAGTAAGCGATATTGGTAGAATGGTAGACTGGAATGGTTAAAAGTAAGGAGAATAATGTTGGAGTATTGGCAAAGATGTGGAGAATCAAAAAATTAACATAGCACTTGGGAAAACTACCTTTTAGGTATTTGCATGTATCAAAATTCTTAGGAAAATGAAATGAGTTCATATACGTAGAACACTTAGGAATTTGCCTGACTTAGAGTCAGTGCTATATCAACTTATCCTGCTGTTAAAAGCTTTATTTTTACTATTTAATCTATCCCCTACAGTTACTCTGTGAGGCAGACTCTATTATTATTCCCATTTTACAGGCAGTGAGCTTTAAGCTCAGAGAGGAGATGAGATGTTACCCCAAAGCACAGTTAATAGGTAGTAGTTTGGAATTTAAAGACAGGCAACGTGGCTCCAGAGCATCAAGAAAGATAAAGAAGCAAGGAAGGAGGGACCTTCACTACATTAAAATGCTGCCTATTTTGGGACTGGCGAAGGGAGGCTGTTGGAGTGTAGGCTGCTAATTATTACTCCCAAACTTTTACCAAGCACACCACTCCCAGTCTACAACCTTGGCTAACGGCCACATGCACCATAAGGTATCTATGAGGCCATGGCCCTATTCTCAAAAGATCCCATCCTCTGGGCAAGAAGGCAAGTGCCCACCCAGACAGTCACCACCAAAGCACCCACCTGGCTCTTGAGAGGTCCCCTAAGGGAGGACATGGAACAGAACAACCAAAGTTGAATATTGGGTTATGGTGACCCTAGCTTTGAGTCAGACAGAGGAACACTGGAGAAGATCATTTTTTCTAGTTTATGTCTTTGTGCAACCCAGGTTCAATTCCTCCATCCCCCTTGAAGAGCCCAGCAAGCTACCGAGAGTATCCCGCCTGCACAGCAGAGCCTGGCAAGCTACCCGTGGTGTATTCGATATGCCAAAAACAGTAACAAAAGTCTCACAATGGAGACATTACTAGTACCCACTCAAGCAAATTAACAGGACGACAGTGCTACAGTGCTATGTCTTTGTGAAGTTTTACAAAGTATAAAATAAGTCACATTATTGCTTTCCCCTGTAAAAAGTTAAAATGGCATAAAATTAATCCAGTGCTAAACATGGATAGTATCATGCTAAGTGAAATGAGTCAGAAAGAGAGGGACAGACATAGAGGGACTGCACTCATTTGTGGAGTATAGAATAACATCACATGAGGCTGACACCCAAGGACAATAGATACAAGGGCCAGGGGGACTGCCCCATAGCTGGAAGACTGCTTCATGAACGGAGGGGAGAAGGCAGATGGAATAGAGAAGGGATCACTAAGAAAATGATGGCTAGAGGACCCAGTTGGGATAGGAGATGCATGCTGAAAGTAGATAATGGAACAAACATGATGGCCTCTCAGTGTCTGTGTTGCAAGCTACAATGCCCAAAAGTAGAGAGAGAGTATGGGGAATATTGTCTGCCTTAGAGGCAGGGGGAGGGTGGGAAAGGGGGGTATACCCGGGATATTGGTGGTGGGGAATGTGTGCTGGTGGAGGGATGGGTTTTTGATCTTTGTGAGATTGTAACTCAAACATGAAAGCTTGTAACTATCTCATAGTGATTCAATAAAATTTTTTTAATTTTTTAAAAAAATCAATCCAGGGGCTGGAGCAATAGCACAGCAGGTAGGGCATTTGCCTTGCAGGCGGCCGACCCGGGTTCGATTCCCAGCATCCCATATGGTCCCCTGAGCACCGCCAGGAGTAATTTCTGAGTGCATGAGCCAGGAGTAACCCCTGTGCATCGCCGGGTGTGACCCAAAAAGCAAAAAATAAATAAATAAATAAATAAAATAAAAAATCAATCCAGTGCCCACAGCGACAGACTGCTTTGAGAGATTCCAGTCAGTGATGGCTGGTGTTGCACACAAGACCATCTTCCCCCAGAGGCCTCCCCCACCCCACAGTGACCTGCAACTTTTGCTCTCGAGTTCCATGCTCCAGTGACAAGGAAAATAAAGCCTCCTGAAATGTCTGTTCTTGCATTGTCTGCTTTGTAGTCTAGAAATGGCACCCTTTACGCCCATGCCATAGGTATTTGCTCAACAACAGTGACATGCCAGATCCTATCCCCCAGGTACTAATGTAAGATCCAGGCGCCAACCTCCAAGAAGGCATAGTTGAGTGGCGCAGAGACAAAGAGATGATGTCATCGTTCCAGGAAAGAAGGACTCACCCAGAAGTGACTGGTATCATTGGACTGCCAGCAGTCATTGTCCAAATCAGGCACCACTTATTAACTCAATCATAAGTTAATAAGTCAATGCATTCTCACCAGGCAGGAAAGCCTCTGAAACCAAATTATCCTTAGAATAACCTATCAGACTAGAATCAGAGCAGAAAGAAGGAAGTAGACGCATTGCTGTGAAACCAGACAACCAAAGAGCACAGCTCTGCTGAGACGCCCTCTCTCCCTTCTCGATGACAAATCCTTGGGCAAATTAAATTATTATTCAGTTTTCTAGATTGTCACTTCAAATCCTGGGGCAAGTTGAGTTATTTTTCAGTTGTCTAGATTCTCATTGTCTAGAAGAGTTATATTCCAGTCCTGAGAGAACACGTGACTCATAACCGAGCATCACGGCAGATGAGAGAGTTGACCCAGCCAGCCCATAGGGAACACAGCACACCGATCTCCACAAAAGTCACTTCTCCATTTACATTTACTCTGAATGCTAGTATGATGTGATTCTACCCTCTCAAATAATTTTCTACACAGACTATGTTATAATAGTTTGTTGTAACCTTCTAGTAAGTGTTCTGCGGCTATTTCTACATAAAAATTATATGACAATAAATACAAAGTACCTGGGTCAAGAACTCAACATGAGGAACGACTTGGTGCGAGAACTGTGCAGGAGGAAGAGAGCAGCATAGAATACCTTCAAGAGCGTCGAAGAAGTGGTTAAGAGGACAAAGAACCTTAACCTTCAGCTCTGGACACATCTTTCGACTCCACCGTTCATTCTTCCTGCACTAACTTACCTCAGAGACCTGGGCCCTACGCAAACAGGATGAGAGCGCTATTAGGGTATCCCAAAGAGGAATCAAAAGAGCTATGCTAGGAGTATCATGTTTCACTCAAGTGAGAGAAGGAATCTGGAATTCCGACCTCTGTCAATGGTCAAGAATCAGGGACACTGTCTCGTTTGCCAAGGTGTCAAAAATCAGATAGGCCAGACACGTAATGCGATTCAGAGATGACCACTGGACTAGAGCTGTTACCAACTGGATTCCACGGGACGTCAAAAGACCGCATGGCCACCCACCAATGAGATGGTCAGATATTCTTCGTCAAAACCCTGAATAAGCGATTTGAGGCTCTTTCTGTTCCTGGATCGAGCAGATATCACTGGGCTACACTAGCATGAGACAGGGACAAATGGAGACTTTACTGGCACCCGTTCAAGCAAATCAAAGATCAACGGAATGACAAATGACAAATACAAAGCATTTTTCTTTGTTACTTAGGCGTTTCTATTATTTCTTTTATTGTTTCTATTACAGTATTATATTAATTATGTTTTTATTCTGCTTTATACTTTCTTGAAATTCTCATATTGTTTTTTTTTCCTTGTGGAAATTATCTTGATTCTATTCATCCAATGGTGGCAACTATTCTTAACTTCATTTGATCATTATTTCTCAGAGTCAAAAATTATACAAGGCATGAAACCATTGATAGTAATTCTCTTCGGGGTTCCCTCTGTTCCCCCCCACTAAGATAACATCTTCTATTCTCTATATTTCTTTGTTTGTTTGTTTTAGGGAGCCACAGTCTGCATTGTTCATGGCTTACACCTCACTCTGAGCCCAGGAATCACTTCCCAAGGGGTTCAGGGGACCATATATGGTGTCAGGGACTGAACCTTGGTTGGCTGTTTCAGGGCAGGCACCTTACCCATTGTACTATCTCCCCAGCCCCCTGGATTTCTGATCTTCTACACCATGCCCAGTACTGTCCACCAACCCCAAGGGCTAGTCGAGCTCCTGAGCAACTTCCTCTGGACCTGTGTAGGACTGGCGGGTTTGGTCAACACGACTTTGAGCAGCTGGATCAGCAGTTACAGGTGGCAATCAGGAGCAAGGGTGGCAGTGAGGCCTTCTCAGTAAAAACAGGCAGTCAGGATGGCATCCTGGCCAAGACACGGCCAACCACCCAGCCACCACGGCCATTGTCTGCGACTGTTACCACTTCGACCTCAGGCACCTGGCTGGGGCTTTACAGAAGAGAATCATGAGCAGGGAAAAGCGAGAGGGATCCTCTCTAGCCCCTTCCTCCACTGCTGCTGGACAGCGGCCTGAAGCTAGAATTACACTGGACCATGAGGCCCGCCTCTAAGCACTTCCTGTTGTCACCGCATCAGCCACATGCTGATGAGAAAGCTTGAGAAGAACTACATGGGTGCAGGTGGTCAGCTCAAGGGGCTCCTACCCAGAGTGGCAGCGAAGGTGTTCCAACTTGCATACGGCTTGAGAACATGACAACTGCCCAGCTGTTTGCCTTCAGACTTACTGCTCTGCCTGCCGTTCATCACGCCTGCCTGCCCGCCTAAGCACTACTGACTACCTAGAAGAACTTGCGGGTCTTCCAGGAATGAAAGGAGTCATTCCTGGAGCGCTACTGTGTCCAGACACAGAATGCCAGATCCTGGCGGGTGAGCAGCCATGACACCCCCCACTGAGTCCCCTGCTGTCCCAACTTACTGTGACTCATAGACGCACAGAGAAACTATGGGATCAAATCAAAGGAGTCCAGGACTCACACCCAAAGCAATATGGATTGGGAGCACAAATCACTTTTCTTCTCTGAGTGTCTGCTCTGTTCTCTCTAGAAAACCCATAATGGGGCCGGAGTGAGTACAGCGGGTAGGGCACTTGCCTTGCATGTGGCTGACCCGGGTTCAATCTGCAACATTCTGTATGGTCCCCCAAACACCGCCAGGAGTAATTCCTGAGTACAGAGTCAGGAGTAACTCCTGAGCATTGCCTGGTATGACCCAAAAAGCAAAATTAATAACAATAATAATAGGCATGTTGTAGGGCTGTTATAAAGATAAGCAATCATACCAAGAAGACCTCTTAATTACCAGTGCATATGATTGGTGACAGCATTAAAACTGAACTGATAATGGCCAGGAATCTTTCGAGATCAGCTTCAAGTTGTGGTCAAGAACCTAAGAATCAAAAGCAGGAAATAGGAGGCAGAACAGGAACAGGGCTCTGTTGTCCTGTTCAAATCACCTGCAGAACAGGGCTTGTCATTGGGTCCTCGCCCCATCCACTCATTTGTTTTTAACTTTTTATTGAATCACTGTGAAATAGACCCTTACAAAGTTGTTCATGATTGGATTTCATACAATATTCCAACATCCATCCCTCCACCAGTGTACATTTCCCAGTACCAGTGTCCGCAGGTCATCCACCCATTCTTTATCTGCTCCGTGATGGGCAGAGGGGAAGGGAGGTAACTGTTCTCCAAGTAAGATATAATCCTGCAACCATCTCAAAAAGAGACAAGTACCTGTGAGTGTAAAGACCGTGGCCCACACCATCAAGGAAAGAGCAGGATGGATTTTCATCCAGAGCAGCTGGGTCCTGGGCCTCTCACCATCCTGCTGTGTAATGTAGGAGCAGTCATTTTGCTTCTCTAGTCAGCATGTTAAGAATCAATCCAGGGCTGGAGCGATAGCACAGCGGGTAGGCATTTGCCTTGCACGCGGCCGACCCGGGTTCAACTCCCAGCATCCCATATGGTCCCCTGAGCACCGCCATGAGTAAGTCCTGAGTGCAGAGCCAGGAGTAACCCCTGTGCATCGCCAGGTGTGACCCAAAAAGCAAAAAAAAAAAAAAAAAGAATCAATCCAAATAACACGAGTTAGACTATGGACACCTTAGGAAGCTTGATTTATGTATCCCTTTTAATGTGTTCCTTGGTGCTGAGGGGCCTGCAGAGGGTGGCCCCAGTAGAGAGAGCTTAGATGTTGGGGCTCTAGGGGCCTAGGACTGTGTCATCAATCAACATTGCTTCATTTTCTCTGCCTGACCTGTTGATATTAAAATCATGAGATTTTCCTTGGCAAAAAATGAGACGTGTTTTTAAATGGCAACTAATAAACTAGATCAGAGAGTTGAGCAAACACTCTTGGACAAGAGCCAGGTAGAGTTTTCGGATTGTTTTTCAAGTCATGAAGTCTCTATCTCAGCACAACTGTTGCAGAACGAGAACTGTGCCAGATGTGGCATAAGCATGGCTGTGTTCCAGTGACACTCTACCCTGGACACTGAGCGTTAAATGTCACCTATTTTCATATGTCACAAAGTAACACTCATCTTCTGGCTTTTTTCAACTATTTAAGTGTCTAAAAATCCATTAGGAATTTGCAAACCACATACAACAGGCCGAGCGGGTCAGCACGGGCCCACGGGTTTGCCAACTTCTGGACTATCTCCATGAGAAAGGAAAGAGCTGATAACAGCAATAATAGAAAGTGATAACACGAGAAAAGGATACATCATGCCAAAGACATCAAGGAGCTAGATTTAGAAGAGGGAGTGAGAATCCATTGGTAATACACTGGCAGTGAGAGTTAATTGGTAATTTTTTTTTTTTGCAAGTTGTTTGTTCAATTACTCGTAGACAGAAACTGGATGTAGGTAAGAGTATATATACTTGGGGAATTAGCCTGAATGTTTTTTAACTGGGAAGTTAGCCGGTTGTTAAACATTAGCTGCATGCCTCTGTAGATATCCAAATGAAGTTGAAAAATTAAAACACTATCTGTGAATTGGTCTCAGATAAAACCCAATCCTTCTAGCTTTGTGGATATGGAGGTTGTTTGGTTGTTTGGTTTCTTTTTTTGTTAGTTAATTAGTTTGTTTGTTTAGTTTTGGGATAACACACGACGATGCTCAGGGGTGACTTTTGGCTCTGCAGTCAGGAATTAGTCCTGGTGAGGTAAGCTCTGGGACAGTATGAGGTGCTCAGGATCAAACCCAGATCAGCTACGTACAAGGCAAACACCCTACCCACTGTACTATCGCTCCAGCCCCCGGTGTGTTGATTTTGGTTTGGTTGGGTTCTGTTTTTGTTTTTTCACCACACCATGCAGTGCTCACGACCTATTTCGTTAGGACTCAGGGGACCATACGGGATACTAGGGATCAAGCCCACATCAGCCATCTGCAAGACAAGTGCCCTTCCCGCTGTGCTCTCTCTGGCTCCAAAACCCAATCCTTCTAGAATTCAGCTTTCACTTCCCAACTCACCACAGCTTAGCACACATTTGGAGTATGATAAACACAGAGCTCTTTTTTCATAAACATGCAGAAATAGGATGCCTTCCTCCAAGAGTTGGTTGGCCAGCACTGATGCGGAGAACTCCCTGCCACTGATCTACTTTTAACCAGTTTCTTTGGTCTACTTTCTGCCTCCAGAGCACCCAGAGGTTTGCTTCACCACCAGAACTTAGGAGGAAATTTTTTCACTGAAGATGGAAAAATGCTGGAGACCACGGACATTGCAAACATCTACCTCCTCCCAGACCAGAGAGCAAAGACTACAGTTGGGAAATGTTTTGACTTCTGAGCACTTCCTAGGAAAATGCTGCTGATAAGTGACAGTGACATTTTCTGGGGAAAAGGATTCCAAAAGGTCAAGGTTGGGCTCCCTAAAGACCAGGAATCCCCAAGCATTCAGGAGAATTCTTTTTTTTTTAAATAATTTTTTAAAAATTTTTATTAGAGAATCACTGTGATGTACAGTTACAAACTTATGAACTTTTGTGTTTGCATTTCAGTCATACAGTGATCGCTTACCCATCCCTCCACCAGTGCCCATTCACCTCCACCAATGATCCCAGCATCACTCTCACCACCCCACCCCATCCCCCACCACCCCACCCTGCCTCTGCGGCAGGGCATTCCCTTTTGTTCTCTCTCCTTTTGGGTGTTGTAGTTTGAAATAGAGGTATTGAGGGGCCTTCATGTTCAGCCTATAGTCTACTTTTAGTTTGCATCTTCCAGCCTGAATGGTCCACATTCAGGAGAATTCTTACTTTAGGCTGGTTTAAGTTCCTTAGGGCCAAAGGCGGTGGGGATGGATTTTAGTCTTTAATAAGTCAGAGAATGTTCAGCAAATAAAACCTCCCCAAAAGTCACTTCTAAACTTCCAAAATAAGGGGGCTTGATAAAGGCAAAGGCAAATGAGAAAATAAATTGCACCTAATTTTAAATTCAAGTTTACCCTGAAATAGCTAATATGTTCACCGAGAGTTGGCTCTGTTTTAGCTTTGCGACCTATGTCAAGATATATTATTGATTTTAAATAATGGGAAACAACTCATAAAACCTCATTAGTCCTTTCCCTGATCTTTAAATGTCTAAGGGCATCAGATTTAAAGGTAACTTTTGATTGCGTTTATTTGTACCTCCATTGTCACATTTTCACTTCTGCTCTGTTCACTAACTCACCTCAGTAGACCTAAGCATAACTATCCTATAACTCTCTGCCTCTAAAAATAAGAATAAGAAAAATCCTAGAGCAGGTCGAGAATGTGCTATCTTTGTCCCCCATGAATTCAAAGTGGGAAGTTGACAAGCAAGTGGTAAAGTAAAAAGGAGCTTTGTTGCCCTACAAAGGGCTGACCCCGGCTCTTGGAGTCTTCCAGTATCTTATCATTCAATTCTCATTCCCAAGATCACAGACTTTTATCAGAGGTGTCCCTGCAAAGGTGATCTGAGTTTCAGTTATTCTCAGGATGAAATGATTTTTGTCTCACAGGGAATATTTGGGCTTTTAGGAGAGATTTTGATTGTCACACGTGGGGAAAGTGCTACTGACACCCAGAGAGAGGGGAAAGGATAGCTGCAAACATTCATTACACAAGAAAACCATCAGTAATTATCAAGTGCCAAAGACTGAGTGTCATGGCCTAGTGGCTTAGCTAGTGCTTACAGTCTTTGTTTCTGATTCATGATTAGTGATTCAGTTTTGTTTAGACTGGGGGTGGAGAAATGAGGCCCTTATAATAAAAACATCGTATGAGACTAATACCCAAGGACAGTAGAAATGAGTACCAGAAGGATGGGTCCACAGTTGGAAGCTTGTTACAAGTACGGGGGCAAGGAAAGTTAGGATAATGAAAGCACCCGTATGAAAATGATAGTTGGAAATGATCTCTCTGGACAAGAATTGAGTGCTGATGGGGTCGATACCGGCGCGCGCTCTTCCGAGATTCGACCCGGGTGGTCACACTTTTGTGCGGCCGCTCTGCTGCTGATTGACCACAATCCGGAGGCCAGCTAGACTACTTTTGGTCCCAACAACTGCTTGAAGCCATGTCTCTAGACTGTGAACTAAGCCATTGCCCCATGCTGCCCCAGGAAGGGAAATGATACAATTTCTAACATAAATCTCCCTGGACTTAATTACTAAAATACTAAAATACAGAAATTCTAAACAGTTCAGCCACTCGACTTCATATCTCTTCATTCTCAGCAATGGAAAACTAATTATCAAATGCTTCCTTGTCAGTAGGAACAACAATAGTGAGTTTTTCATTGAAATATGGAATGTAATCAAGGTAAAGAGAAAATAAAGTGAAATTTATCTGCTACACAGGCAGGGGTGGGGGCAGTGGGAGGTATACTGGGGTTTTTGGTGGTGGAATATGGGCACTGGTGAAGGGACGGGTGTTCGAGCATTGTATAACTGAGACATAAGCCTGAGAACTTTGTAACTTTTCACATGGTGATTCAATAAAATAAATAATTTTTTTTAATTTTTAAAAAATTTAAATTTAAAAAAAGAACTGAGTGCTGAAAGTAGGTGAAGGGATATATATGATAACCTTTAAGTATATGCATTGCAAATCATAATGCCCAAAAGGAGAGGGAGAGAGAGAGATGGAGAGAGAGAGAAAGAGAGGAGGAGGAGAGGAGAGGAGGAGGAGAGGAGAGGAGAGGAGAGGAGAGGAGAGGAGAGGAGAGGAGAGGAGAGGAGAGGAGAGGAGAGGAGAGGAGAGGAGAGGAGAGGAGAGGAGAGGAGAGGAGAGGAGAGGAGAGGAGAGGAGAGGAGAGGAGAGGAGAGGAGAGGAGAGGAGAGGAGAGGAGAGGAGAGGAGAGGAGAGGAGAGGAGAGGAGAGGAGAGGAGAGGAGAGGAGAGGAGAGGAGAGGAGAGGAGAGGAGAGGAGAGGAGGGGAGGGGAGGGGAGAGGAGGGGAGAGAGAGGCGGGGAGGGGAGAGAGAAGAAAAGTGCTTGCCACAGAGGTAGAGTGGGAGAGGCAAAGCTGTGACAAGAGGGAACTGGGGATACTGGTGATGAGAAATGAATGGACCCTGGTGAAGGGATAGATGTTGTAATACTGTATGACTGAAACCCAATCATAAACAACTTTTTAATTGTGTATATCACAGTGATTCCATTTAAAAAAATATTTAATTAAAAAGAGAATCTGGTGACCCCAAAGTAGACTATCACCTCCTCTGAATATTCAGAATAGTCTCCTGCCTAGCTAACAGTTTTTGTCTAAGAGACCAGGATTTGAGTAAGTAGGCTGAGTAAAGATGACCCTCCTCAGAACACACATGGCCATCATCCACCACACTGAAAAAAAGTCAGAGGGGGAAATTGCTGTAGTTTTGGATCTGAGACCACCATCTTCTTCTTTCATTGAATACTAGGATTCCTTGCTCGTGGACCTCTGGCTTTAGATTTACATCAGTGTCCCTGATTCTCAGGCCTTCGGGCCAACTGAATTGCATCACTGGTTTCTGGCCCTCTGGCTTGCAGATAGAAAGATAACTCAGCTTCCAGAATTACATGAACCAATTCCTACAATAAAGCTCTTGGTCCCAAAGATAAAGTATAACGAATGAGGCATTCACCTTGCCACAAACCTGGTTCAGTCCTTAGCCCCCCTCCCCATATGGTTAACTAAACACTGCCAGGAATGTTCCCTGAGCACAGGGCCAAGACTGCTCCTCGAGAATAACTTGGTGTCGCCTAGCTAAACCTCCCAAAAAAATAATAAAATAAACCTCACATATTTATGTTTAAATGTACTAAACCTATAATAACCAGAGAGATGATCTGCATGTATATATACATACCTATTTGTATGTATACAGATATCTGTGCCTATCTATTGATCCTATAAGCTCTGTGTCACTGGAGAACTAATATATGCAGTATGTTTTGCCAGACACCTGAAATCCAAATCCCTTATGTGTTAAAATCTACTCACTTTAGGTTTCTCAAAGTATGTATTTCTTCCATTTTATCTAGATGAATTTTCACATTTTACCCTGGAAGTTACTTCTTTTTGCATTGTTTTCACATCTTGATGTCATCCAAAAAATATTCTTGCAATAATATTCAACAAATGAAAAGGATTTCAAAACATATTTTCTGTGCCCTTTTTGCTAACTATTAAAGATGCAATAGCTAAGATAATAGAGGCAGACGTGGAATGATCATAGAGATTAGGCTGCTCATAGGCACCCTCATATAATCTTCTCCTTAATTGAGAAACAGAAATTCTTCCTCTCATCCAGGTCCCAACTCAACCTTTCCTTCTTCCACCAAGAGTGTCTGGAATCCACATTCAAATGATCATTCATAAAGGTCTGTGGCAATGCAATAATATAAATATAGGGAACTAATTGAATTATCATACTCTTGAAGCCTAACTCCAAGTAAGCTGACATTACCACAGATGTCTTCTTAGATCAATGCTCAAAGCACCATTTGTTACAGTGGGAGGATCCCTTGACATTTCAAATAAGAGAATGTAAGTACAAAGAAGATGTGTGTGTGTGTGTGTGTGTGTGTGTGTGTGTGTGAATCCCATGGAAAATAAGCTGTGATTCCAACAACTTGGTCTCTGGTGGAAACTGCCGGTTGTCTACCAAAGTGGTTTCTCCACTGTTTCTACAATAATCAAATTGTGGCTGAGTAGCTGGCTTCCTAGTTTAGGCTATTTTTAACACCCTGCAATTACATGTGACCTATGGTTAGCTTCTCCCCAGATGAGATGAGAAGGAATGATGATTTCTGCATCTGGTATAGAAATCTAAAGGCACAAGAAGTGTCTCCCCGTGCGTTCTTCCTAACCTCTTGCTCACTGAGACCCGGTGTTGACCATCCATATTGATCAAAAGACCCTCTACAGGAATTTGGAAAATAGTCCCTGTTACAGCTACTCAGTTCTGTCATTGTAGCACAAAAGCAGTCACAGACAATACATGTGGCTTAACCATGTTTTAATTAAAGTTGGCTTATGGATCTGAGAATTGTTCACATGTTTATTCATGATGAAATCTTACACCGCTTTTATTTGTTTTCAGTTTTTGAAGAATATTCAGAGCAGTCTTAGCTCACAGGTCATGAAAACCAGTATTGACCGAGATTTGGTCAGCAGGCCTTAGTTTGCCAACATGCTAAGGAAGCTTCATCCTTTAAGGGAAAAGAAATTTGAGGCTGAAGTGTTAGTAGAAGGGATAATGCACTTGCTTTGCACATGGTCGAGCTGGATTTGATCCCCAGCATCTCACATGGTCTCCTCAGCCCACCAGGAGTGATCCTGAGTGCAGACCCAGGAGTAACCCCTGAGTATTATTGAGTGTGCCCCCCCCCAAAAAAAAAGGAAAAGAAAAGAAAGAAAAAAGAAGAAACTTGGAACTTATCTTTATTTTTTTTCCTTCTTTGGTTGTTTGGGTCACATCCATCCAACGAAGCTTCAGGGTTACTCTGGCTCTGTACTCAGGAATGACTGCTAGCAGCACTCAGGGGACCATAGGGGATGCTGGGGATTGAACCTGGATCAGCCGCATGCAAGGCAAATGCTCTACCCACTGTGCTATCACTCCAGCCGCAAAGAAACTTGGATCTTTGAGTATCTATTGAGCCAAGCTACCCACCAACCTGAAGCACTCACCTTGAACTTGCAGAAAAGAGAAAAAATCTACATCAATAGCTCTGTTTTGTTCTAGCAGAATCACATTTTACTAGCACTGATACCTTGTCCTTACCTCCTGACCACCCAAGTCACTGATTCATTCCATAGACCCTACCCCCTCATCCTTCAACTCATCAAGCAAGGACATGGGCTCCCCTCCTAACCCATCACTGACCTTTCCACAACTTGAGGGAAAACGCTCGGCCCAGAGCTCCCTTTACCTCCTTGTTCCGAAGACTGTAGATAAGGGGGTTGAGCATCGGGGTCACAATGGAGTAGAAGACAGACACCACCTTGTTGAAGTTGATGGAGGAGGTGACTTTGGTCCGGACATACATAAAGAAGAGGGTTCCGTAGAAGAGGCTCACCACAGTCAGATGAGCCACACAGGTAGAGAAGGCCTTCCGGCGCTCAGCGGCTGAGCGGATATGCAGCAGTGTCCAGACAATGTTGCCGTAAGACACAGCGATCACAGTTGAGGAAACCAGGAGCACCGACAGAGAGACCAGGAAGTCTGCGGTCTCCTTCAAGGTGACATCTGAGCAGGACAAGGCCAGCAGGGGTGAAGCATCACAGAAGAAGTGATCGACAACATTGGGGCCACAAAATGTCAGCTGGGACATGAGGTAGATGGGCAAAATTGGCGTGAGGAAGCCCACCAACCAACATGCAGCTGCTAGACGAATGCAGGTACCCCAGGACACCAAAGCCCCATATCGAAGAGGCATACAAATGGCCACATAGCGGTCATAGGCCATGGCAGCCAGTAGGAAACACTCAGTTGCTCCAAGGAAGGTGAAAATGAAGAGCTGAGATAGACAACCGGCATAGGAGATACTCTTGCCCCCGTCCATCCCGATTAAACCAGCCAACATCTTGGGCACAGTGACTGAAGTGTACCATATTTCAAGACAGGACAAGTGTGTTAGGAAGAAATACATGGGTCTCTGTAAGCGGTGGTCCAAACCCACCACCAAGATGATGGCCAAGTTTTCCATCAAGGTAAACAAGTACATGGCAAGGAAGAGGGTAAAGAAGAGGAGACGTGATTCATGCACTCCAGCAAAGCCCACCATGACAAACTCTGTCACCTGACTCCAGTTCTGTGCGTATGGTTGCATGTGTCGAATAAAAATCTCAGTAGGCATGCATAGCCTACAGGCAGGGCCGCTCAAAGAGAAATTGTGAGTAGCAGAATGGAAATATCTCTCACTTCGAAAAAGCAAAGTGAAGTCAATCTTCCTAACATCAAATAATTTATAGTCTTGGAGGATGACAAGAAAATAGACAACTTCAGTACAAAATGAGAAAGCCCACATAAAAAGATGGAATTTCATGAAAAGAAATAGTGAGGAAACTCAACCCATCTTAAAGAATCAAAGAAATCATCCTGAAAGAAGAGTTGTCCAAGCCAGGGCCTGAAAAATAAGTCTAAGTTAGTGAGATCAAAGATAATGAAGAGAGGCAGGGAGTGGGGTGGGGGGAGGGTAAATGGGGACATTGGTGGCGGGAAGTATACACTGGTAAAGGGATGGGTATTGGGCTGGAGCAATAGCACAGCAGGTAGGGCATTTGCCTTGCACGCGGCTGACCCAGGTTCGATTCCCAGCATCCCATAGGGTCCCCCGAGCACCACCAGGAGTAATTCCTGAGTGCAGAGCCAGGAGTAACCCCTGTGCATCGCCAGGTGTGACCCAAAAAGCAAAAAAAAAAAAAAGCAAGAGACAGGTGTTAGAAAATTGTATGCCTGAAACGCAATCATGAACAACTTTGTAACTGTGTAACTTTGAATCTCATGATGATTCAATTAAAAATTAATTAATTAACAAAAGAAAAAGATAAAGAAGAGAAGGCAGAGCAAGTTTACAGTCACTAACATAACATTGCTCACTCGGGGAAATTTCAAGTAGGAACAGTTTACTGTAGAGGTTAAGATCTTGGCTTCCTGACCAGACATATCTCACTTCAAACACAAAGAACCAAGCTAATGGAACTGTTGTGAACATTTTTATTAGATAGTCCCTCTGAAGCATTTAGGCATCGTATTTGGATCAAAAATGTTACGAGAGCCTTACACACATTCAACTCAATTCCTTGCACCCTATGTGGTTTCTTTAATAAGAGAAAATAATTGGCAGCTTTCAATCATTCTCAATGTGTTTTTGACACTCTGTCCATCAAGTTGGGGCTAGCACTGCTCCCTTGAGTCTGGGCTTTGTAACTGCTGGACAAGAAATTAAGATGAAAATCATGCTTGGCCTTAAGAAAATATTTTCTCAGGGCTGAAGAGATAAAGTGGAGGGTGCTTTCTTGCATGAAGCCTACTGGAGTTCAATCCTCAGCACCTCCTATAGTTTCCCTAGAATCATCAGAAGTGGTCCTTGAGCACAGAATCAGAAATAAGCTCTGAATACCACCAGAGGTAGGGCAGGGCAGGGCGAAGGAAAGAAGGAAAGAGAAGGAAGGAAGGAAGGAAGGAAGGAAGGAAGGAAGGAAGGAAGGAAGGAAGGAAGGAAGGAAGGAAGGAAGGAAGGAAGGAAGGAAGGAAGGAAGGAAGGAAGGAAGGAAGGAAGGAAGGAAATGAGGGAGGAAGGGAGGGAGGGAGGGAGGGAGAGAGGGAGGGAAGGAGGGAGAATGAAAGAAAAGAAAGAAAGAGAAAAAGAAAGAAAGAAAGAAAGAAAGAAAGAAAGAAAGAAAGAAAGAAAGAAAGAAAGAAAGAAAGAAAGAAAGAAAGAAAGAAAGAAAAGAAAGAAAGAAAGAAAGAAAGAAAGAAAGAAAGAAAGAAAGAAAGAAAGAAAGAAAGAAAGAAAGAAAGAAAGAAAGAAAGAAAGAAAGAAAGAAAGAAAGAGAAAGAAAGAAAGAAAGAAAGAAAGAAAGAAAGAAAGAAAGAAAGAAAGAAAGAAAGAAAGAAAGAAAGAAAGAAAGAAAGAAAGAAAGAAAGAAAGAAAGAAAGGGAAAGGAAGGAAGGAATGAAGGAGGGAAGGAAGGAATGAAGGAATGAAGGAGGGAAGGAAGGAAGGAAGGAAGGAAGGAAGGAAGGAAGGAAGGAAGGAAGGAAGGAAGGAAGGAAGGGAGGGAGGGAGGGAGGAGGGAGGGAGGAAGAGAGGGAGAAAGAGAGGGAGGGAGAGAGGGAGGGAGAGAGGGAGGGAAGGAGGGAGGGAGGAAAGGAGGGAGGGAAGGAGGGAGGGAAGGAGAAAGAAAGAAAGAAAGAAAGAAAGAAAGAAAGAAAGAAAGAAAGAAAGAAAGAAAGAAAGAAAGAAAGAAAGAAAGAAAAGAAAGAAAGAAAGAAAGAAAGAAAGAAAGAAAGAAAGAAAGAAAGAAAGAGAGAGAGAGAGAGAAAGAAAGGGAGAGAGAGAGAGAAAAGAGAATCCTCTTCTTGCCTCTTTTAATCAAGCCACCATAATGTGGGAAAACCAAGGCAGCCACAAGCTGAAGTCTCCAACCCTCGACCTTAGCTGAGCTCCTACTCCCAGCCACCAAGTTCAATGAGGCACAAATTCCTCATTCAAGGCCCCCGCCCCCCCCCACCAGCTCACCCCACTGACATTGAACCCTCATTCGATGAGACCTCATTCAATGAGATTTGTGACCTAAATCAGTGAGCATTTTTCCCATAAGATACTACGATTTCAGTGGTTAGTTCATTGCCAATAGATAACTGATCCAAGGACAGGCTAATTCTTTTCACCTTGAGCAAATTACTCAAAATCTCTGACCCTTTGGAAGAAAAGAAAGTGTGTTTGGCCTCTGGTCACAAATGCCTGAACTGGAATTTGAATCCAATGTTGCCTGAGTTAAAACCGTTGCTCTTTCCCCTCCAATTAATTAAGCAGCTTCCTTCTGACTTCAACGGCCCAAGATTTCTTGGCCATGAGAACATGTCGAGATACAGAATCAGAGAAAGGTCAAAGAATCAGATTCCTGAGCATCTCTCCCATGCCAAATTCCATGCTCCGGCATCCCTACAGTGGGCCATCTGTAAACACTGGCTTCCTGGCTGAATAATTACAAGGCGGCCCCAGATGCTTTATGCTCCTATTGGAAATTTCAGGGTCTGAGTCCCCTTTTGCAGTTTGGCTCAGAAAATAGCAGCCTAGAGATGGGTACTTTCCTTTCCTCGAAGCCTTTTCCTACCGAGCAGCTCACTCGCTGCACGCAGGCAGTGGAAGCCAGGTTTGACTTGCTGTGTTACACAGGCACTTTCTGGATGTGTTCACTCTTGTTCCTCATCATGGTAGCACTGTAGCACTGTCGTCCCGTTGTTCATTGATTTGCTCGAGCGGGGACACACCAGTAACGTCTCCATTGTGAGACTTGTTGTTACTGTTTTTGGCATATCGAATATGCCATGGGGAGCTTGCCAGGCTCTGCCGTGTGGGGCGGGATACTCTCGGTAGCTTGCCAGGCTCTGATAGGGATGGAGGAATCGAACCCGGGTCAGCCATGTGCAAGGCAAACGCCCTACCCGCTGTGCTATCGCCCCAGTTCTCATCATTAAGAGCATGAAATTTAGAGTCAAACAGGTCTGAAGATCTGCACGCAGCTGAAGACTGGAAGTCTGAGACGGAGAATTCTTTGTGGTATGGTGAGAGAACTTTTTTGCGTTACAGATTATGAAATTCTCCTTGGATCTTCAGAAAGAGGGCTTGAGAGCCCCAGAGAGAATCTTTTATAAGCACAATAATCCCATACATGACCCTCCACCAGTCACCTTCCAAAGCCCTGTCTCCTAATTCTATCACACTGAGGATTTTCACAAATGCATTCAGAGGAAGGATGAACGTTTCATCTCAATCAACGAGTGAATGTTATTTGGTAAAACTGGGTCACGGATATAAACTCACCTTTAGTTGGATTTCTTCTTGTGCATAAATCTGAACTATTTCACGATAAAACTCCATTAAATAGGGGGCAGGAAGGAAACTGGGGACATTGGTGGAGGGGAAGTTTCCAATCCTCCTATCCCTTACTGCCACCCTCCCAAGAACTGTGCTGTGGGGCTGGAGTGATAGCACAGCAGGGAGGGCATTTGTCTTGCACTCGGCCAACCCGGGTTCAATTCCCAGCATCCCATATGGTCTCCCGAGCACCGCCAGGAGTAATTCCTAAGTGCAGAGCCAGGAGTAACCCCTGAGCATCGCCAGGTATGACCCAAAAAGAAAAAAAAAAGAAGAAGAATTGTGCTGAGTAAAAGAACCTCCACTGAAATAGAAAGAAAAAAAAAAGAAGAGGAAGAGGGGTGAGGGTGTGGATTAAGTCCCTCCCCAGAACCATCTCTTTGCTATCTCATTTAATCCTCACAACAATACTTCTATCCTCTGACCTAGCCTTCATATGATATGTCCCAAGTTATATGTTATATGCAAGTTATATGCAAGCAAAACTCAGAGCAATTCGAATAAGCTCAAAGAACCAGTCAATGCACGGCAGAGAAATAACTCATACCCTGGGCTAACCCCATACTTTCCTTCCGCCTCTGCTATGTCATTTCACCCAAGGACACAGCCGCACCCAGAGGCAGGCCCAGACTGTGAGGTTAATTGATCTGCAGCTCAGAGCGCAGCTCGAGGAATTCCCTGCAGGCTCAAATGACTTGTAGGAACACAGCGAGGTTCCCAGGGCTGCTAACAGCATCCGTCTTCTCTCTCGGGTCAGGAGAACTTGATCAACCAAGTGCACAGTGCAGAAAGCAAACGGTCAGCGGGAGAAAAGAGGGTCACGGGGAACAATCACAACACAGGGAGAGAGGCCACACGATGACCGGCCTAATTTGGCGGCCTCAAAAGACGGTGCAGCTCCCTTGGTTAGCATTTCCCCCAACAAATTATGGAAAGCAGTTTGGGGCCTGTGCAGGGAAATTAAAAACTTGCTTCCTGCAGCTATTTACTTGGGCAAAGCTTTAATGATTCTGGTGTGAGATGTTGGGTTTCGCCTCCACTGCAGTCCTCTCCACCTGGCCTCTGGGAGAACTACCCCGGAAGGTGAGCAGGAATTGGGAAATGAACTTCTTAAACTGCAAGTAATCACTGTAGCACTGTCATCCCGTGGCTCATCCATTTGCTCGAGCGGGCACCAGTAACGTCTCCATTGTGAGACCTGTTGTTACTGTTTTTGGCCACAGGTAGCTTTGTTACTGTTTCAAGCCACAGGTAGTTTGCCAGGCTCTGCTGTGCGGTCGAGATACTGTTGGTAGATTGCCAGGCTCTCCGAGAGGGACAGAGGAATCAAACCCGGGTCAGCAGCATGCAAGGCAAACGCCCTACCCACTGTGCTATTGCTTCAGCCCAAAATGCAAGTAATGATTTCAGAAAACGACCACCACCACCGTGGACAGGCAATAGTGGTGGAACCCATGGCCCTGCCCTCTGGGTCCTCTCTGTCTGCTCCCTCTGCTCTCTCTGGCTCCAGCTTCCTGCGGCCCTCACTTGAACCTTGACTCTCTCACTATTCCACTCACAGACTCCCCTTCCTGAGTCCATAGCGCCCCCCAACTCTAGAATCAGAGGAATTTAGTTTGACTCTGCCATGATCAGGCTCCAGCTACCTAATTTGGGGGAGATGCATTCATGGTGATGAGGCTCGATTTCCTCCTCTTCCATTGGGGGAGGATTGGACAGCTTTGGCAAAGCTGATCCGAAGATCAACGGAAACAATATCAGGAGAAAGTCCAAGATCAACTTCTGCCTCTCCTGAGACTCCCTCCTGGGCTTACTTACAATTCTCTGCATAAAGCCGTTAAGACAGACAAATCCGGGGCTGGAGCAATAGCACAGCGGGTAGGGCGTTTGCCTTGCATGCGGCCGACCTGAGTTCAATTCCCACCATCCCATATGGTCCCCCGAGCACCGCCAGGAGTAATTCCTGAATGCAGAGGCAGGATGGGTGTGACCCAAAATGAGGCAAAAAAAAAAAAAAGACAGACAAATCCTATGAGGCCAGCTGTCTGAAACACAATGCCATCTCACTCTTGTCCCCTCTTGCCTCCATAGTTCTGTCACAGCCCCTTATCATTGGAGAGATCACTGTTTGCCTGGGATATCACACATATACATACCCAAGAAAGTTCCTCAAAGACAGTGCTTTGTCTGATCCTTGCTATGGCCAGCATCAAAAAAAAAAAAAAAAAGAGAGAGATCAGGTAGTAAAAACGTTGACAGGAGGCTGGAGAGATTGCTCAATGGGCTGGAGCATATGTTTTTCATGTAGGAGCCCCTGAGCTCAAGCCTTAACACCTTAGAGAGAACCTTTGGGAGTGACACCACCCCCCTCCCATCTCAAGCAAACAATGGGCTCAAAAACCAAATATAGGTCCTGACCCCATGCCAGGCTGTCTTCACCAGGGCACCTCTGAGGAGGGCAAGTTGAGTTTCCCTCCCCACCCCAAGCAGCACCCCAGAAGCCAATAACCTCCAGAACCCAATGGCCTCCATGCTCAAGGCCACTCTCCATCAGCTCAGACAAACCTCACCTACAGGGGAACCTACAGAAAAACCCAGGTATGTAGGACCCGGGACTGAGATCTCCACGCCCACTCGGAACAAGACTGGGCCTCCTCCCCCCAGGCCCCCAGTTTTCCAGTAGCTTGGCAGTCACACCCACAAACTGCCCCCAGAGCCATATAACCTCTCAGTGGCCAAGACCCAGAGACTATGAAATAAAGCTCCTGGGAGAGAGCAACACAGAACATCCTGAAGTCCTCTTACACTCTAGCCCACTGATGTACCAAAAGTAGCACACATTTGTTTGGTTTTAATATACATGCTTGTAATTTCTTATATAAGGGCTTAGATGACTCCAGGGTGAAACACAATAATCTTAACTCTCTTCCATCTAATGGCGATGAGAAGGTGCATGGTGGTGGAATTGGCGTTTGAACATTATTTGTAATGAACTATTGTGAACAACTTTATAAAATTTAAAATTAAAAATATATATACATAATAAAAGTATAGATGCATGTTCCCAACATCAGAGTGGCTCAAAGCACCGCTTCCTGTCCACCTCCAACTACCTACTGTAAGGAAAAGAAGCCCACAACACTTGTCAAGAAAACCATCCAATTTGAGTGTTGAAATCTATACAACTCTCCTGCCCAGTTGCTCTAGGAAAAATTCCTGCAAGAATAATGTCTTTGTACCTCCCACTGGTCTTGGGTGGTAGAGAAGTCTTACATATTATTTTTTTTAGCTACTGCATTGAATTTTTTTAATTTCCTGAAAATAATCCTATATAAGATTAAACTCTGGCCCCCCAGGTCCCAGATTTCCTCAGTTTTCAGGTAGGGTATTTGAGAAGGGGGAGGAAAGAACCTTGTCATGTGAGTCCCTGTCACCACCCCCACCCCCTTGCATTAGACTTGCTCCAACTGGCTAGTCAGTGGCAAAGACCAGAGAAGAGGAAAACACGGTCTGACCCCAGGCCCTCCCTCCTTCCATTTTCCCAGAGGCTGGCATTTCTAAAACTGAACCAGATCAATCCGCTGAGTGCTGGTCTTATAATGCAGCTTTTGGCTCAAGGGGGGATGCTTTTGCCTGTGGCCTTCCCATGAGAGAAATAAATGTGAAACGGGGGCACCAGAAAAATCAAGAGATCTCCCTAGTCTGGTGTGCAAAGGAGAGATTCCAGTCCCGCGGCAGACTGGAGAATCCACACACAAGCGCAAAGGAGCCAGGTTGGGAATCAAACTTCCTGAGCTTTCTCTCTTCTTCTGGGATGCTGTGTCAATTTTACAGAATATTGTGTGAATCAATGAGAGGGTGCACTTGCAGTCTGAAAAACTATACGCTCTGGGAAGACCTCCTTATTATCTTATTTCCATTGTTTATGGACTGCATGATCGCTACAGAATTTTAATAAAGGGAAAGCCTAGGGAACGACAATCTCAGTGGAGCCCAGAGCATGGCCATGAAGCTGCACTTGAACGAGAAAATTGATTTTGTTTAGAAAATAGGCTGACTGGAGGGGCCAGGCGGGGCTGAAGGGAAACCAAACCCTTGTGTCTCTTGGCACCCCCGACATGTGCTTAAGCAAATCAATCGAATGCCATTAAATTCTATCTCCTCGTTTAGAAAGCAGATTGATATTTAAAGCCACCAGTGACTCTGTTAAAGAGCTTTTGAAGGAATCGAGTGGGGATAAATAGAGAAAACTACTTGGAAGAAGGGACTGGTTGATAGCAGTCAGGATCCTTGCTCTAGATATGGGATCTCTGGTTGAAAAGGTTCTTTCCAGAAACCTGCTAGTGGCCCTCTGGTTTCTGTTGCAAGTTTCCAGCATTCGAGTAATTTTTAAAATGAAGCATCCTTTGACCAAGCACTCAGGGATCTCTAAAAGAGCCACTCACCTGCCCTCTGCTATTTCCCTAGCTCTTCTCTTGGTGGAACACAAAGGCCAAGATGCTCAGAGCCTTGGAGCAAGTGACAAACACAGTTTACTGGATCCCGTTCTACAGTAAGGCGCCCACATTCAAGAACTACAACTCCTCTGTATCTGAGAAGACAGAGACTCACCATTAGCTGAGCTCCAGAGGGAAGAAAAAAGGAATTGTTAAGAGCTATTAAATGACTCAGACCCCACCTACATATCTCTGACAGTGCAGGGGTGACCCAGGGGATCAAGTGTCCATGGAGACTAGAAACACTCAAACAACAAAGGAAAGAAGATAATAAATCATGGAAACTCTGTCCCAGAAGGCGAGGCAAAAGCCATGCTGAAGACACAAGTTTGTAGCCTAACGAAGTGGAGTGGAGGGGTCAGCCATAGGAGGTCTCGTGCCAGCTGGACTGCACTAAGGGTCTCCAGCTGTGTCAACTACTCAACACTTGGGTAAAATTAAATCTCAACAATTTCATCGGACCAGAGCAGAGTGGGCCATAGTACAACAGGTAGGGCATTGGCCTTGCACGCGGGTGACCTGGGTTTGATCCCTCGTATCTCATATGGTCCCCAGATCACCACCAGGATAAATTCCTGGGTGCAAAGCCAGGAGTAAACACCCCTGGGTATTGCTGGGTGTGACTCCCCCCGCCACCGCCTGCTCCAAAAAAAAGGTAAAAAAATTGTTTTCAACAATTTTACATGAGTAAAGACCAGATGAGTTCTTTCTCTAACACAGGAGGCCAGATAACCCCACCCACCTATCTGCCCTTTATCCCCTAGAAAATAATCTGTAATGATAACAATGAATTTTGCTGAGTCGCTGCTGAGAGCAATACAGTTGTGAGAAGCCCGGCCTCAATCCTCTTTGGCTCGTGGTGCCAAAGAGGCTGTGACCAAGGGTCACTTTGATGCTCACCTCAATATAACAGCCCAATTACCTTCCTTAAAGAGCTCTTCTAGAACATTTGATGGTTATCTACAAATTGGGTGACCTTTTTACTCCATAAATTATATAGGGCATCATTTGGCCATAAAGCAAAGGGACTATTAGAGAAGGTGAGAATCCACTGAGTTTGATTATAGGAGACAGTCCAACCAATGTTAATAGGCCCCAAGGGCCGTGTGATGACTGCCCCTTTAACCTATCCCAAACACATCGTATCATTTCTCTTGGTGTCATAAAACTCAGCCCCAGCCTTAATTTTTCAGGGACGAATATCTTGCTTGCCAAAGGCCAGAGAGATAGTACAGTGGGTAGGATGTTGGCCAAACCTGGTCACACAGCTGACCCAGGTTTGATCCCTGACATCCCATCGGGTACCCTGAGCACCGCCAGGAGTAACTCCAGAGTGTGGAGCCAGGAGTGACAATCCATGATCACTGTCGGGTGTGCTCCAAAAGCAAAAAATTAATAAAATCTTGCTTGCCAACCTACAAAGTTCCTTGGTGCAGAACCTGGTCTTATATTTCACAGCATCCAGGAAGCCTGGGACTGAGTCGCTGAATATAAAACATCATCGATCTGGATTTGAATACCACACCAACTTCTCCATGGATGAATTATCTTAAATTTGTCAGTCCCTCTAAGCATGTTTTCTCGCCTCTCATGTTAAAGAAACAATCTAACGAAGAGATCAGTGAGGCAGCAGAGATGGATTCACTCAACAGACACAGGGCATTCATTTTACTATAAAACTTTGAGCTCTGATCAGGAAGGAGTACTACTAATCACTGCTCGGTGGGGGCCAGAGGAGATAGATCTTTCTTAAAGGAGACTGACTCCCCAAACATACAAAGCAAATATATCCTCTTCTGAAATATATATGAAATACATATAAAAAAAATCACTAGAAAGAGCACACTGCCCCCAGAGATAGGGATTTCCAGAGGAAAGAATAGCAGAAGGGTCAAGAAAATTGAGATCCTGAGGCTGAAGCGATAGCACAGTGTGTAGGGCACTTGACTTGCACACGACCAACCCGGGTTCGATTCCCAGCATCCCATATGGTCCCCTGAGCACCACCAGGAGTAATTCCCGAGTGCAAAGTCAGAAGTAACCCTTGTGCATCACCAGGTGTGACCCAAAAAGAAAAAAAAAAGAAGAAGAAGAAGAAGAAGATGAAGAAAATTAAGATCCACCCCAACCTCTCAGACCTCTCAGGTCCTGCTGATTCCTTTCTCCTCTCACCTTCCAGAACATTTTCTTTTCCTTCTACTTGACCCACTCTGCCTTTGTGATATAAACCCATCACCCTTGCTGGTTTCTTAAGCTTGGTCACTTTATCTTTTGTCCTAGTTTAGCCTGAAGTCCAAAAAGTGAGCAATTCATGGCAGAATGTCCCTCTGGGAATTAGGGTAATAAAAGAGGTTTTGAATGATCGTGTTTCTATTCCCTTCTCCTTGCCCAAGAAATCGAATATCCCAGATAGGAATTTTAGCACACAGGTTTCAGCAGAACAAATACTTTGCAAAGGAAGAAGAAAACAGACTAAAGCAAAAAAAAGCAACAAGTTACTGTCATCCTTCTGAGAAAAAAAAAATGAGAAATTGTTGCTTTTGTTGTTGTGTTGCTGTTGTTGTTGTGTATTGGTTGGGGGCCATACCTGTAGTACTCAGCAGCCACTCCCAGTGGTACTGAGGGAAATCTTTTGTGTTAGGGATCAAACCCAGGCCACCTTCATGCAAAACATGCACTTTGACCTTTGGTCTTAATTGCTGTATGATGAGCAAGGTAGACTTGCGTAGAATTCTCTGCAACATTCAATCTTTTCAAAATGATATTTTAGCCTTAATAGACCCATCAGGCTGGAGTGATAGCATAGGGGGTAGGGCGTTTGCCTTGCACACTGCCAACCTGGGTTCAATTCCTCCGTCCCTCTCGGAGAGCCCCAGCAAGCTACCAAGAGTATACCGCCTGCACGGCAGAGCCCGGCAAGCTACCCATGGTGTACTCGATATTCAAAAAATAGTAACAACAAGTCTCACAATGGAGGCTTTACTGGTGCCTGCTCAAGCAAATCGATGAGCAACGGGATGACAGTGATACAGTGATACAGTGAACAGATCCAACATAAAATATATATTTTATCTATTTTTGCATGGTCTTCTTAAAATGTACTTTTCATATAGTTTAGTAACATTTTTTTACATTGAATTACCATAAATTACAAAGTTATTCATGGTTGAGTTTCAGGCATACAATGTTCCAATACCAATTCTTTTAGCAGTCTCTGCTTTCCTCTACCAATGTCCCTGGTTTCCTTCCCACACTCCCCCTCCTTATTTAAGCCAGTTTTATTATAAAATATTTCAGATTTATTCACAAGAAGAAATTGAACTAAAGGTGAGTGTGTATCCACTACCCTGTTCTATCAAATAACATTCATTTGTTGGTAGAAATGAAAAGTTTATGTTTCTCCAAAATGCATTTGTGGAAATCCTATACTTCAGTGTGATGGCATTAGGAGACAGGGCTTTGTAAGGCAATTGGTGGTGAGGGTTTTCCCTCATGTATTGGATTATTGCCCTATAAAAGGGTTTCCAGGGAGCTCTCATGCCCTCTTTCTGAAGATACAAGGAAAATTTGGCAATCTGCTACTCAGAGGAGTTCTCTTACCAGACTAGGAAGGTTCCTTGATTCAATATTTCCAGTCTTCAGCCTTGTGAGAAAAATTTCTGCTGTGTACAAGCTACGGAGACAATGGTATTCTCTTATGAAAGACAAAACTCAGCAATATTTACCTAAGATTCATTTTCCAAAAACACAATAGATGGATGGATGAATGGGAAATGGATGGATGGATGGATGGATGGATGGATGGATGGATGGATGGATGGATGGATGGATGGATGGACGGATGGATAGAGAGAGATCAATGGTGATGTTGCTGAAGCCTTATTTAACTATTTTTAACCCATCATCTTCATTCCTTCCTCAGAATTAACACATTCTGTGCTGACTTGCCCATGTAAGAGCTCATACATATGCTCATAACATGCTTATGTCACTTATTATCCATAAACATACATTATTTTGTTTTGCTTATCTTTTAAATGCATAGATGGCAGTAAATTATACATTACTTTATATCTTGTTTTTCTCATAAAATTGTGCTTTTAGTGTATACTTGTTGGTTTGGGAGTCACATCCAGTGGTGCTTAGGGCATACTCTTGGCTCTGTGCTCAGGGCTCACTCACTCCTAGCGGGGCTCAGGGGACCATATGTGGTGCCAGAGATCAAACCTAAGTGGACCAGCCTCCCACTGTTCTATCACTCCAGCCCGCTGCTTTTAATACTTTTTGTATTGACATTTGCCATTCTAGTTCATTCATTTTAATTTATGTGTATATTCCAGCTCTTCCAGATAAATGACATTAGACATTCTAAAAGTGAAGAGGCTCATTCCTGGTAACACGTGCCTTAACATCCCTTTAGGTGACTCTGAATGAGCTAATATTTACGAACTGCTGCTCCTGGCCAATGAAATTGACTCATATCAAATCACCTGGAAATAGCCAGCGTTGGCAGGTCTGTGGTGAGAAAGGAACCCTCATCCACTATTGATGGGAATGTCATCTGGTACAACCCCTGTGGAAAGCAATATGGATATCTATCAAAAAATAAATAACAAGAATAGAAGTATCATGCAATTCAGCTATATCATTTCTTTGCATCTATTCCCAAAACACAGAAACATGAATTCTAACAAATATATGCATACCTATGTTCATACAGATGAATGGATCAAGAAGTTGTGGTATTGGTGTAATATTATTTGGACATAAGAAAAAATAAGTCATACAATTTGTTGCTATGTGGATGGATCTGGAAAGTATGTTGAGTGAAGTTAATCAGGGCACAGACACAGAATGATCTCTCTCATATGTGGGATATAAAGAAATATAGTAAGGTACTCGTCAATACACTGGCTTAGCTCTTCACACACTACCTGTCTGAATGCAAAGTTCCGTACCAATGGAAAAAGCAGCAGGACCGTTCTGTTGTAGAAAAAGAGAGATATCCACGACATCGGCAACTATCACCCAATCTGCCTGTTGTCCGTCGTCTGCAAGTTGTTCACTCGTGTCACCCTGAATAGAATAGGCAGAACACTAGATGAAGGACAACCATGTGAGCAAGCTGGGTTCCGAAAAGGATTCAGCACAATTGACCATAACCACACAGTGACCAAGTTCATTGAAGTTTCGTGAGAATTCAAGACGCAACTCTGTCTAATATTCATTGATTTAAAAAAGGCCTTTGATTCTGTTGAGACTGAAACGATCATCGAAGCCCTAGCCAAATGAGGTGTTCAAACTCATTACATCAGGATCCTCTGTAAGCTGTATTACAGATTCATCACCAGGATCTCACCATTCTACAAGAAAGTAATCATCGACATAAAGAGAGGGGTTCAGCAGGGTGATACCATTTCACCAAAACTCTTCAGTGCCACCCTCGAAAATGTCATGCAATTACTGGAATGGGAAGGAATGAGAAGGTCAGCAACTACACCACCTCCCCTTCACTGATGACATCGTTCTAATAACACCAAACATTAGCCAAGCAGCACAAATGCTGGCCCACTTCGATCACGAGTGTGGAAGGGTCGGACTGTAGCTGAATCTCACCAAGACAATGTTCATGAGAAACAAACTAGTCCCTGATGTTCCATTCGCTCTCAATAGAACGAACATCTCCGAATGCAGCAGCTATGTGTACCTGGGTCAAGAACTCAACATGAGGAACAACTTGGCGCCAGAACTGCGCAGGAGGAAGAGAGCAGCGTGATACACCTTCAAGAACATAGAAGTAGTGGTTAAGAGGATGAAGAATCTCTAGCTCTGGGCACATCTTTTCCACTCCACCATTCTTCCTGCACTAACATATGCCTCAGAGACCTGGGCCCTACGAAAACAGGACGAGAACGCTATTCAGGTATCCCAAAGAAAAATCGAAAGAGCAATGGTTTGAATATCACATTTCACTCAAGTGAGAGAAGGAATCCGGAGTTCCGACCTCTGTCAATGATCAAGAATCAGGGGTACTGTCTCGTTTGCCAAGGTGTCGAAAATCAGATGGGCTGGACACATAATGCAATTTAGAGACAACTGCTGGACTAGAGCTGTTACAGACTGGATTCCATGGGATGTTAAAAGACCTTGTGGCTGCCCACCTACAAGATGGTCAGACTTCTTCATCAAAACCCCAAATGAACGGTTTGAGGCTTTTTGTGTTCCTGGAGCAAGCAGATACCATTGGGCTACACTAGCATGCGACAAGGACGAATGGAGACATTACTGGCACCCGCTTGAGCAAATCAAAAATTAATGGGATGACAAGTGATACAAGTAAGGAAATGACAAATGGAAGGTAGCATAACAATTGTGGAGGGAAGCGTCCATTTTGGAAAACAGAGTACTGAAAGGAAATGTAAAGTGCCTAACAGAGATGGGTTGGGCAGCAGGAGAGTAACAGGGAATATTGGTGGAGAAAAATGGACACTGGTGTCTGAACATTGTATACCTGAAATTCCATCATAAGTAACTTGATGACTTTGTAACCCATAGTGAACCCATTTTTTTAAAGTTTTGGTATCACTGTATCACTGTCATCCTGCTGTTCTTTGATTTGCTCTAGTGGGCGCCAGTAACATCTCCATTCGTCCAGCCCTAAGATTTTAGCAGCCTCTCTTTACTCGTCCTTCCCAACAATACCACATTGAAGGCTCTTTCAGGATCAGGGGAATGAGACCCATCATTGTTACTATTTTTGGCATATTGAATACGCCACGGGGAGCTTGCCAGGCTCTGCCATGTGGGCACGATAGTCTTGGTTGCTTGCATAGTTCTCTGAGAGGGAGAACTAGACAATAAGAGGTCGTGCTTCCAGGAGCTTTGTTTTATAGTCTCTGTATCTTGGCCATTGATGGGATTACACAGCACTGGGGTAGTTTGTGGGTGTGACTGCCAAGCTACTGGAAGATGGGGGATCTGGGTGGAGGAGGCCCAGTCCTGATCCAAGCAGACTTGAAGATCTCAGCCCTGGGTCCCACACACCTGGGTTCCTCTGCCGGTTCCTTCATGCATGAGGCTAATCCAAGCATGTGGAGAGTGGCCTTGAGCATGGCTGTGGCTGGGTTCTGGAGGTCTTCAGCTGCCGGGGCTCTGCTCGGGGTGGGGAGGAAAACTCAATCTGTCCCTCTCCGAGGGGCCCCGGTGAAGACAGCCAGGTGCAGGGACAGGATTTTTGGTACAATAGAATATTATGCAGTTCTAAGAAAGAACAAAATCATGCAATTTGTAGCAACATGGATGAACCTTGCTGAATGAAGTCAGAAGGAAAGGGTTAGATAGAGAATGCGCTCTCTCTTTTTTTTATTTTTTTTAAATATTATTGAGGCACTATGAGATAGTTACAAGCTTTCATGTTTGGGTTACAATCTCACAATGATCAAACACCCATCCCTCCACTAGTGCACATTCCCCACCACCAATATCCCAGGTAAACCCCCCCTTTCCCACCCTCCCCCTGCCTCTATGGCAGACAATATTCCCCCTACTGTCTCTCTACTTTTGGGCATTACAGCTTGCAACACATTACACTGGGAGGTCATCATGTTTGGTCCATTATCTACTTTCGGCATGCATCTCCCATCCAAACGAATGCTCTCTCTCCTATACGGACTAAAAGATACACAGCAATATCGCAACAAAGGGATGAAGGCAACATAATGGGAAAACTGATCCACACAATTGAGTTGGTGGGCAGTAGAGGTCAAAAGGAGGGACATTAAATCTTTGGTGCAGAGTTAGAATTATGTACATGAGGAACCATCATTAATAGTATTGTAAATCACAGAATCTCAGCAATTGAAAAGAAAAGAATTGCTGCTCTAGGATAAAAATACCTAACTGGGAATCTCCAAGTTGACAAATCATGCCAACATGTTCTCCAAAACATTTACTCCAACTATATTCCACCAACTGTAGTTGCATTATTGTGTTTCTCATACAAAGCTGACACCAGTCAATCCAGTCTCACAGCTTGGACCCTCTGAGGACTCAGCAGCCTGTCAAATGCATACTGACCACATGGATTTTTCTCTGCTATGGTTGTGTTCCTTCAGCTGTGGAAATTCTTTGCATTTTCTAAACACACATACTTTGTTATATAAATAGTTCATCTTCTGCATGTGTGTTTACTTTACTTATTGGAAGTGACTTTTAAGTTTTATGTACTGAAGTGTGCCTACTTTCCTTGCCCTGTATAGTTTATGCTTTTATACTTTAACAAAAATGGATTCTAAAAAATGTTCAGTTTTATTTTCAGTTTTCGTTTTGTTTTTTTTATTTTAATTTTATTCTTTAATTAGTGAATCACCATGAGGGTACAGATACAGATTCACACATTTTCGAGCTTGTTTTTCCCTCATACAATGTTCGCAAACACATCCCTCCACCAGTGCCCATTCTCCACCACCAATAAACCCAGTATCCCTCCCACCCCCCAATTCCATCTCCCCCCACCCCACCCTGCCTCTGTGGCAGGGTATTCCCTTTTGATCTCTCTCTCTCCAATTGGGTGTTGTGGTTTTTCAATAGGGGTATTGAGTGGCCATTGTGTGTTCAGTCTCTAGTCTACTTTCAGCACGCATCTCCCTTCCCACGCGGGATCTCCAACCACATTTTACTTGCTGTCCCCTTCTCTATCTGAGCTGCCTTTTTCCCCAGCACGTGAGACCAGCTTCCAAGCCATGGAGCCAACCTGCTGGTACTTATTTCTACTATTCTTGGATACTAGTCTCCTACTCTGTTAAAAAATGTTCAGTGTTTAATGCCCAAAAGGAAGAGAGAGAGAGAGAGAGAGAGAGAGAGAGAGAGAGAGAGAGAGAGAGAGAGAGAGAAGAAAAGTGCCTGCCATAGAGGCAGGCAGGGGGTGGGGGGTGGGGTTGATGAGAGGGAACCTGGGGTGGGGACACTGGTGCTGGGAAATGATGTACACTGGTGGAGGGACGGGTGTTCGAATACTCTATGACTAAAATCCAATCATGAACAACTTCGTCATGCTCTATCCAACAGTGATTCAATTAAAAAAGGCTAAAATTAAATAAGAGATGTTCAGTTTTTACTCTTCTCACTCCTTCCTTTAATGCAAACGGACTTGATCTTTGTGTATGATGTGAAAAAAAGGTCTAATTTTTAATTTTTCCATATTGGTAACATCCTTCCTCATTAATTAATAGTGCCACCATTTTGTGTTCGCCTCAGCCAATTACTGATGCTCTCTGCTCCAAACATTAGAAAACAGCTGGGTTTCACGTAGGCATTCCCCGTTTTTAGTCAATATTACAACTGGACAAGCACTGGCAAGAGAGTCAGCAATAAGGATCAGTAGACTGGAAGAGTTGAGGCTGGCTCCCATACATTACCTGGAAACCACAGTGAGGTGCTTCGTAAAGGAAGAGTTTATGGGCTTTTATTGGGGTCAAAGGTAAGGAAGGTCTAAGGTTCCCCAGGCTCATTCTTTATTGGCAACTTTAAATTTTAAAACTGGGGGATTTAAAATGCCACGAGAGAAAGGAAGAAAACATTAATGAAAGTCACCCTAACTGACCCCACACAGTTATCCCCAAAATAAAGGCGATTTTTGGTGGCAGGCAGAGGCTGGCAACTGTGTTTATTAGAGACTCTCTTTGAAGTGAGCGCCTGGGCTTCAAAGCTTAAGGCGGGCACTTGCATTACTTGCATTACAAAAGCAGAAAACCCAGATGCCACGGTTTACACTGTAACCACTTATCAATAATTTACACACTGATAAACGTCAGACATGAAAGGGAGAAACGCAAGCTATCTAACAACTTCATGTGTATTGACCAAGCTTTTTTTTCCCCCTCAGTATTACTCATTACAGAAAAAATAAGTGAGACAGAAAGAAAATGAAGCCAAGTTCCAAATGAGAACGCAAACCAAATTTTAATAGAAAAAAATTCCAAGGAGAAAAATGTTTAAGGAAACCGGTGAAAGGTCAACAAATCAACAATCAGAACATGAATTTGCTTACATGAAAACGGTTTTATAGGGTGATCAAATGAAGCTTAAAGTAAATATATTAAAATTCAAATAAATAAATCAAAACTCATTAAAACAACTAAAAATCTACTACACTATGTCTATTAGATGGAAAACAAGGTGAGGAAATGCTACAAAGAAACATTTGGGCCAGGAGAGATAGCACAGGGTAAAAGCACTTGCCTTGCACGTGGCAGATCCTGATCCGATTTCCAGTACCACAGCTGGTTCCCAGAGCACTATCAGGAATGATCTTTGAGCACAGATCAGGAGTAAGACCTGATCACCACTAGGTGTAACCTTAAAACAAAAGAGAATGGAGAGGGGTGTGGGGAAGAGATAAATGTATTCAGGATATTTGAAGACAAAAAAAAATAACTGTTGAAATTAAAAATGTGAATCTTTGAGTTACTGTGACTATATATACCCAATTCTGCTGTCTAAAGGACAACAAAATTACATAAAAACCAATAAGAATGGGGAGAACAAGTGAGATCCAAGGCAAGAATATTCTGATCGGTTGGAGCACAGTGGGTAGGGCGTTTGCCTTGCACGCAGCTGACCTGGGTTCGATTCCCAGCATCCCATATGGTCCCACAAGCACTGCCAGAAGTAGTAGTTCCTGAGTGCAGATCCAGGAGTAACCCCTGTGTATGCCGGGTGTGACCCCCCAAAAAAATATTCTGATCTCTCTCCCTCCCTCCTTTCTCTCGTTCCTCCCCTCTCTCTCTCCCTTCCTCCTCCCTCCCTCCCTCCCTCCCCCCTCTCAACTCTCTCCTTCCTCCCTCCCTCCTCTCAACTTTCTCCTTCCTCCCTCCCTCCCTCCCTCCCTTTCTCTTTCTCTCTCTCTCTCTCTCTCTCTCTCTCTCTCTCTCTCTCTCTCTCTCTTTCCAATGTAGGCATCCATGATACAGTCAAGACTAAGTATTAACTGAATCTAATTTTGAATATCCAAAATTCAAGCAATAGATGTAGAGAATTGAATGTACTTTAAATTTAAATTATTTAATCAAAGAAATTGTAATCCATCCCAACGGCCTGCAAAGATTGCACTTGACAAGATTTTAGAGAGAACTAAAAAAAAGGAGTGTGTAGGGGCACTCGAGGCAGTCTTGCATGTCTAAGTTTATTAGGATGCACCTGGTGTGAGATCATGCTAGAAAAGGATCCAGTGGGTAGAGAAGTCTTCAGGGGATCAACAGGATGGGAGAAACAAAGGGAATAGGAAATGACTCTTGGGCCAACGGGGGCAAGGGATTGAAAACAGAAAATGATTATCACCAATGAAATCAACTTTTCTTCTCTTCCAGGAACTTTGGCCTGCCCACAATCAAGACTAAATACACATATATGCACAGGAGTTGTCAATTTAGAGAAGCTACCGAGAAGACACCAACAGGGGCTGGAGTGATAGCACAGCGGGTAGGGCATTTGCCTTGCACGCGGCCGACCCGGTTTCGATTCCTAGCATCCCATATGGTCCCCTGAGCACTCCCAGGAGTAATTCCTGAGTGCAGAGCCAGGCGTGACCCCTGTGCATCTCTGGGTGTGACCCAAGAGCAAAAAAAAAAAAGACACCAACATTAGTGCATCCTTTGGAATTTATCAGGACATCCTATGAGAGCAGCAGTTTTTCTGCTTTTTCTAGTTTTCTATCTAAGACGACCAGAGAATTTTAAAATAACTGAATGACGACATTAAGGGGTTGAGGCAAGGGACTGGAGGCGGTGGGCAGCGTCCTTGCTTTGCTTCCTTGAATTCAACCAACCCAGGTTTGATGCCCAGCATCCTTATGGTCCCTCAAGTACCACCAGGAGTGACCCCCCAGCACAGAACTAGAAGTAAGCCCTGAGCACAGCCAGGCATGGCAGAAAAGAAAAAAAAACAGTTCTCAGGCAAAAAAAAAAAAAGCCCAGTGCATGTATTTGTCCCTGGATCTACACTCAGGGATCACTCTTGGTCCCCAGGAGTGGAACTATAAGTGGTGCTGGGGATAGAACATGGGTCGGCCACATACAAGGCCAGGCTTTACCTATTGATAGATTTGAGAACCCTGTCTGGCACAGGTAGAGAGACAAATAAAGTGAAGGAAATAAAAGTGTATTGGGGTACACTCCTGGACAAAACTCTATGAGCCTCTAATGAGGTAGGGCCACGCCCTGGGAGAGACGAAGGGGGCTTTTAGGTTGTCTTGGGCAGGGAAAGAGAAGTAGCACCAGTGTGCTTGGTCTGGCCTGTTTTCTACAGGAGATGGATGTGAAGAAGTGTGGAATGTCACCTGGTGGCTTCCTGTCACGAGGTGGCCATAACTCGTAGCTTCCACGCTAGAACAAGGGTGATCTTTGATTCTAGGAATGTTATTTCATCCACCGGCTGCTATTCGGTCCTGGAGCAAACGTTACACCTACTGTCTGTACTAGCTCTCCAGCCCCCAAGTGAAAGCACCTGTGAATAACTGTATACGGTAAGTACAGAGAAGCAGGAAATCAGTAGAGGGGACTAGCCTTCAGCCCCCAAGCAAGTAGGACACGAATGAAAAGAGAGAGAGAGAATTAAACCAAATAAATATTGATTATGAAAATATTCATAGGAGAATCATAATCATTCAGGGACATCTTTTTAGAACAAGCTCACACTAGAATAAAGCATCTGGACTGGAAAGATAGGTCAGCAGGTAAGACTCTTGCTATGCATGCAGCTGACCCAGTTTCAAGCCCTGGCACCCTGTACGGGCCCTCAAGCCCCACCAGGAGTGATTCCTGAGTGCACAGTCAGGAGTCACCCCTGAGTACTGCCAAGTGTGGCCCCAAACCAAATAACCAAATATACATATAAGAATGAAGCATCTGGGGCTGGAGGGATAGCACAGTGGGTAGGGCATTTGCCTTGCACATGGCCGGCCCGGGTTCAATTCCCAGCATCCCATATGGTCCCCCGAGCACCACAAGAAGTAATTCCTTAGTGCACGAGCCAGGAATAACCCCTGTGCACCTCCAGATGTGACCCAAAAAGAAAAAAAAATGAAGTATCTGTGTCCACATGTGGTGTGTGTGTGTGTGAGTGTGTGTGTCTGTCTGTCTATCTGTATCTATGTGTGTGTGTGTGTGTGTTTTGTGTGTGTGAGAGAGAGAGAGAGAGAGAGAGAGAGAGAGAGAGAGAGAGAGAGATGAAGGATATAATGTCACTGTTGCCAAGTTACATGGGTTCAACTTTATAGTCGATGTGAAACACAAATTTCAGATATTACTAGAAGTGCTAGGAATAGATGATTGAAGAGCCAGGAACAGTCTTAATAGGGTCAGAGAGTTGCTATCAGGGTTAAGGCGCTTATTTTGCATGCAGCCCACCATGTTCAACTCCCTGCATCAGATATGGTCCCCTAAACACAATTGCCTGGCCCAAAAGAAGGAAAACAGCAACCATTATGCACAGGGTTCAATATTTCATTGTATTGATTACATGAGTCTCTTTCTAATCCCTGGTGTGCCCAGAATGTAGCTGTTTCCTGACTCTAAGGCTCTGAGGTGAGTAGATTGTAAGTTTCAAAAGAAAGGTGTGGGCATGTGTGGGGGACGAGCATTCAGTGACTGAGAGCCACTTCCCTGGCCGCTCCCCTTGCAGACCCACAGCTACCAGCAGATGAAGGACTGAGGAATGGAGAAACAGGGCCTCAGCTTGTTGATAGTCAGTTTATTCCTCTCTCCTCCCTAGTGTAGCCTGATCTTTCCCATTACAGCACAATCATAGTCATAGTTTTGGTCGTAGTTCCAGTCATCATAGTTCCATCATTCTAGTCTCCTCGTAAACCTCAAAGTCCTCTCCTCATCATCTTTCTAGTCCCCCCTTTCCCCTTACAGCAGAGTTATATAGAAATTGTGAAGGGTGGGGTACATATAGGTGGGGTTGAACAGTGTCATAATGACAAACAGAGGTAAAGCCACCCCTTCAGGGGAAGTTCTAGGGGTTTAACTCAAGGACAAGATCTCACCTGAGGGTTCAGCACTCCAGATTACTAGGAGATTCGCTCAAAGTGGGGGTGGGGGGGATTCCATCCAGGGTGTATTGCTTTCTCCTTCCCTCAGCTAGTAATCCATTTAAACAATCATAGCGAATTGACTTCTTACAGTATTTCTAGTCATTTTGTATCAACACAGTAAGAGATATATTAAGCTTAAAGGTTGGCTCTTCCTGGGGACATCTCACTATATATCCCAGACCACAGTCCTCAGGCCAGGTTAGTCTTTCCCAACGCCAGCAGGGTCCTTATTCAGTTATTTCTTTTTTGGGCCATGACAGAGTTTGTTCCATGACCATGCTCTTAACTTATTATATTTATGGTGCTTAGCTTGTTCACTTTCAATGCCAGGGTGGCTCACAGCTTGCCCTAGGTCCATCCAGTCCCTTTATTGGGACCCTGCTTTTGGAGTACTAGGAACTAAGGGCAACAGAGACTTAAACCAAGTAAATGTGATGGATTCCCAGGAATAAATATTACTTGGAGTCAATTAACTCAAATGTTACAAAGCATAGCATGAACTGTCTTCCTGTGTCTATACAAAAAAGGACATTGCTTAACCATGCAAGTGACATAAAGGAAAGACAAAAGCAATACAGGATTATTAGTGCTTGATGGAATTGGGTGTGCCTCAGGGGCATTATTGTGGAAGTAGCTCAATAAACTTGTGATCCCTGCAGGAGGAGCAAAGAAAACCCAATGTGATCCAACGGTGGCTGAGATAATTAATGCCTCTGATCAAGTATTTGCCCTCTTGGTCCAGGTTTTCTGCTTTTTGTCTTTTTGTTTGTTTTGCTTTAATTTTTAGCCATACCTGGGAGTGTTTAGGGTTTTCTCCTGGCTCTATGCTCAGCTATGGTGCTAGGGATGGAGGCTGAACTGAGGTCAGCCGTGTGCAAGGCAAGCGCCTTGACACCTCTCTCTGTATTATCTCTGTAGCCTTGGTCCAGGTTGTTGACTAAGAAACCTTTGAATGAGACCTTGTCTGCCAGAAAATGTTGGTGGCAAAGAACAAAAATCCCAACTCAAGTTCACTTAATCAGGAATTCCAATGTCCAGACTTGAGACCTTGAACATGCCGATTCCTCCGTTCTGTGCCCCGTGGTGCTGGCTTCTTCCTCATCAGCCACGCCCCACCCGGCGGCCAGAGGGCGGCCAGCAGCTCCAGATTCCCTCCTCATACGTCTCCCAGAGTCAGTGTGGATATTCAGAGATGGCACCTCAGTGACTTCAGAGGAGCCCGTCAGTGAGCTCGACTGGGGAGGGTGGGAGGCTCTTCTTCCCCTCATCTGACACCCCCGTTCACCTCTGATGCCAGAGCAGTCACCTGAGGCATTTGGGATTTGGGCCAGATGACCTCATGGCTGAAACAGGCCATGCTTGTTTCACTTAAATACCATCCACCCTTCCTTCCTGGTGCCCTTAACACTCTTCCTGCCCAGGTGCTCGGAGTTCTTCGTCTCCAAGGCCTGAGACAGAAAAAGTCCTGAGAGAGAAGGAAATGCAGCCCCTAGCCCCAATCCCAAGCATCAGCGTAGAGCCCCCCACATACACACAAACACACACACACACACACACACACACACACACACACACACCTCTTCCCACACCCCACCCCTTCCAGAGCCTCACATTCCCCGTTCCAAAGGCTGCACTTCTAGTCCATCCCCCCAGGATATCTCCCTCCCTCCGGACATTCCTCCCACACTTCCTGAAACTCTTTTGAGTGAGGTAGCCAGAGGGCAAGACTCAGTCCCTTAAGTTACCTCTCTGCGGATCCTTTTCCCCTACTCTGAAAGTTTCTAAAGGGTGCCTTTCATGGAGGGTTGGGCAGTAGAAAGGTTATTTTGTGGGGACAGGGGGGCAGAAGAGGGGGGAGTCACACCTGGTGATGCTCAGGAGTTACTTCAGAAAGTAACTCCAGACAGATCATAGTCCCAGAGAGGCTCCTCATCAGAACGCTATTTGCTAAACTAACAGAACAGCATGACTTATCTCTCTAGGCCCTTAGCCTTTAAACTCATAGACAAGTTTGTGGGAGGCACACTCCCACCAGGGGCCCCAGTGTCTCTGTGAATCGGTGATCAAAATACAAATTGGCTCTTATACCCACTATCTCATTCAATCCTTATACAAAAGCAAAGGCCATTGTAATCTATTAACCTTATTAAAATGGCACTATAATACTGTTTTGTTTTGCTTGGGGGCTCTCTCAGCAGTGCTCAGGGCCTGATCCTGGCTCTATGCTCAAATGAAATGATTATTCCTGCTGGTGCACGGAGACCCAAATACAGTGACAAGGGTTGAAGCAGGGTCAACTGCATGCAAAGTAAGTGCCTTAATTCCTGGACAGTCTCTCTAGTCTCAATTTTTTATGAATAGAGAAAGTTAATCATGGAATCATTAAATGGCTTATGAACCCAAAGACACACAGTGAAAAAGGGGAAGAGATAAGAATTGATCTCAACTGGATAAAGGAACTTTGTGTAAATGTACATATATACAATGGAATACTACTCAGCTGTAATAAAAGATAAAGTCAGTCAATTTGCTAGAACATGGATGGATCTGGAGAGTATCATGTTGAGTGAAATCAGAGGGAGACAAACAGACTCGGAGTTATCTTTCTCGTATGTAGGGTAGAAAGAAGCTTCCTAGGAGAATAGCAAATGCCCAACGGTAATAGAAAACTGGTCATCAGTAGGAAGCTTGGCACTGGGGGAGGGGTGGGAGTGGGGATAAGTTAGGGAAGGGAACACTATGACAATGGGAGAAAGTGCCTACCACAGAGATAGGCTGGAGGGTGGGGAGCAGAACTGGGGACATTGGTGGAGGGTAGTGGGCAATGGTGAAGGGATTGTTGTTGGAACAATATACATCTGAAATGCAATCAGAAATATCTTTGTAACCTTGTAATTCACAGCAATTCGATTTTAAAATTCCTTTAAAGAGTTGGTCTAAGTCTTCTTCACTCAGCTTTTGATCTCCCAACTCCAAACAAGAGAGACCCCAGTTCTCAGGATCGCCTGAGTCCTATCTCCGCCATGAGCAGTCAGCCTGCTCCATCTATTATCCCACACAAAACTAAGCATTAGAGCAATGATTTGGAGTTCAGAGTCTGCTTATAGAAGCTCCTAACAGGATGAAAGGGAAGAAGGGGGGAAAAAATCTCATCTGAGTATTGAAAAGGAAATTGTCATTAATTAGCAATGTCTACTAAGAAATGCAAGCCAAGGCAGTGACACAAATAACAGACATCGCCGTCCCTGGAAAAGGTCATTGCAATCTTCATTCCCAGGACAGAATGACCCAACGAGCACAAATTTGTTCTTTTTTATTTTCTTTTTATTTTTTTAAACTCTAGGGAGTCAACTCAAGAGAATCTCTTGCCCCCGCTCCTGGCTGTCTTCCCCGGGGCCCCTCAGAGGGGATGGACTTCAGTTTCCCTCCCCGCCCCGAGCAGAGTTCCTGCGGCTGAAGACCTCCGGAGCCTAGTCACAGCCATGCTCAAGGCCCCTCTCCACACGTTCGGACGAGCCTCATGCATGAAGTTACCGGCAAAGGAACCCAGGTATGTAGGACCTGGATCTGAGACTGTCAAGCCTGCTCGGATCGGGACTGGGCCTCTTCCACCCAGATTCCCCATTTTCCAGTAGCTAGGCAGTCACACCCAGGGACTGACCCCCCTACACCGTGTAATCCCACCAACGGCCAACATCCAGAGACTATAAAACCAAGCTCCTGGAAGACATGGTACAGCCTAGCTCTCTCTCTGGAAGAACCTGGCAAGCTACTGAGAGTTCCTGCCCGCATGGGAGAGCCTCACAAACTCCCCATGGCATATTCATATGCCAAAGCCAGTAACAATGATGGGTCTCATTTCCCTGACCCTGAAAGAGCCTCCAATGCAACACCATTGGAAAGGATGAGAAAAGAGAGGCTTCTAAAATCTCAGGGCTAGGATAAATGGAGACGTTACTGAGACTGCTCGAGAAATTCAATGATCAACGGGATGATGATGATGATGATGATGATGATGATGATGATGATGATGATGATGATGATGATGATGAAACTCTAGGAACTTCCTGAACCAAAACTTTTTTTTTCAACAGTAGAAGCAACATTTAAGTAGCATTTACTAAATCCAATGCACTGTTCTAAGGGCTTTACACATATCAATTCACGTAGTAGAAAGTTGCTGGTTGAGCTGTGTCTCTTAAGGGGTGCACTGCAATTTAGCCCTCTTAGGGTCTATGCAACCATTTTGAGATTATTCCTTATGTGTATTCAAATAATAGCCTGATGTAAATCTTTTTTGTCACTCTTGAATTTTTTTTTTTACTCAATTATAAGATTGTTCACGATTGGGTTTCAGTCATACATCGCTGAACCAAAAATTTAACCGCTTCCTAGTCTGCTACAGACAAGACCATTGAAGGCTCAGAAGAAACTCTTCATGAAGAATGTAACTGTAAGAGAGGTCAGAGGGATAGCATAGTTGGCAGGGCCTTGCACACAGCTGACCCAAGTTTGATGCCTGAAGTATGGTAGGTGCCACAAAAGGTATAACGTATAAAGTAACATGGGACTAGAGAGATAGTACAGTGAGTAGGATGTTTGCCTTGCATGCGTCTGACCCAGTTCGATCCCCAGCACCCTATATGATCTCCTGAGTTCACCCAGAGTGATCCCTGAGTGCAGAGCCAGGAGTAACCCCTGAGCAATGCTGGGTGTGGCCCAAAAAACAAACAAACAAACATAAATAAATAAATAAATAAATACCAGAAAGAAAGTATAAGAATGCTTCTGAAAAGATAGTAAGCATTATGGCTTAGTTTTATTAAAGAAAATAAATCATTGATATCAGAATGAATCTGAGTTCAAACCACAGGTACACCTCTGACTGGCTAAACGCAAAGACCTTAATTATCTCCAACATCAGGCCAGTATGTGGTGTATAATAAATGCTCTTTAATAAGTATGTAGAATTAATGTTAATAAGTGAGTGACCTTACGCATATTACTACAGCCTCACTGAACTTTAGTGTTTGTGCAAGAGACTTTTGTTCAAGAACTTCTTTATTAATTTTTAGAGGGGGGGCAATAAGATTCTGTATGTATAGCAATCAGTTCTAGTAAAAAATCATTTGTGTACTCTATCACCTCCACTAGAGTTGCTTCTCTTAAAGAATAATCAATAGAAGTGATTATGTTACTAATATCTACTATATACTCAGTACCCGGGTATCAGACAAGTCACTGGTTATAACCATAGGTTCCACATTTCAGGCAAGAAATGCTCGTTAAAGCAGCAATTCTCACTCCGTTGTACCCAAGGCAACCAGGAGAGGGCAGCAAACAGCTTTGGGGTTAAAAAGCCCTTGAAAGTCTTGGGGCAATGAACCTCCATTCCTGACAGGGTCTACCCTCCAAGAAGCAGCCTGAGGCCGAAACCAAGCCAGGAATCAGGATCCCTCAACTGGACTTTCTGATTCTGTCGTTTATTTGCTGTGTGATCTTACATAAGGCACATAACCTCTCTGGTCTACCTTTCCCAGGCCTCTAAAATGAGGACAGGGGCCAGAGAAACAGTACAGAAAGTAAGGTGCATGCTTTGCACTTGGCTGACCTGGTTTCAAGTCCCAGAACCTTATATGGTCCCCAAGAATTGCCAAAAGAGATACCTGAATGCAGAGCCAGGAGTAAGCCCAGTACACTGCCGGGTGAGCCCCCGCCACCCCACCCCCCGCCCACCAGAAAAAAAGAATAAGGAAAAACACAGGTACAGTGAAGGATCTTAGGAAAATTCAGAGTGGAGGGGCACAATATCTTTGTTCACTCAACACCCTGAACATAAGACAAACATAATCATGTTACCTAAGTTATAATTTTTTAAAAAAAGTACCACTATATCACTTTATCGCTGTCATCCTGTTGTTCATCGATTTACTTGAGCAGGCACCAGTAATGTCTCCATTCATCCCAGCCCTGAGATTTTAAGGAAAATGGGTAGGGAGTGTCTTATGATGTGTCCAGGAGTATGTTCATTCATGTGTGAGGCTCGACCCAAGCGTGTGGAAAGCGACCGTGGAGTGTGGAGGAAGTTCGGTAGTGGGGGTCGGCTGCTGGAGCTGGGTCCCTTGGGGCAGGGAGGGCTCTCACCCGGCCCCCTCTGGGGTACCCTGAGTGGAAACAGCCTGGCGCGGACTCCGGTGGCATGGTTATGGGGGCCTCATTTTATGCTCCCTTCCAGGAGAAGCAACCATGAGCTCTGGAGGGTGGTGGATGAGGAGATTATCTGGCACCAGCAGGAGGTGGCTTATGGGCTTGACCCCTGGGTGGTCAGAGCCTGGGGGAAGCAGGCAGAGGGTCTCTGCTCCTGGACCTCATTGAGCCCAGAGTCCAAGATCACAAAGTTCCGCATTACCTGGGTTCCATGGCATTTACTCAAAGTAAATAAATGAAAGCATAAGGAAAAATGCCATTTGCATTTTAAAAAAAAATTTTAATTAAAAAACATATTGGAAGGCTTGAAGGGGTTTGAGCTGAGCAGGGTCCAGCTTGAGTTTTTAAAAGTTGATTTTGCAGGCCAGAGAGATAAGACAGTGAGGACGGGGTTTGCCTCACACATGGCCAACACAAGTTCAATCCTCAGCATCCTGTAGTGGTCCCCTGAGCACTGCCAGGAGTGATTCCTCTCTGCAGAGCCAGCAGTGAGCCCTGAGCATCACGGGGTGCGGCCCCCAAACAAACAAAATTAAAAGGCTGACTTTACTGCTCAATTCCCGTCAACAGGCTACAAAGGGGCAAAGGCAGACGCAGAGACACTGGTTAGAAACGCAGTAGCCCAGATGGGAAACGACTGGCTCCTGGACCAGATTCAGGCTCCTAGAGGAGATGAGAAGCCGAGAGGATCTGGATTCGCACGGATACCTTTAGGCTCAGTTGAGAAGTACATATCTCTATTGGAATAGGAGGTTTAAGGGATTGAGAGACTCAAGACTTGACCCGGATCCTCCAGTGACAACATTTCTCAGCTGGGGACTATACAGCCACTGTGAGAACCCAGGATTTCCCAAGGGAACTAATGGCATGCATGAGGGGTCGATGGCATGAGTCTAGGGGAACACTGGTAGAACAGGAAGTTGTCAACAAAGGTTGACAGAAAGGAAACAAGGTCAGAAGGGGTTCACCGTCAAGAAAGATTGAGAAACATTGGCTTAGGGGATGGATGAGCCACTAATTTACCAGAAGTTTGGTTTCAGATATCATTAAAAAAAATTGCCTTTCAACATATCCAAACAGTGATAGCAAGCAGAGAGCTAGACCCTTGGAGCCTGAAGTTCAGGAGAGAAATCTGGACTGGAAACATAAAATTTGGAAGTCTTCCATTTATAGATCCTATTTAAAACAACGAGGCTACTTTGGGAGAGCTCGGGAGTTAAGTATAGACAAGGAAGAGAAGCTGACCAAGAACTGCACCCAGGGCACTTCTGCATTAAGAGATTGGGGAGATGGGGAGAAACCCACAAAAAGATGGATAAGGAGCAGCCAACTGTTAGGGGGGAAAAAAACAGGAGTATGCCATCGTACGGGTGCCAAGTGAAGAAAATGTCTTAGGGAATCCAATATCATTAAGAGTGTTGCAGGCTGCCAATACATTAAGATCAAAACTAATAGATTTGTCATTGGGTTTGGTTGCTCAAAGGGCATTAGAGGTCTTGAAAGGAGGTTTTTTTAGGAGTCATGGGAGTAAAAGCAAATGGAAATGTTTTCAGGAGAGAATGGGAGAACCAAAGTCAATGAGAATGCACAACTTTTTGAAGAAATGTAACTGTAAACAGACTTCCTCTTCAAGCCTTTGCTCTCACCCGAACACATACCTTAGTCACTTGTCTCTATGACTCTGAGTGTTTGGATTTTTTCTGTCCTCCCAGCTTGGAGAAATAAGCAAACATTTGTGTGCTGTTGGGGATCTAGCTTTAATATATAGTGAGAGACTCCCTGTCCATCCCTTGGCTCTTCAACTTTCCAGTGCCCCAAAGGGCGAAAGGACTTGATAAACTTGTGATGGCTTTATAGAAACCGCGTCCCATCTGACTGTCCCCTGATCAGGCTGCCGTTTCTAAGCCTTCTCTGTTCACTAGCGCCTTAAGGCCAAACTCTCATCAATGAAACCGTAGAGAAGACCATCAGCTCATTTGCATACTGGGTTTTTTTTTATTATCAAAGGATTTCATTATGCAATTCAAAGACTCAAATAGTACCGCTAGGCAGATATGGAGAAAACTTTCCTTGCTCCAAGCAGCCCTTATGCCCAGTCTCATACCCCAAAGCCATCCCTTTCAACTTCGGTTGCTTCTTATGTGGACTGGACTGTCATATTTCTCCATCACATGCTTGGATTCTTTTCACATGTTGTCTTTTGCTTGTTTCCAGAGTTTACCTTTTGACTTCTAAGACAGGAAACAAGGATGAAGTTCTTTTAATTCACAGTCGACACCTATAACTCCATATCCTCTTCTCTATCATTCTCTCAATAAAGATGTGGCAAGAAGTTCTGTTCGACTGCTATTTGATCTTTTATAAGGTGGGGATGGCTCCTAAGCAGTGCTCCAAGCAGGAGGTATTATTTGACCAACTGGGCAAGGTGGTTCAATGCCAGTGCCCAAATATGAGGAAATGTGGGCTGGAGCGATAGCACAGCGGGTAGGGCATTTTCCTTGCACGGGGCCTACCCAGCATGGTTCAATTCCCAGCATCCCATATGGTCGCCTGAGCACTGCCAGGCGTAATTCCTGAGTGCAGAGCCAGGAATAACCCCTGTTCATTGCCCAAACAAACAAATATGAGGAACTGCTCAGGTCCTGAGGTGTAGGGGGACCGCCAGATTCACTCTGGAGATTCTCAGAGGCCTCCAGAGTTACACCGTATGGTTCTGGGGGGTGCATATGGTTCTAGAATTCAAATGTAGGTTCCTGATCCCTGACCCTGAACTATCTCCTTAGTCTTTCATGTTTACACTATTGACCACAAAATGTAATTTATAGGGATCAGGGAGATAGTATGAAGGGTAGGGTTGCACACAATTGACCTGGATTCGATCCTCAGAACTCCCTAGGGTCCCCTGAATACCACCAGTAGTGATCCCTGAGCTCAGAACCAGGAATAAGCCCTAAGCACCACTGAGTAAGGCCCAAAAAAGTGTGGGGGGGGGAGGTAATATAATCTAGAGATAAGATATTTGATATGGAAATTATCCTCCAAACAAAACTAAAAGCCCATCTCCGTGTCAATATGTCTGATTAAACATTGGTTCAGTGTATTTCTCAGCGGGTCCATCTCCTAGAACCAGCACATCCCTGGTCCTCTCTGAACTACTTTCTCTCTCGATGCATCCTAGAACCAGCCTCCAAATTGCAACTTCTTTCCCTCTCTCCTTTTTGGATTCTATCTGCTGGATCCTAGATCTTCTTCCTCTTGGTTTGTGTCCTAATTGTTCCACTTTCTCTGCAGCTTCATGAGACAGAATATATGAGAGAAATACTTTAATGACCTGACCTTTCTGAACAATTCTTTATTTTACCACCATATTCGTTCAATAGTTTGTCTAAGTATAGAATTCAAGGTTGAAGATCGCCTTCTCTCAGTCTTTTGAACCTGTCATCCCACTGGCTTCCTGTGTGGCTTTGAGAAGCCCAGGGCCACTCTGATACTCATCTTTTGTGAGTGATCTCTTTAACTCCTGAAAATCTTTTTGGGTCTTACGATTATCCCTAGAATATGAATTTCATAATTATATGCCTGGAGACAATACTGGTAGCATTTATTTATTCTCCCAGACATTCAGTAACTGTGCATTCTGAAACCTCATACCTTTTAGTCCTTGACAGTTTTCATCATTTCTATGATATTTTCCCTTCCTTTCTTTTTTTTTCAGTTTTTTTTTCTGGAATTTCCATTGTTATCTCTTAAAACCCTTTGCCTGATCTTTTGGTTTTCTTCTGTCTGTGGTATTATTTTCTATTGTATGTTTCAAGAATGTTTTGTTTTTTTCACTTTGCAAATCTCTCAATTAATCTTATTTTATTGTGTGTATGTGAGATGATAATTTTATTGAGGAAGGCATTAATTCTAAGGAGAATGTGAAACCATTATGAGAGAAACAAAGAAACAGAGGAGAGGGAGAGAGAGAGAGAGAGAGAGAGAGAGAGAGAGAGAGAGAGAGAGAGAGAGAGAGAGAGAGCGCCCACACAATTCCACACAAGGAATGAGTCTTTTTCCCACTTTTATTAAATTTTTTATGTATTTTTATGCTCTTACTATTCAAGTATTGTTTTGCTCTTTCCTTCTTTTCTTTCTTTCTTTTTTTCCTGCAGCATCCTTTTCTTGATGATGAGTAGAGTTTTAGTCCATTCATTCAACAATCTTTGTTGAGCACCTACCATGTGCCAATCATGAGTATTGGTAATAGAAAACTAAAACAGTCCCTCCTCTTAGAGCCTCCATTGAACTGGGAGTAACAGAGTAAACACCTGTAGATGCTCCTGTAACATAAGAAGCGGTCATGCTATGAAAAAAAATTTAAAAATCACAAGGGGCCAGAGAGATATACTGCCAAACCTGGGTTTGACCCCTGACATCCCATGTGGTTTCCCCGCATCACCGCCAGGAGCGATCCTGAGTACAAAGCCAGGAGTAATCTCTGAGCACCACCAAGCGTGGCCCAAAAGCAAAAACAAACACCAACAACAGCCAAAAAAAAAATCACAAGGACTATAAATAGGAGACAGGAAGTGGCTACTTCACACACCCCCTTCGACGTAACATTATGGTGGCTTGGTAGAATGCACCCAAGCAGTGCTCAGAGAGCCCACAGACCACTTCTGAAGATCCACCGCCAACGGGGCCAGACAGTCCACTTCTCAGACTGGCGATGCAGTGCTACTCTGGTCCAGGGCTGCCGGGCCTCTGGGCACCGCCATCAGTGCTCAGGGACCCTATGGCAGTGGGGACTGAACTCAAAACTACAGTGCATGCATCCCAGTACCCGACTCACTCCCTGGCTCCTTATTGTAGTGTTTTAAAACATCTCTCTGTACCTTTTTTTCCATGCCCTTTTGTGGGAGGGAGGGAGGGAGGGAGGGAGGGAGGGAGGGAGGGAGAGAGGGAGGGAGGGAGGGAGGGAGGGAGGGAGGGAGGGAGGGAGGGAGGGAGGGAGGGAGGGAGGGAGGGATCTTAGGGATCTTAGGGAAACACTTGGCAGTACTCAGGAGTCACTCCTGCACTCCTGGCCGGCCATACAGTGCCAGGGATCAAACTAGGCTCAACCACACATGACACAAGTGTCTTCTGCCCTGTACTATTTCTGTGGCCCCAGCCATTTCCTTTGACCATCTTTTCTTGTTTTTGTTTTATCTGGGGGCCAAGCCCATCGATGCTGAGTTACTCCTGGCTCTGCACTCAGGAATGACTCCTGGGAGAACTCAAGGGACCATATGGGATGCCAGGGATCGAACCCAAGTTGGCCGCATGCAAGGCAAACTAACGCCCTCCCCCGCTCCAGCCCCTTCTTGCCTCTTGCCTCTGAGCTAGGCTCCTCACTAGAGACTTGGTTACCCCACTCACATTTAAGAATGAGGCAAAAGGGCCGGAGCAATAGCACAGCGTGTAGGGCATTTGCCTTTAACATGGCTGACCCAGCTTCGATTCCCAGCGTCCCGTAGGGTCCCCCAAGCACCGCCAGGAGTAATTCCTGAGTGCAGAGCCAGGAGTAAGCCCTGAGCATCACTGGGTGTGACTCAAAGAGGGGAAAAAAAAAGAATGAGGCACAGCCCAGATCCCAGGTAGGGTTTCTCAGCAGCAGCAGCAGAGGGCAGCTGAGAGGGGTGTCAGCCTTTGTGGGAGCAGGGCAGAGGTGGGGAGCCCACCGAGAGGACTTTTCTTGGTTCCTGCATGGGGACTGTGAGCATGACCGTCGGGGGGAGGCTCTTGTTGATTTTTATTCCTCCTCCTTTGAAAACATGGTTATCTGACCCCTGCCTTGACTGCTTTTGGTATTCCCCCAATCTAAAAGCATTGGGATTTTACTTGTCCCAGGGGGTGGGGAAATTCCCATGACGTCCCGTGCCGACCCCCCCACCCCCTGCACCTCCTTCTCCAATCTTTGCTGGGAAAAGGTGAGGGATTCAGGGGCAAATGCAAAGAGTTGATTTGAACTTTCAATCACCTTCCTGTTTTTCACTGTGTCTGATCCCAACATCTAGACATGGCTGCAGCTAAGCTCCCTACAGTCCCGAGACTCAACCAGGGTCTCATTCGTCCCTCCCCTGTGCCCTACTAGGAGCTTCAGAATTTGCTTCTCTCCATTAATTGTTTTTGCTCACTGGGTGCTTGCTTAGGGGCTCAGACATTTTCTTTTTATTTTTCAAAGCATCTTAGTGGAACATGCAAAAAAAGCACACATAAAGGCATACTCCCACCTCACTGTAATCAGAATAAATCCTCTCTGTGACAGTCACATTCAAAGGTGACTGATTTCTGGCCCCTCACCCCACCCCAGCACCACCCCCTGTGCACGCGCACGTGCACGCGCACGTGCACGCACACACACACCACCCCGATCTAAATCATTATGTTTCAGTCTGAGTTCACTCCCAAGCAACGCAGGGGAAATCTAGTCCTACACAGGGGGGATTTGGCCCCGTGAGATGACATCTTCAGAGTCACCAGCCAAAGAAAGAGAAACAATTCGTCTCGATTTAGAGGACTCGGTCACATGTGGTTAAACCACAGCCGACTTCACGAGCCTGTTCCTATGAACCCGGGCAGGAACCCAGGCTCCGGCTGTGAAGTAAAGTCTCTGCCTGCCCCTGTCTTGGCAGTGCTGAGTCATTTTCACATCCTCAGTGTGGGGGGCTCCCGCCGAGCACGTAGCCCGGCCTGGAGATGCATCAGGCACGGGAACCCTGAGGAGTCTCATCAAGACAATGCCAAAAGCAGGATGTGTGCAAAGGCAAAAGCCACCAAGTTCACAAGGCCAAAAAAAGATGGTCTGACATAAACAATTCATCCTCTCCGTTCGCTTAAAGTTGATTAGCAGCAGAGTTTCAGCTCAGGCCAGTTGCTGAAACCCCCGAGAACTTTGGTGTGTGCTTTTTTTTTTCTCCCCCTCTCCATGTTTTGGAAGTGTGCTGAGCCATCAGATTCATGTGGCTGCACACAATGGCACCGTCGGAGTCCCACACATCACGAGTTCACCCCTCAGCCCTTTCTCTGCTGATTCGGATCTGTTTTCTGGGAAGCAGTGTCGCTCTGGTTTCTTTTTTGCTGTGGTTTAACCACGTACTGTCTGGCAATCTCGCCTAAGCCCGGGCCCCCCGACAGACACATTCACACGCACACAGGCAAAAGGTCGGGGAAAAACATGTCACCATTGCCACTCAATATCTATCTGCCCTTCACCTTGAATGCTCAGGAAACTAGTATTTTTCTGTGCATGTGGCAGCGCTGTGCCAAGCCGAGAACTGTATGTCCCAGACGCTCTGGGACGTGGCCCTGAGTTCAAGCCAATTCAGCCCAAATGGCTTGCGCTGTGGGTTTCAATACTTGGGCTCTGGGTTTCCCAGGAATGTTTTGTTTTCCTGACATAGGGGTTATCCCTTCTTTTGCGCCTTTGCCTCTTTTCTGCCGCCCAGAGCTCTCAGGCGATTAGCTGGAGCTAAACAAGCCACTCAACAAATATTTAGTTCTCGAGTGGCTGCTATGAGCCAGGCGCTCTGCCAAGCCGCAGAGATACAGCAGGAACAAGCACACGGCACAGCCCTTCTGGGGTGTGTCCCTAAGCATCTTCGAGCACAAAGGAAAGTACTGGAGAACAGAAACCTCGGGTATGATGTTTCTGAACAGCTGCGTCAGAAGACAGGAACTTATTGGCGAAACATGAATGTCATTCAGCCCCTCGGGGCTGGCTCATTGGCAAAGGAATATTAGAAATTTGACTGGGAAAATGAGAGTGGCGATTTAGCTTGGATATATGATATGCGAGTTACTCAGGAATCACAATCAATAACAAGCATTTTACTATATACATAAAATTTATAAATTTATATGTGTGTGTGTGTGTGTAGTGTCTTAGAAAGGGGGGAAAAGGCAAAACAAATGTAGGAAAATGTTATTGTGAATCTGAGTAAAGAGGATACAGGTATTTATATTCTTTTCCTCCCCATTCATCTAAATAAGAAGGAAGAGGGAATCTATGGTTTTCTTGGAACTTGGAGGAGGGGTCATTCTCTCCTGTGAAAATTAAGGGCATGTTCCCTATTGCAAAGGCAAGCATGAACCCCAAATCCCCATGAGCCCCCTTTTCTCCACTTTAAGAAGGAGATTGTCAATCTTGTCATAAGGAGAATGTGTTTGGGAGGAAGCCAGAGCTGACCAGTGTGACAGATGACACAGACAGCACCCCCTTGGCCAACTCCAGCCTGGCTGTGTGGGCCTGCTCCCCAAGAAAGAGCAGGACAGCTGCTGGCGTATGCTCAGAGTCTTGCCCCCATACCACGACTCCAGTCAGCCGCGAAGCTGTGTGGGTGCAGCCATGCAAGGCCCCCACCACCACCTGCTCCCGGCACCAGACGCCAAAAATAATTTGACACTCACGTCATGTCAGTTGGCAACAGTGAGATGCCAACTGTGGGATGTGTGCGAGTCTCAAATCCAAAGGGGCGCCCCATGATGTCATGTGGAGTGAAAGAAGAGAGTGGTGGGACGGTAATTCAGAAGATGCTGTGACTGGTAGGAAGGAAAGAGGGATGGAGGGAGGAGGCAGGCAAAGAAGGGAAGGGAATAAAAAAAGAATTACCTCTCTGGTTGTGTGTTTCTACATTTTTTTTTCTTTTTGGGTCACACCCGGCATTGTTCAGGGGTTACTCCTGGCTCTGCACTCAGGAATTACTCCTGGCGGTGCTCAGGGGACCATATGGGATGCTGGGAATGGACCCCAAGTCAGCTGCGTGCAAGTCAAATGCCCAACCTGCTGTGCTATCACTCCAGCCCGATGTTTTTACTTCTTATGTATGTGCTACACACACACACACACACACACACACACACACACACACACACACACACACACTCTGGAGGAGCTGGAGTGATAGTACAACAAGTAGCACAGCTGCCTTGCACACAGCCAACCTGAGTTCTAGTACCAGCATCCCATATGATCCCCCAGGCACAGCAGAAGTGATTCCTGAACACAGAGCCAGGAGCAACCCAGTGAGCACTGCTGGATGTACCCTTGGCAATAAATAAATAAATAGATAAATCTGGGTTCCTAGCGATAGTACAGCTGGTAGGGCATTGCACTGCACACGACCAACCCGAGTTTATCCCCAGCATGCCCTATGGTCCCCCAGCCCTGGCAGGAGCGATTCCTGAGTGCAGAGCTAGGAGCAAGTCCTGAGCGCCTTTAGATGTGGCCCCCAAACTGAATACGTATTTTCTCTAGAGAAAACTGAGAGACCAGAGGGCCAGTACTGAGGGTTAAGGAGCCTGTCTTGAATGTAGCTGACCCTGGTTTGATCCCTGGCACTGCATATGGTCCCAAAGCATCACCAGGAATGGTCTTTGAGCACAGAGCCAGGAGTAAACCTGGAGCATCATCAGCAAAACTTCGCCACCACCCCAAAAGTAAACAAACAAATGTTAAGTTTATTTATTTTTAAAAAAAAAAAAATAAGAAAAGAGGGGCCGGAGCGATAGCACAGCGGGTAAGGCGTTTGCCCTGCACGCGGCCGACCCGGGTTCGATCCCCGGCATCCCATATGGTCCCCCAAGCACCGCCAGGAGTAATTCCTGAGTGCAAAGCCAGGAGTAACCCCTGAGCATCGCTGGGTATGACCCAAAAAGCAAAAAAAAAATAAAAATAAGAAAAGATCAAGGCTCTTTAAAGGGAAGGATGTTGTACCTTGGAAGAAAGAACTGTGTTCACCACAAATCAAAAGCCTGTGGTGGGACAGGAGCTATAGTACAGCAGATAGGGCATTTGCCGTGCACGTGGCTGACCCGGGTTCAATTCCCAACATCCCATATGATCCACCGAGCACTGCCAGGAGTAATTCCTGAGTGCAAAGCAAGGAGAACCCCTGTGCATCACCAGGTGTGATCCAAAAACTTTTTTTAAAAAAGACTTACGGAGATTTAGGACAGGGAGTGGGGCCCTTGTAGACTTACCTACTATATTATAAGTGAGGTTCCAGCAGGACACAGCCAGCCTCTCACTCATTACACACTGGGACTATTTTTGTGCTACAAACAACAGAAACGAGTAGTTTCAGCAGAGAACATATAGGTTACACAGTAAAAGGTATTTACTGTTCTCTTTTGTTGTTGTTGTTGTTGTTAGCTTTTTTGTTTGTTTGATTTGGGGCCGTACCCCACAATGCTCAGGACTTACCATGGTTCTGTGCTCAGGGCTCACTCCTAACAGGGCTGGGGGACCCTATGGGGTACAGGGACCAAATTGGACCAGCCATGTGCAAGACAAGCACCTTATCCCCTACACTGTCTCTCTGGTCCCAAACAGCTGTGGTTTTGTTTTTGTTTGGAGCCCACACTGGCTGGTGTTCAGGGATTTCTCCTAACCATGGTAGGGCAGAGGATTGAACCGGGGTTAACCACCTTTAAACAAGCACTGAAATTCAAACATGAAAGTTTTGTAACTCAATCTCACGGTGATTCAATTAAATAAATAAATAAATAAATAAAATGAGAAAAGGTCAAAAAATAATAATACGATTATTATTATAATAATCAACTATGTAATTATTCAACTATGATGAAGAATAAATTGAGAGGTTCTACATGGAACTGGAAAAGTTCTATAAGGAAGACCACACCTTCTACAAGATCATTGTTGGTGATTTTAATGCCAAGATAGGTTCAAGAAGGTCGCCCGAAGAACTCCCCACATTGGGTCCCATGGCCTAGAATGGAACTATCAGGGTGAGAGACTGTCTGAATTCATCATGTCGACCAAGACCATCCATGGTAACTCACAGTTCCAGAAGGCCAAATCTAAACGCTGGACATGGGAGTCTCCGGGTGGACAGTTCCACAGTGAAATTGACCACATCATATTCAATCGAAGGTTTTGCTTGACTGATGTCACTGTTGTCCCAAAATTCCAAACAGGATCGGACCACCGTCTCCTTCATGCAAAATTCTACTTCACAGAGTGGGGAGAAAGGTCTGCAAAATTTAAGTCTAAGAAGGCAACTCCCAGAATGACCACCAACTGGGAGCTCTTTGGCAATATTGCAGCTATGTGGGAAGATGCCGTCCTTGACAACATCAATGAGGAATACCATCGACTTGTTCAGCACCTCTATAACTGCAAAGAATGCCGAGAGTGAGAAAGTCACAAACAGACGCCTGTCTTCGGAAACTCTCGAGTTCATTCGCCAACGTGGTTTGGCGCGAGCCTCAGGCAACCACAAGCTGACGTCCGAGCTCACAAAGCTGTGCAGAGATGCGATAAAGGAAGACATCAAAGAGAGAAGAGCAGCAGTGTTGGCAGATGCAGCAGAAGCCGGGAAACATATTCGCAACGCTCGCCTGTCCTTCACCAACTACAAGACCAAGATGACTGTCCTCCAACGTCCTGATGGATCTATAACATCTTCCAGAAAGGCAATGGAGAGGATTATTCACGACTTGTACTCAGATCTCTTTGACAGCCATGTCAACCTGCCCACAGACCAAATTCTGCAGGATGGATATGTCATTCCCAACGTTCTCCCTTCCGAAATCCGACACGCCATTTTGTTGGTAAAGATGCGTACAGCACCTGGTCCGGACAAGGTCAGACCCGAACACCTGAAGAATCTGCCGCCAGTACTCATCAATACACTGGCTCGGCTCTTTATATGCTACCTGTCTGAATGCAAGGTTCCATCTCAGTGGAAAACCAGTAGGACCTATCTGCTGTACAAGAAGGGAGACATCTACGACATCGGTAACTATTGCTTAATCTGCCTGCTGTCCATCGTCTACAAGTTGTTCACTCGTGTCATCCTAAATAGAATAGGCAGAACACTAGACAAAGAACAATCATGCGAGCAAGCCAGGTTCTGAAAGGGATTCAGCACGATAGGCCATATCCACACAGTAATTAAACTCATTAAAGTTTCACGAGAGTTCAAGATGCTGCTCTGTCTAACGTTCATCAACTTAAAAAAGGCCTTAGATTCTGTTGAGACTGAAGCAGTCATAGAAGCCCTAGCCAAACAGGGTGTTCAAATTCAGTAGATCAAAATCCTCTGAGAGCTGTATTGTGGATTCACCACCAGGATCTCACCATTCTACAAGGAAGTGATCATTGATGTAAAGAGAGGGGTTTGGCAGGGTGATACCATTTCACCGAAACTCTTCAGTGCCACCCTCAAGAACATCATGCGATGACTGGAATGGGAAGGAATGGGAGTGAAGATAGATGGTCGGCAATTACACCACCTCCACTTCCCTGATGACATTGTTCTCATAATGCCAAACATTAGCCAAGTGGCACAAATGCTGGCTGACTTCGACCACTGAGTGTGGAAAGGTTGGATTGCAGCTGAATCTCAACAAGACAATGCTCATGAAAAACGAACTAGTCCCTGAAGCTCCATTTGCTCTCAATGGAACAAACATCTCTGAATGCAGCAGCTATGTGTACCTGGGTCAAGAAATCAACATGAGGAACGACTTGGTTCCAGAACTATGCAGGAGGAAGAGAGCAGCATGAAATGCCTTCAAGAACGTTGAAGAAGTGGTTAAGAGGACAAAGAACCTCGGACTCCAGGCACGTCTTTTCGATTCCACCGTTCTTCCTGCACTAACATATGCCTCAGAGACCTGGGCCCTGCGAAAACAGGATGAGAACGCTATTCGGGTATCCCAAAGAGGAATCAAAAGATCTATGCTAGGAGTATCACATCTCACTCAAGTGAGAGAAGGAATCTGAAGTTCTGACCTCCGTCGACGGTCAAGAATCAGGGACTCTGTTCAATTCCCAACATCCAAGGCATCAAAAATCAGATGGGCCAGTCATGTAATGCGATTCAGAGATGAACGCTGGATTAGAGCTGTTACTGACTGGATTCCACGGGATGTCAGAAGACTGCGTGGCCGCCCACCAACTAGATGGTCAGATTTCTTCGTCAAATCTCTGAATGAACGATCTGAGGCTCTTCCTGTTCCTGGAGCAAGCAGATATCATTGGGCTGCACTAGCATGCAACAGGTATAAATGGAGACGTTACTGGTGCCTGCTCGAGCAAATCGAAGATCAATGGGAGAACAAGTGACAAATAATTGTCAATTGACTTTGTAAATATGAAGAGTTAAGCATCAAGTGCCACTTCCTCATAAAAGCCAGTCTTGTCCATTCATTTCATGTCACCTCTGCGGGACCCTGTTTGCCTTTTTATGTGGATATTCTTTAAATAATTTATCCCTGTTAGATGTCCTCTTTTTTCCTTCTTGTTATGCTTCTTTCCCCATCATAATGTAAGAGCTGTGGGAATGTTCTCAGTCTTATCATTATGTCCCACTGCCTACTACAAGGTCACTGCTCAATAAACACGGAAGGAACAAATGGATGAGTGAATCACAATTCAGTGGCCAATGGTTCTTATCCGTGTGTAGACCTAGGGCAACAAAACCCAGATCCCAGGAAAAAGAAGACACGCCATCAATCCATGAACAGTCCCCAAATGCATTTTAAAGCTCTGTCCGAGAATGTGCAATAATCGTGTGGGTACTTTTCTAATAGTCGGTGGATTTCACAACCAATATGGAGAAGACAATATGAAATCGAATAAGAAAAAATACTATCTTTAAATGAAAAAGTGCCAAACTGGAATAGGCTGCCTTATTATGGTTCACTGGCTAAAACTCAGGGCTCTTCTCTGAAAAGCTGAAGTAAGCATATAAGGAGAATTCACTGACAGATGTCCCTTCCAAGTTTGGAGGGTGTGGAAGGTAGGTGGGGGGAAGGGTTGGGGGAGACTGGTTGGTTTGTTTAGGGTTTTTGTTGGTTAGTTTGTTTTGGGGCCATGCCTGACAATGCTCAGGGGTTACTCCTGGCAGTGCTCCATGGACAATATGGCATGTTGGGGATTGAACCCCACTCAGCTGCATGCCAGATAAGTACCTACCCACTGTGCTAGCTCTCCAACCCCTCCTTCCCAGGTCTGGAAGTCATCAGACTCTAGACTAAATAATAAATAAATAAATCACTGTATCACTGTCATCCCGTTGATCATCAATTTGCTTAAGCAGGCACCAGTAACTCTTCATTCATCCTAGCCCTGAGATTTTAGCAGCCTCTCTTTACTTGTTCTTCCCAGTGGTGCCACATTGGAGGCTCTTTCAGGGTAAGGGGAATGAGACCCAACATTGCTACTGTATTTGGCGTATCGAATACACCATGAAGAGCTTGCCAGGCTCTACCGTGCAGGCTGGATGCTCTCGGTACCTTGCCAGGTTCTCCGAGAGGAAAAATTAGGCATTCAAGGCCACACACTTCTGGGAGCTTTGTTTTATGGTCTCTGGATCTTGGCTGTTGATGGTAATACACGGCGCTGGGGGCAGTTTGTGGGTGTGACTGCCAAGCTACTGGAAGATGGGGGATCTGGGTGGAGGAGGCCCAGTCCCAATTCGAGCAGGCTTGGAGCTCTCAGCCTCGGGTCCTGCACACATGGGTTCCTCTGCTGATTCCTTCATGTGTGAGGCTCGTCTGAACATGTGGAGAGTGGCCTTGAACATGGCTGTGGCAGGCTTCCAGAGGTCTTCCTCTGCCGGGGCTCTGCTCGGGGCAGGGAGGGAAACTCAACCTAGACTAAATAATAAATTAATTAATAATAAATAATAAATTAAGAAAGAAAGAATAAATAAGAATAAAGTGGCAGAAGATCCAAGCAAGAAGCCTATATTTTCTGTTCTTCCTTTTGAACCCTAAACCTATATTAGCTGTGATCTAACACACCCTCAGGTACAGCCCCTTCCCTTAATTTCTTAGTACACAAAAGGGAATGACCTAGAAGGCAGTGTCCCAGGTCTCCAAGCTCTGTTCTCCGGAACCTGAAGAGTGGCAGACTGCTCTGGATTTCTCTTCCCTTTCCTCGCTCAATCCTCCGAGCACCCAGTTTGAGAAGCAGATGTCTAGAATCCTTCCCCACACCCTTTCTCCCTTCTAAGAGGGGAAAAGATCGAGGATCTTGGTAAATGAGCCACTGATGATTTTGAATGGAATTTGGTTGTTTTTGCTTAAGGACCTGGAGAAAAGAGATGAGGAAATGTGAAACCTGTCCCCATATCTGACTCACGGAAATTTTTATTCAATTTTTGTCATAAAGCTCCCCAGGGGTTTATAGAGCCTTTTCATCTCCCTGAGACATTCTCAGTGAAGTAGTCATTATTCATTAATCGTTTGTGGCAGAGAATTTGCTTTCTGGGCAACAACAAAAAAGTTTGTGCGTCAGGTGGGTGTGAGGTCCAGAACAGAAGCTACTTCTAGTGCCCGGTCACATCTGAGTTACCAGAATAGCTTATTGTATTGCCAGACCCTGGAGTTCTTATCTCTGCCTGGGTGAAATGCAGAAAAATGTGCAACCTTGAAATACAGAGGCCCATTCACTCTCTTAGGTGAAACCCAAAGAAAAGAGACTGTTTTGGAAACAAATTAACTCCCCATGGCTAGCAGATGCCAAAGGAAGACAACAACCCATTCAAAGGTAAATTAATCCTTTGTACAAATAACCAAACCTGAATACCAAGACCAGTGTGTGGACACACACATCCATTTAAAATGTCCCCACTTTGTACGATATGCCCCAGTCTCCCCCCTTGAACAATCTGATTGCTTGTCTAAAACTACATGCATCTATTGCCCCAGGATCCTGAGTTTTTCCATTAACCATTTCCTTCCAAGCCCATGTGGGCAGACTTGCCCTAATTAAACCCTCCTTCAATCAGAAAGTGAAAAAGTTACAGCAAGTGAAAAAAATACAGAAACGCTCTCATGTTACTACCCTACCGCCCACCAGGCTTCCTTTTCAATGGCAGTCCCAGGCAATTCCGCTCACTGTAGGCTCTAACTCACAGCTCAAGATCACCACTGAGGATTCTGCTAGCCCTGAAGTTCTGGCTATGCATTTGAATCACCTACAATACTTTATCAAAATAAAATACCTCTTCTAAAAATGACCCCATAAAGATTTTACTTTATTTGGTTTAAGGACAACGAAGACATTGAAGTTTGTTTAAGGTTCTCTAGGCGGTTAACACATGTAGCCAAAGTTGAGAACAAAGTTGAGAACTCATCCTTCTAATACCCTGAACTGTCAGCTTCTGGCCTCCTTATGGCCCATCTTTCTCAGTCTTTCTTTGCTGTGCTCATGCCTTAGGTTCTAACACTAGTGTTCAACAGCCCATCTAACATCTCCATCTTGAACCTTCCATTCCTGACCAACACTTGCCATCATTCCAGCCTACACTCTCCGTATCCCAACTCATTATCCCTCGAGGCCCAGAATCCACTCATCCTGTGATTTTCATAAGGTCATTCAACGTCCTCCCAGTCACAACTCCCTCCTACCCAAGCTTAGATTCTCAACATTACCACCACCTTTTACATATACCCTACACTCCCTGCCCCATTATTACTCTGTCCCTTCTCTGAAATCTGCTTAATAAATCACTCTCTTCTAATTAGCCACCAATCCTCAAAGGGCTGAATTCTTTATCTCTCCCTCCTTCAATCTGTTGTATGCAACTCAAAAGATGGTGCTTGATTTCTTTTGCCCTATATTCAGAATATTTTGATTCAGAACTCATCGCAAATTTTCTATGACTAACACCATGTAACCTTTTATCTAAATCTCCAGTGGGGTACTACTTGCTAACTCAAAGAATTATCTGAATTGAGATCTAAACCTAATGATATTCAAAAGAGTATCTGGTTTCCTATAGGGTCAAATAGACATAAGCTTTGCCACCACTGAAAAGAAAAAGAATTTCTAAAACACTGTTAAACATATCAGGTTATTGACACTCATTTCCCAGATTTATCTTGGCTTAAATAAAAGAACAAGAGGATGCTTAGGATTATTATTAGAGGTACAAAGCTATTGGTCTCATTTTAAATTCACACAGAGGTATATTTCTATTTTATCCCAAATATAGTAGTCCCTGCCACCTCATCCATCCTTTATAACTTCCTGCAGATACCATCAAAACACTGAGTTAGCTAGGTTCATTTGTCACATCTGGATTCCTTACACACATATCAGGTTCTTATTACCCATAGGTACATGACTAAAGCCCATGTGAACTTTACCTTGAGATCACTGGTATCTACCAAAAAAAATCTATCAAAACTTAAATTAGAAAAAGAAAAAGAAAAAGAAAAAGAAAAGAACAAGAATATATATAATCCAAGAACTCATCCAAAAATTAAATCCAGGGGCCAGAGAGACAGTACAGTCGGTAGGGTGCTTGCCTTGCACACAGCCAACTTGGACTCAGTCCCTGGCATCCCATTTGGTTCCCAGGTATGATTTTGGAGTGCAGAGCCCAGGAGTAAGCCCTGAGCACCACCAGGTGTGCCCCCCTCAAAAAAAAAAACAACAAAAAGAGCATCATTTCACAACTCTCTTCATAAAGCCAGTCTAACTTGAATCCCCTATGATACAAGAACATCTGAAAAAAGAGAATTATACATTAATCTCTCTCAAGGTAATAGATGCATAAATCCTAACAGAAACATGGGCAAATTAAGTCTAGAGATGTATGAGCAGAGTTGTATTTCTGGGTGATTTCCTGCATTTGTTCCAGGAATACAAATAACACACCTTGAATATTTGAATATCAATCATATAGTTCAGTGTTTCTCAATCTTTTTTTGACAAAAGTTCCCTTCTGCTCTTGTTTTCTTTCTGAGGCCTTCCTCTCCTACCAGTCGGCACCCTGGTCTCCTGCCATGATCCCCATTTACCAATTTTCACCTGTGGTGAGATAAAAAGAACAGATTGACAGTTACCACAAAAGACAGGCACTGGTGGTGAGTAAAACATGTGAAAGGAGTCAACAATATGGTGATGAATGGAAATTAGTCTTTTGGAGGTGATCATAAAGCAGGGCATACAGAGGGTGAACTGGAATGCTGCATATGTGGACTCGGTTAATGTTAATAGCAATTCTATTTTAGGAAAGTTGTATTATTTTGAAAGATAGAGTGAAATCACAAGGCCACTGGCTCCAACATAAATATTCAATTTACTTGAATTTTTGTCTTTGCAATAAACAATGAAAATTCTAACTAACTCTAATTATGTTCAATTATTTCGAGTTACAAGACTAATGAAAAATGTGCAAGAGCCTAACAGAAAGCTACAAAGCAAAACAACTTCTGTCTAGGAGAACCCAAATACATAGAAAGGCACAAACTTCTCAGATTCAGAGCATAGAACTTAGTGGAATGAGAAGAAGCTGCGATTCAGATCATGGCAGTAGAGGTGGATGGACACAGATGTTCACAGAGAGATGCCCAGCCAGCCATTCCCAAACTGTCAACCATCTTGGGCAAAGAGTCATTTCCAGGATTCATTGTCAGCCTCCCTCACCTCACTGCAGGGTTTCATGTGCTCAGCTGCCTCATCTCCCCATCTCCATAAAATCAGATAGAACAGAACCCACAGTGCCTTGCAGGAGGAAGTGGATTTGTCAGGTGGGAGATTACCTTGATCTCTCAGCTGCCTCTAAGAGCATGTCCAGAAAGATTCTAGAAGGAGATCTAAGGGGAGAGAGACAAACTTGGAAAGAGTTAAGCAGGAGGTATTACACAATTTGTGTGTGTGTGTGTGTGTGTGTGTTCATCTCTCTTTCTCTGCAATATCAGACTCCTTACTGATAGATGGTCATGACTACCCCGAGTGGAAGATAAGCAAAGGGTGTCAGAGGTTTGAAAGAGCCAGCCAGTGTTCCATCAGGAAGATGCAGAGGCAAGATGGTCCCACCATAACCAGCTAAGCAGCCACACCTTTCATCTGCATATCTTGAGTAGAGAACAAGTAGAACTCAAAGCAAGCATCACCCAGGCATGCCAGTTGAGAGCTCATGAATATTTAGTTCTCATGCGCTTCATAACAATATGCTACTTCAGAGTCCTTTCAGACCTTCCTATAAATATTCATCACACATTTTTCTATTTCCTTCCTTATAAGCTCCTCGGTACTGTGCTTAGCTTCTTCTGATTTCTATAGATAATTATTCCTCTTTTTTTCCTTTTTTTCTTTCTGGGTCACACCCGGCAATGCTCAGGAGTTACTCCTGGATCTGCATTCAGGAACTAATCCTGGCGGTGTTCAGGGGACCCTACGGGATGCCACGAATCGAATCCGGGTCAGCCATATGCAAGGCAAACGCCCTACCCACTGTACTATCACTCCGGCCCCAACCTAGAGAATTATTCTTAAGTAATACAAACTTTTTACAGGTCCATCCATCAGAAAGATGCTCAACCTGACTTTCAAGAAGAGAGAAAGTTAGGACTTGTCACCTTGCCGGGTCATTTACATCTGACTCAGAGACCTTCAGCCAAATAGAAACAGGAGCTGGGGGCTGGAGAGATAGCACAGCGGGTAGGGCGTTTGCCTTGCAAGCGGTCGACCCGGGTTCAAATCCCAGCATCCCATATGGTCCCCTGAGCACCGCCAGGGGTAATTCCTGAGTGCAGAGCCAGGAGTAACCCCTGTGCGTCTCTGGGTGTGACCCAAAAAGCAAAAAAAAAAAAAAAAGAAACAGGAGCTGAAGCCACGTACATTGACAAGGGGAAAGAGGTGGAATATGGCAGGAGACTCAGGCTGGCCAGACACAGAACAGCACCTGACGCCTGTGAGAATGACCAGTGTAAGTTGAGTCAATATCGCTGGAGTGCTCCAAGTGATGATTTGAGAGTACACCGTGCCATCCGGGTCTCTCGGGCTGTAGATTGCAATTCTGGACTCAGCACACAAAGGAATGTTGACAGAGAACACCCAAGGTGCAGAGAGGCATTTGGGAGCCAGACCACACCATTCATCTAAGTTTCTGCAATGGGTTCCAGGTCCTATGAGAAATAGAATTCCAGCCCTGCGGGAGAAACCAGTCTGGTGCAACAGGAGTAGGAATCCTGTTAACACAACCAAAGACAATGAGGCTTTGGCACAGAGTACGGTGTTCAATCTCTGTAGGTCTCTCCTGGAAAACATTTTGGATTCTTTGTCTAAAGTAGATCAATAGTATTAAGTCAGGCCAAGGTGACACATTCCCAGGGGGTTGAGAAGAAGCAAAGGTCAAAGTTCAGCAATTCTTGGCTTCAGGTCTGACTGTGCCATTTACAAGGTTGACCCTGAGCTCCTCACATCACTTCCCTCGGCCTTTGTTTCCCCTTTCGTAATATGAAGACAATAGCACTGACTGAGCGAAGAATTTTCTTCATCCAAAGAATTGTATGAAGAAAATACAAAGTAGCACACAGTCAAGCTACTGCTTAACCATGATTGTTATTAGAGTTATGATCATGGTCAAGGTGATGATGACTCACTTCCCGCGCAATCATAAAAATATCAGTGAGTTTATTAAATCTGAAGTTAATCTTATAAGACAAAGGGGAAAGATCCCTAACAATATCTCTGTAGCTAACGAGGGGACAAAATAATTGCCTCCAGCCCCTAGGAAGATGATATTGTGTGAGCGCTCTGAGAAGTGTTTCTGTGTAATGCTCCCTCCCTGGAGTCTTACACTCATTAAACTTAACTTCAGGGTCCCCCAGGAAAAGATGTTGTCCATGAAGAGTATCAGCACTAAACCATCAACCCAGAGGTTCCCAGGCTCACACACCGACAGGAATTCCATAGTCAACATCAAGTCTTCTACATCCTGAACATCACCCTTGGGACCCTCCACCTGGCTCCAATCCTCACAGGTCCTGATGGGAAGGCCAGATAAGACTCACCCAGAAGCATCCCAGAGAGGAGAGATTCAGAGGTCAGCAGGACTCTGAGAAAACCTGCCCCAGTGCTGGTCAAGGGCAACCAAGAGCACAGGGAGAGAAGGTGACTCCCAGGGCTGGATTCAGGGGGTGATGGTTCCTGCTTCTGCACAGGTGAGTGTGCTCACAGATAACTTTCACCTCCTCTTCTTTCTTCATTTCTTTCCCCCCAATCCATTAAGCCCCCACTGAGAAATAAGAAACCAGCCTTGAGGAGTGGTTCTCTGCCAGACATGGTGAGTGTTGCAAAGGTGCTTAATCCTCATAGCAAACCTCTTGATTGGAACTCTCAAGTCCCACTTTGCAGAAGACAAATCTGAATGTGTTTAATGACTTGCCAAGTTCACCAAACTAACAAGGGCTGACCCTGGGGTTCAGATTCAAAAGTCACCACAGCAAGTCCCACGCTCTTGGCCTCTAGGCAATATGTATAGAAACCTTGTGTCAGTGTCAATCTCAAGAGTATTAACAGATATAGGGGCCAGAGAGATAGTATAGTGGATAGAGCATTTGCCTTGCACACAGCCAGCCCAGGTTTGATCCCTGGCATCCCACATGGATCCCCAAGCACTGCCAGGAGTAATTCCTGGGTGCAGAACCAGAAGTAACCCCTGAGCATAACTGGGTGTAGCCCCCCCAAAAGGGAAAAAAATAATATTAACAGAGAACAGAGATAGTACAGTGGCTGCTTTGCATGCGGCCAACCTAAGTTAGATCCCCGGCATTCCACATGGCCTTCCAAGTACCACAAAGAGTGATCCCTGAGCTCTACCAGAAACCTGTGGTAAGCCCTGAGCACTACCAGGTGTGACCCAAAAAGAAAAAGAAAAATGCAAAACAGACCTTTATGTAGATGTTTCATTCTATAAGTCAAGCTCATTGAGTACCATTACAATATGATTTATTGGGAGGAAGCTCATTCCAATAATACAAACATACAAGTTAGTTAGCAGAGTGGAAGGAGGAAGAGGACCCACTTAAAAGGAAAATTTGGGAGACAGGCTAGTTGACAATCAATAATTCACTTGCAGGAACTGTTCTAAAGTCACCGGGTCCCCAGGGCTCCTTGCCAGAGATGGCTTCAGAACCACAAGTAAAGACCCAAAGTAGTTCCAGATCCAGGGGCGGAAGCAATAGTACAGCTGGTAGAGTGTTTGCCTTGTGCAGAGTCAACCCAAGTTCAATCCCCAGCACACATATGGACCCAAAATCTGCCAGGAGTGATTCCTGAGTGCAGAGCCAGGAGTAAGCCCAGAGAAACCCTGGGGTTTGGCCCAAAAAAGGACAGTAAAGTAGTCCCAAACTTGGCTTGATTCAGTACCCAAATTTATGTCCTATTTCAGAGGTATGTGATCATGACCACCTAATCCTAATAAGTCATGTATTCTAGCACAGTCATTCCTTCATCTGTTTTTGCCTTTCACAGACCTGCTTATATGATAACCTAAGTCACTTTCTCTATAACCTTTGCCTTTAAACATCAATGTAGTGTTCTTCTATCTCAAAGCACCTCCCAACCTTTTCATTAGCTGGGATCATAACAATATCAATGCAGAGAAGAATTTGAATTGTCAGAATCATTGCAGCATCTATACATAGACCAATAATGCTCTCCAGAAATAAGCTACCAGCCCTGGAAGCCAGTAGCGGGGAGAAGAAAGTTTTCTTAAAGAAAGTGAAAGGGTCTTAGTAAGTGATGTGTTTATGGTGGTCTGAGCGGGGGCAGGAAAGGCGTATGGAATTTCTCCTCCAGCTTTTCAGGACACTTGGATGTTTGTCAACACTCTTAGGAGATGAGTTTTTATCCAAACATTCAAAGTCTGTGTATCCTCCTGCACAGCCTCCTATGTTCTAGATTTCACACCCATAAGTTCTCAGACCTGGGCCAGAGAGATAGTACAGCAGGTAGGGTGTTTGCCTTGCTTGTGGTTGACCCTGGTTTGGTACCCAGCACTCCATATGGTCCACTGAACCCTGCCAGGAGTGATTCCTGAATCCAGAGCCAGGAGTAAGCCTTGACCACCTCCAGGAGTAGCAAAACTGGGGGGGGGGGGGCTGGGGGGGAAGTTGTTAGTCATCTGAGAATCTCTACATGAGGCTATCTGGTAGGCTTGGATATTAATTTCAACAGTTCTCTTCAATTCATTTACATAAAATGTTTTTAAAAACTAAAAGGGCTAGAAAGACAATACAGTGGCTAGGCTAAAGTACTTGCCTTGTAGGCAGCTAGCCCAGTTCTGTCCCTGGAATTCGCTCTCCCAAGCACTTCCCAGAGAGATTCCAGCATACAGAATCAAGAGATGTGGCCTGAGCATGAGTAGACGTGGCACGCAAGAACAAAATAAAGTTATGAAAAGATATTTCAGGGGCCAGAGAGAGCGATAGTACATCTGGTAGGCATTTGCCTTGCATGCGGCCGACCCAGGTTCGATCTCCAGCATCCCATATGGTTCTCCCAGCACCACTAGGAGTAATTCCTGAGTACAGAGCCAGGAGTAACCACTGAGCATCGCTAGGTGTGACCCAAAAGCAAAAAAAAAAAAAAAAGATATTTCAATCAACTGTTAATCTCTGTTCTTTAGACACAGATATAACTCTGAGAGTTTCTCCTATTTGAGAAACCATCCCTTGGCTCGACTGAAAGTTCTCAGGGGTATTTGTCCTTGAGAACTACTGCCTTCAAGTCCCTCCCTTCGTCAGCCTTCCACAGTCACATTCAGATCAAAGGAGCAGTCACTTTCAGGATCCGCCTCTACACAGAAGTCCCTATTAAGGATTTTTACAACTAGGGATCAAGACGATCCTTTCTCTCTGTTCCTCAGCAAAGCACACAACTGGCACATGAGCTAAATCCTCTAGGGTGCTAGTCAGAATGTCTCCAACCCTAACCATAATAGGACTCTGCAGCAGGTCTTGTTAAAATGCAGTTCTGATTGAGGAAGAGTTTCAAGCGAAGCAGATTCTGCATTTCTACGGGGCACTGAGTCATGTCACGGCTGCAGGTGTGCAAGACACACTTTGATGTTCAGGTGCTAAAGATCAATCACCACAGCCTGGGAGCACCTGTCCCATCTGGGGAGAAGGAAAGAGAAAAAGGAACAACAGAGAGCCAGTCAGGGCCCCTCTGAGAAACATCAATTTTCTTTTCCCCAAGCGCCTAATTAATGATATAGAAAGATTCCCTAAGACAAGTTGTTAGATTGTTATCTTTTTTTAATGCTTAACATATAGAACCATGCATACAATTTTAAACAACCATTTCTATTTTTTGAAGAAAAACTAAATATATATATGCCTATATACACACATATATATGTATACCTATTCCTTATATAAGCCATGACTAATCACGAGAAGATACACAAGAAGCAGGTAGCTTCTGAAGACAGGAGCTAAGTGACTGGGGAATTAGAAGGGGAAAGCTCAGGAGAACTTATTTTCACTGTTTTTCCTTTTGAGTGTTATGATATAGACACATAGTTCCTGTTCAAAAAACTAGAAGCTAAAAGTGAAATATAATCCTTCTTGCTCTTCTCTCTATACCTCTAGCCACCAAATATTCAATGAAATTGATTCATTCAGCAAACACTTTGCACCATCTTCCTGCCAAGACCCTGGGTAGAGATCATTTTTGAAACAGGGATCAGGGTCATATTATCTGTGTCATTGCTGAGAAAACCCCAAAAAGTGTGCAGTATCTGGAGGTCCTGGGGGATCACAATCTCCCCCATGAGATCCCAAAAACCTGTGACGGAGGACAAGAACAGCTGGCCCAAGGTCTCTGTCAGTGGAAAAATTACTACCCACCTAGGTCACCCTCAGAGAATGGGTGGATGGAAAGAACCTTCTGTTTCTGGAGAACAAAGCTCTAATCTGTAGCAAGGAATCTTGGGTGTGGGAACAATAACTTCCTCTAAAATGTCTTGAAAGAACCACATCCTCTATTTAGAACTTCCTTATTTGCCCATGTGATTTCTGACTGAGATACCTGGCCTGGCTAAATTACTGAGTTTTCTCGGGAGCTGAAGTGATAGTACAGCGGGTAGTGCGTTTTCCTTGCACACAGCTGACCTGGGCTCAATTCCCAGCATCCCATATGGTCTTCAAGCACCGCCAGGAGTAATTCCTGAGTGCAGAGCCAGGAGGAACCCCTGAGTATTGCTGGGTATGACCCAAAAAAAAGCAACAACAACAACAACAAAAATAACTAAGTTTTCTCATATTTTTCTCTTACCCTATTTGCTTTTTTTGCTTTTTTTTTGGGGGGGTCACACTTGCCAATTCACAGGGGTTACTCCTGGCTCATGAAGTCAGGAATTACTCCTGGCGGTGCTCAGGGGACCATATGGGATGTTGGGAATCGAACCCGGGTCAGCCGCGTGCAAGGCAAACACCCTACCCGCTGTGCTATCACTCCAGCCCCTCTCTTATTCTATTTGATCTCTTGTTTTCCATTAAGTAATTACTCCGACCTGTCTGTTATTTATATTGTTCCCTGAGATGATGATCCTACACAAAGATAAGGCAATTATGTCAGCACCTCTTCATTTGTCATCCAGTTTCTGATAACCATTGGTCTGTTTGTGAATTCATACAGGCCACTCACGTCTTAAAGGTCAGAATGACTTAGCCACAGCCACAGTAAAGGCCCTATGAAGATTTCCTCCATTGTAATATTCCTTCCTTACTAAACAACTACCCAGGGTTATTATAGGCATTTTGTTCTTTTCAAAGTACCTCTGTTGTTAACATCTCTGTCCTCCCATAACTTTCAGAAGCCCAGCTAAGACTTGCCTTCAGCTCTCAAAGATGAGTAAACTCTGGCCTCTCCAGTAGGATTACATCATAAACTATGAACACAGAGAACTATGCCTGTATCTGTCAGCTTCTGGAGTCATTTCCTCCACCACATTGTGCTCCCAGCCCCTTTCTTAAGAGAATTCAGTTTCTCAATCCCATAATTCCATCATCTCTTTTATATCCCCAAATCCACAAGTTTAAGTTCCCGTGATGTGCCATGTTACAAGCTCCTTCTTTTAGTTATCTAATTTTTTTTTGGCTTTTTGGGTCACACCCAGCAATACACAGGGGTTACTCCTGGCTCATGCACTCAGAAATTACTGCTGGCGGTGCTCAGGGGACCATATGGGATGCTGGGAATCGAACCTGGGTCGGCCCTGTGCAAGGCAAATGCCCTACCCGTGTTATCGCTCCAGCCCAACCTTCTTTTAAATGATGCCAAATCCTTGGAATTTTGTTTGGTTTTTGTTTGGGGACTACATGTAGCTGTACTCAAGGCTCAATCCTGACTTTGTGCTCAGAGATCACTCCTGGTCATACCGGGGACCATATTTGTTACCAGAGATTGAATCTGAGTCAATCCTGTACAAGGCAAGTGCATTATCCACTGTACTACTTCTCCTACCCTACAAGAACCGTCTTTAAAGTCCTACTTTTTGGAGCACAGAAATATACTAAAGCCATCAGTTTGCTAATAGATTTTATTTTAAGTCTTAATTTTTGGGGGGACCACATGCAGTAATGCTCAAGGGTTATTCCTGGCTCTGCACTCAGGAATTACTCTGGGCAATGCTCAGAGAACCATATGGGATTCCAGGAATAAAACCCAGGTGAGCTGCATGCAAGGCAAGCACTTTGCCTGCTGTACTATCCCTCTAGACCCCCATTACATTTTAAATTTTAAAGATAAAACTTGTCTTTTCTTATGCCGTTAGATACAACTTTCTATTATGATAAATTTAATTATATCAAGTAATGTTCGAGTTAAAATTTTAAGCAACCATACTTGATCTTTGGCTAATGTTCCCTTAGATGAAAATTTCAAGGACTAAATGCTAACAAATAATTTTAGCAATGATCACAACGAAATCCTTTCAAACAATTCAGAATAAAGTCACACATCAAAAAAAAATTATGAAAGCAAATAATCCTAAATATTTAAACTTGAATATCACTGTATCGCTGTCATCCCATTGTTCATCAATTTACTTGAGCAGGTGCCAGTAATGTCTCCATTCGTCCCAGCCCTGAGATTTTAGCAGCCTCTCCTTACTCATCTTTCCCAACAATTATAGGCTCTTTTCAGGGCCAGGGGAATGAGACTGTTATTGTTACTGTATTTGGCATACTGAATACGCCACGGGGAGCTTGCCAGGCTCTTCTGTGAAACTTGAATATAGAAACATATATATACAAAGTTTATATGTATAAACTTGATTAATTGCTATTAAATTTTTTCGACAACAATCACAAATGTAACATACCTGATATTTCCAATCCTTCAAAAACCTTCTTAAGTATTAAAGCAATTTTTGTAATTACTGAATGAAAAGTACACATTTAAATAAATCAAATGATCTTCATTTAGCAGTCAAATCAAACATCAATTTAGTTAAATGCATTTAGCTAATCATGCTCCATATCTCAAATCAAATTAAGCAGACACTCTTAATGCTTCAACACCTTAAATAGTGTACATATTCAAATATGTATTCAAGGCCACATTAAGTAAAGCGATTGTCACAAAGAGGATTGCCTTCCATACAAATCCCACACAAGATTATCAATATAGTGTATGAAAGCATACAACCATATGACAAGAATTATCCTACAAACTATATGCATAATTTGCATTAATTATGTAATTTTAAGCTTGTCAGATTCAAGATAAGGGGTTTGGTTTCAGGGATTTGGCCAAAAACTTTAAGACTGGGAGAGGGGAACGTACGTGATCTTCCTTGAAAGCTTCAGCCCATCTAGAATGTTAACCAGTTGAACCCCTACCTATAATAGACCTGCTATAGACCCCAAGATACTACAACCCCCAACTATCAGCCAGAATTGAGTCCATAACCCAAGGCATCATCTTTCAACATTACTCATATTCAATTCTTTTTTTTTCTTTTTGGGTCACACCTGGCGATGCACACGGGTCACTCCTGGCTCTGCACTCAGGAATTACCCCTGGTGGTGCTCAGGGGACCATATGGGATGCTGGGAATCGAACCCGGGTCGGCCGAGTACAAGACAAATGCCCTACCCACTGTGCTATCACTCCAGCCCCACTCATATCCAATTCTTATATTCTTATTTAACTTTGGTGTGGGAGGGTGCGGTTTTCCCATTGATATGGGGCAGCCAGGGCCACATCCAGGCAATGCTCAGGCCTGAAAAGTTTATACCTGGTGGTATAAATGTCAGGGTCACCTGCAGTGGTGTTCAGCCATGCAATGCCACGGATGGAACTCAAGGCATAATAGTCCACCCCTTTGGGCTATCTCTCAGTGCTTATCCTGCAAGTTTTATCTCTCCATTTGGATAAGTGGAAGTTTGTTATCCATTGTTTGCGTAGTAACTTTCCTCTTTGCAGTCAATTTTCCTTAAAGAGGTTGTTTCTTCTTTAGGCCTTCCATCCATTCAGCAACAACCATGGCTGTTTGTCCCCCTTTCCTTCCGTTTGTTGTTGTTTCCGCTACTGCTATTGTTTTAGTCATCCCTGTTGTTCGTGGTGTCCAGAGTCCATGCACTCTTGGTTCCATTCAAAAACTGTTTATAGGGGCTGGAACAATAGCACAGCGGGTAGGGCGTTTGCCTTGCACGCAGCCGACCCAGGTTCAATTCCCAGCATCCCATATGGTCCCCCAGCACCGCCAGGAGTAATTCCTGAGTGCAGAGCCACGAGTAACCCCTGTGCACTGCTGGGTGTGACCAAAAAGAAAAAAAAAAAGAACAAAAAATAACTGTTTATCGACTTGCCAGTTACTAAAGAAACAGCAGTGATGGGGCCAGACTGATAGTACAGTATGTAGGGCGTTTGCTTTGCATGCGGACAACCCGGGTTTTATCCCTGGCACCCATATGGTCCCTGAGTCTGTCCAGAGTGATCCCTGAGCTCAGAGCTATGAATAAGCACTAAGCACTCAAGGGATGCCCCTTCCCCCCAAAAAAGGAACAACAATAAACAAAATTGGCACAAATCCATCCATGTTTCCAGCATCCTAATATCAAGGTTCAATTTCCCCAAATAATTTAAGCATTGTTTACACCGAGCATAAAGCATATTAGGAGAAAGTAAGTGCTATTGGGGGGCAGGGGGCAGTGGGGAGAAAACACACTTGGTGGTAATCAGGATTCTGTGCTCTGGCCATGCCTGGTGATGCTCAGGTCATACGTATGTAGTACAAAGGATTCCGCTCAGGCTTGCAGCCACAGTTGCATACAAGGCAAACACCTTCACTTCTGTACTATCTCTCCGGCCCAGTAAGTGCCATTTCTTTTCAAACTGAACAGAGGAGAGAGAGAGACAGTGGGTGCTGGGATACAAGAGAGCTTAGCTGTGAACAGGAGGCTTAAGGAGGTTTTAGAGCACTTGTGCCTAATCTCAGAATTGGGGATGACAGGAGGGCAGGGGGAGAAGGAATCATGCTGCTGTCTGGAGCAGGAGAGTTCCCTGGAGAGGGGTCAGTTCATGCAGAGGCCCTGAATCATGCCTGGCCTGTTCTGAGAGGACTGAGTTAGGAATGTGTAGCAAAAACAAAGGAAAGATCAGGAAGAGGGCAGAGCAGTAAAAGAGAGTTACAGAGCTGTTTCCCATCAAGCAGGGCAGAGCTCGGAGACCATTGTGAGAATTCCTTGTTCTGGGTGCTAACAAGAATCACCCCCGCTGTTCTTCATAATAAGGAAGTAGGACATGCCAGCCAAGAGCAATTTCGATAGTAAGATATGACGGTGTCTTGCGAAGAAAGGGCAAGAAGTAGTACATGTAATGAAGACAGAGCCAATATTTTGCAGAAGAGTTTCAATGAGGGGCAAGAGACAAAAGGATCAAACATGATTTGGTCTGAACCATAGTATTGGTAGAGAAAGACTTTTCTTTTTCATCTAATAAATCATTGGACTGGAGCGATAGCACAGGGGGTAGGGCATTTGCCTGGCATGCAACAGACCCAGGTTTGATTCCTCCACCCCTCTTGGAGAGCCTCGCAAGCTACCGAGAGTATCTCGCCCACACAGCAGAGCCTGGCAAGCTACCCATGGCATACTCAATATGCCAAACGCAGTCACAACAAGTCTTACAATGGAGATATTACTGGTGCCCGATCAAGCAAATCGATGAGCAACGGGAGGGCAGTGCTACAGTGCTAACAAACCATTAGTTTACAATCATACATTGACATCCGCACTGTGATAGATACCAGGATACAAAATATTGAAATGTTTAGTAACTCTCCTCCAACCAGGAGTAAGAAAATCCAAAAGGGTAAAGAGATATTTTTACTGCTAAAATATAGGACCATTAATAACTTCCCTGAAATTCAGGGAAGAGAGTAGAAAGGTAGATTTGGAGACAACCAAATAACTCTCCAAGAAAGTATAGAATGTAAAAAGACAAATATAGACATTTGGCAAAACTATGGTGTGCTTGTAAAAGCCAATTGTCCATAATTGCTAGAGGGTGTATTGATTGACAGTTGGGTAGAAAACAATAGCAGAGGGGCCAGAGAAATAATACAGCAGGTAAGGCACTTGCCTTGTATGCAGCTGAGCCTGGTTCGATTTCCAGCACCCTGTATGGTTCCTTGAGCCCACCAGCAGTGTTCATTAAGCTCAGAACCAGGAGTAGGTCCTGACCAGTGCTGGTGTGGCCAAGAACAAAAGCAAAAGGACAGGCAGCAGAACCTGAGAACTGGTCTACAGAACAAAGCTGATCAAGGGTGGGAGGTTGTGCAGGAGGAGTGGACTCTGAGACACGGTGGGGAAAAGTGGACACTCTAGTGGAGGGTGTTTTGTTAACAATATTTTAAATTACAGTATTTCAATTAAAAAGAAAAAGAAAAAAGAAAAGGTTGAGTATGGGGCTGGAGCAATAGCACAGCAGGTAGGGCATTTGCCTTGCACGCAACCGATCCGGGTTCAATTCCCAGCATCCCATATGGTCCCCTGAGCACCGCCAGGAGTAATTCCTGAATGCATGAGCCAGGAGTAATCCCTGTGCAACGCTAGGTGTGTCACCCTCCCCCCCCCAAAAAAAAAAAAAAAAAAGAAAGAAAAGGTAGAGTAGGCAGCTAGCGTGATAGTACAGCAGATAGGGCATTTGCTTTGCATGTGGCTGAACCCGGTTCGATCCCCAGCATCCCATATGATCCCCTGAGCACAAGCAGGAGTAATTTCTGAGTGCAGAGCCAGGAGTAACCCCTGAGCACCGACAAGTGTGGCTCAAAACAGAAAAGGGAAAAAAAGAAAGGTGAAGTAAAATTGTGGTCACAGAGGACATAGGGAAAACTGAAAAAAAAAAAAATCAAATATTATCCTAAGGGATACTGTGAAGTTTAGCAGCATTGATGTGGAACTTGGGGAGCAATTGGCCAATCCAACATACCTGTGGCTTTTCATTTTGTGGAAGAAGTGGGAGGTTATTTCTTAGATGGAATTGTTGACATTCATGTTTCTCCACCCCTGCTTATGGTCCCGTGGAAAACACTCCAGAGGCATGGCGTTGGGGCAGAACCAAACCACAGTAACAAGATTCATCCTGTTGGGCCTCACCGATCAGGAAGACCAAAAGCAGATCCTCTTTGTCATCTTCCTGCTGATCTACTGTGTGACTCTAGTGGGCAACCTGGGCATGATCGACCTGATCCGAAGCAGCCCTGCCCTCCACACCCCCATGTACTTCCTCCTCAGTGTGCTCTCCTTCCTTGACATCTGCAACTCCTCCATTTTCACGCCCAGGCTGCTGGTCAGCTTCCTGACGACCGACCAGTCCATCTCCTTTGCAGGTTGCGTGGTCCAGATGGCCCTCATGATCGCCCATGGCACCGGGGAGTGTCTGCTCCTGTCCATTATGGCCTATGACCGGTTTGTGGCCATCTGCCACCCTCTCCTGTACCACAGCATCATGTCCAAGAGCCTGTGTGTTCAGCTAGCAGTGGTCACTTACGCTGGGGGAGTGTTCATCTCAGCTGTACAGACAGGGAATGTGTTCATCTTACCCTATTGTGGCCCCAACATCATTGATCACTATTTCTGTGACATCCCCCCGGTGCTCCAACTGGCCTGTTCAGACACGAGTGTGGCCAACATTATCTTGCTCTTCTTTTCAGCATTAGTCACTGTTCCTACAATTTCCGTTATCTTGGTCTCTTATGCCTACATCTTGGTCACAATCTATAGGATGAGGTCACCGGAGGCCCAGCGCAAGGCCTTCTCCACCTGTGCCTCCCATCTTACTGCTCTCGGCCTCTTCTACGGAACTGTGTTTCTTGTCTACGTTCAACCCAATCCTGAAAGTGCTTCAGCCTATAACAAGATCCTCTCTGTGTTCTACACCATTGTGATCCCTATGCTGAATCCCCTGGTTTATAGCCTGAGGAATAAAGACGTGAAGACAGCTCTACAAGTAAGAGTTCTTAATCTAAGTAGGAAAGGAATTTGTTCCAAAGGTGCCTGGTAGATCAGAGTATAAAAGAGAAGCCCAGAGAATCTAGCTGGCACAGGAATCAGAAGTCGGCCACAAAAATGGTTTGTGTAGGCTGTCACCCTTGGGAGCATCACTTCTGGGTGTTCCCAATGCTGCACTTAGCAGGGCTGCCCCTGTGAATTCACCACAGTTCAATTGTTGAACAATGTCGCTTACATTAGCTACTGGCACCCTCTCTAGCATCCCACCACATATTAGCTTTGACAATTTCCAGGTCACTTGCTGAAATTCTAATAAACACCATTTGCTAGCACAGATATTTCACAACTATTGCATCTATTGACATCCAGCAAAAATATCACTGGTCCTTGACTCACTTATGGTTCAACTTAAAAATGTTTTGACACTGGGGCTGGAGCGATAGCACAGCGGGTAGGGCGTTTGCCTTGCACGCGACCACCCTGGGTTCAATCCCCAGCATCCCATATGATCCTCTGAGCACCGTCAGGAGTGATTCCTGAGTGCAGAGCCAGAAATGGCCCCTGTGCATCACTGGGTGTAACCAAAAAAAAGCAAAAATAAATAAATAAATAAATAAATAAAACTTTAAAAATTGTTTTGACTTTATAAGTAATACATGGGACTGGGGAGAGTACAGTGGGTAGGGCATTGCACATGGCTGACCTGGGCTCAATCCCCAGCATTCCATAGCCCCCCCCCCCCCCGCCAGGTACTGTCAGGATTAAACTTGAGCGTAGAGCTAGGAGTAACCTCTGAGCATCACTGAATATGAGCCAAAACCAAAACAGACCAACCAAGTAATACACATTCAATGAGGAACAATACTTCAATGTGTGTCTATGGGGACAGAGGAGGTGGGGGAAGCAGGATGCTAGGAATTCAACCCAGACTGCTTGCATTCAAGGCATGTGCTTCACCACTGGATCGTATCCTTGGCCCCATACTTCAAATTTTAATTTTGTTTTCTCTGTGATTCTGGGCAGAGGCAAAGAAGTACATCTCCTCTTTAGCCAAGTGATCACTAAAGCAGATAAAATTTTTTTTCTTCCCTTTCAATGTCGTGTTCAGTAAGTTATAAGAGAAGTTTAACACTGGTAAAATGGGCCTTATGTTACATGATTTTGCCCAACTCTAGGCCTAATAAATGTACTCAGAGCACATTTAAGGTAGATTAGGATAAGTTGTGGTGCTGGTAAATTAGGTAACAAGAGCATTTTTAACTTGAAATATTTTCAAAATACAATGAGTTTACGGGATGTAACCCTATTGTAAGTCAAAGATCTGTAAATCCAATGACATCCCACATCTATGATGCCGTTTTACAGGGCTCTGGGAAACAGGATTAGGACTTCACTTCAGAAGTAACAATTTGATTTTATCTTTGTTTCAACCTTGAGATTCCCCAAATAAAGAAAGAAACATTCAATAACAAATCGCTAAAAGTACATTTTAACTAAAACAATCTTCACCACCAGATTTCAGAGAAAGAACTGTCTTTCTGATTATATTTGAGTGATTATCTATGTGGTATTTGCATATAGAATGGAATGAATACTCACTTGACTTTGTGGGAAAGAATGGAGCCTCCAGTATGGAACTCTCCACTGAAAAGTGTCCAAGGAATATAATGTACCTTACAGCATTAGTGAGCTATCACTTCTAAATAAATGCCGATTTAATAAAAACTTAAAGTCAATGCCATATGTTTCATCAAAACCACAATGTCTTGGTCTTTAGATAAAACTTTTTTATCATAATAAAAATCAATCTTACTTAAGCAGGGAAAATGAAGTGAATTTTGTTGTAAAACACAGCTGTCAACTGAAATTCTCTATCTTTTTTGAGATTTAAATAAAATTGGCTCAATCCTTATCTCATATGTGGTAGAATTCCTACATCCCTTGCCATTTGTCTAGGGAATTTGAGATAGATGGAGTTGGGATGTGAAAATCTCGTGTTGTACCTAGTTATCTATAGTTCTAAGTTCCACTGAATTCTGTCAGCTATGGCATATGAATTATGTCAGCTTACCCAAGAAAATGATGAAGCGATAGCACAGCAGGGAGGGTGTTTGCCTTGCACATGGCCTACCAGGTTCGATTCCTCCATCCCTCTCAGAGAGCCCGACAAGCTACTGAGAGTATCCCACCTGCACGGCAGAGCCTGGCAACCTACCCGTGGCATATTTGATATACCAAAAACAGTAATTTCCATGGGGAAATTAAGTCCTAAGCTGTCGTTGCTTAGTTGAGCCTTCTGTGTTAATGTTTTTGTTCATTGAGTTAGTTGGCTTCTACATTACATTCCCATCCAATCTAGTTGGCTCCTATGTTAGTATTATAGAGTTTAGAGATGTTACATAGCTGCAAATGTGGCCGCAGGCTCCAGAAAATCCAGAATATTTAACTGCACAGTGAGCTTATAGAGCAGTGCTTGTGGGTGGGTGTGGCTGCTGGGACTTCCAGAAGCACAAGGAGTGGGGCGGTGAGGGGAGTTTGCTGGCTCCCACTCAGAGAAGGTTGGGAGAAAGAAAGAAAGAAAGAAAGAAAGAAAGAAAGAAAGAAAGAAAGAAAGAAAGAAAGAAAGAAAGAAAGAAAGAAAGAAAGAAAGAAAGAAAGAAAGAAAGAAAGAAAGAAAGAAAGAAAGAAAGAAAGAAAGAAAGAAAGAAAGAAAGGAAGGAAGGAAGGAAGGAAGGAAGGAAGGAAGGAAGGAAGGAAGAAAGAAAGAAAGAAAGAAAGAAAGAAAGAAAGAAAGAAAGAAAGAAAGAAAGAAAGAAAGAAAGAAAGAAAGAAAGAAAGAAAGAAAGAAAGAAAGAAAGAAAGAAAGAGACAAAAGATTCTCGTAACTGAGCAGATTGCTGCAGAGATTTCTCCAGATCCTAATTATCTAAAATTTTAGAATTTCAGGAGCATGATGCTATTCTTCTCCTTTTTTTTTTTTTTTTTTTTTGCTTTTTGGGTTACACCTGGTGACCCAAAGGGGTTACTCCTGACTCTGCACTCAGAAATTACTCCTGGCAGTACTCAGCAGACCACATGGGATGTTGGGAATCCAACCGGGTTGGCCACATGCAAGGCAAATGCCCTACTCTCTGTGCTATCACTCCAACCCCGTGCAGCTGCTCTTGCAGCTGTGCAATGTCTTATGCTATTCATAACAAGCTACACAAAATAAATTGTCTATCATTGCCTTTTCGGCAGGTTTGAAAGGTGGTGGGAAAATTCCAAATAATAATGGTCAGACTGGTGTCGAAATATTGAATGTAATAAAAGTAAGGAGAGAGTATTATGGAAATTGTCTGCCACACAGAGAGGAGGAGGGTTGGGGGGGAATACTAAGAACTTTGGTGGTGGAAAATGTGCACTGGTAGAGAGATGGGTGTTTGATCATTGTATGACTAAAACTCAAACATGAAAACTTTGAAACTATCTCATGGTGATTCAATTAAAAAAGAAAGCATACCTGAAATTTTCAGCAATTTGACATTTCTGTGAAGCTCAGTCATGAGACAATGGAGTTGGCATCAGTCATGGCAGCAACTGTTGGGGTGTCAATGTGGTTGCCAGGGCTTCAACCATTTACACTATTTTTAAGATTACCAGGAGCTCACCCAGTCTCTGAATATCTAGAACTTTTCATTGGGTGGAATATCATTGAGAAATCACATACCTCTAAATAGTTGTCTGGTAGAAAGAAAAAAACTCCCAGCCCATGGCATAGCTTCTAGTAGATGCTCATTTGAAATCAGTTTCCCTAATTCCTCTAGAATTCTTTATTCTGGGAATTAAAGAGGCATTGGGTGCTGGCATCAATAGTGTAATCATGAAGAATAACACTTTCACTCCGCTCTTCTGTGGCCCGGCATCATTCATCACTATCCTTGGGAACCCTGTCCCTCCGCCCCAGCCTCAACTTGCTTGTGGTGTCTCTTTGTTCTCTCTCATCCTGACCACTTTCCAGGAGGAAGCCCTGAAATCCCTGAAGTGAAGCTCTCTGCCTCTCTGCCTTTCACCTTACCCTCATCTCTTCGGTGGCCTCATCATGCTCATATATGTTCAGTCAATTCTCAAATCTTCAGCTAAACCTTGCAATCCTGGGACAGAACAAGTCGTGACATCAGAGAGCAAAGTAGTGACTCTTGGGCTGGAGCGATAGCACAGCGGGTAGGGCGTTTACTTTGCACGCGGCCGACCCAGGTTTGATTCCCAGCATCCCATATGGTCCCCTGAGCACCGCCAGGAGTTATTCCTGAGTGCAGAGCCAGGAGTAACCCCTGTGCATCGCCAGGTATGACCCCCCCAAAAAAAAAATGTAACTCTTAATCTAGAATGGAGCTTGAGCCAAATACAAAAAAAAAAAAGATGATTATTTTCAGGACTGAACAGACAGTCCAGGGGTAAGTGCCCTTTCCTTCCACATCGTTGACCCTGATTTAATCACCAGCACCACATATGATCCCTGTATGCAATGCCAGGAGTGATGCCTGAGCCGGAGTAAAGCCGTGAGGACCAACAGGTGTGACCCCAAAACCAAATTAAAATTGAAAAGGAAAGAAAAAAAAAACAATGTGGAAGAGGCTGAAGGGACAGGACAATGGGTAAAACACTTGCCTTGCATGTTGACCCCAGGACCCCATAAGGTCCCCAAGCCCTGCCAGCAGTGATCCCTGAGTGCAGAGCCAGGAGTAATCCCTGAGCAATCCTGGGTGTGGCTAAAAAATATGAGATTTCAAAACACAGGTCATGATAAGAAAAATATAGCTTTATGAGTGAAGTTGGAGTCAGACTTGAACTTACACCGACCGGTGGTACTCTTGAAGCAAGACAAATATTGGATTCCTTGCCCTTGAAGTCACTGGGGTTCAGAAAATGACTCATAAGGAAACAGAGGCTCACAAAGAAGTGTTCCCAAGGTCCTCTTGACTCCTGCTCTTGCTCAGAAATTGCTTTGCTCTACTGAGTTAAGCTTCCTTCATAGGCCTTTTCTCTCCTGACTCACTCAGTGCCCGCCGTTGGCCTCTCTCATATCTCTGTTGTCCCAGACTAGAGATATGGCCTCGGTGCTGGTGAGACAGTGACAGCATTATGGCACATGCCTTGAATGCGTCCAACCAGGTTCAATTCCCAGTACCACGTGACCTTCTGAGCATTGCTCTGGGGGTACATCCTCAGCCCCAGTAGCCAACTATCATGAGTTGGCCTTGGGACTATCGCTTGGGAGTTTCCTCCACCAAAACAAACAAACGAAAAACAGTGGCCAATGATAGCACTTCTAAGAGAGCAGTGAAATCAACTCTTTTCGAATACTTGCTTCCTCACCAGTCCCTATTTCGTCCTGAGCTCTCCACCACCAGGAACAACAATCAGACACAAGCATATGTGTGCCTGGGACAGTGGTGAATGATTCCTATGGGGTTCGTACATTCCTACCGTGATGCTGATATTTTTTTAAATAATTTATTACTTTTTTAATTAGTGAGTCACAGTGAGGGTATTGTTACAGATTCACACATTTTCGTCTTGTTTTTCCCTCATGCAATGTTCGAGAGCCCATCCCTCCACCAGTGTCCATTCTCTACCACTTATGAACCCAGTATCCCTCCCACCCCCCTATCCCATCCCCCCACTCCACTCCACCTCTGTGGCAGGGCATTCCAATTTGTTCTCTCTCTCTCTCCTTTTGGATGTTGTGGTTTGCAATAAGGGTATTGAGTGGCCATCATGTTCAGTCTCTAGTCTACTTTCAGCGTGCATCTCCCTCCCCGCTCGGGATTTCCAATGTGATGCTGATATTTTTTTCTTGGGATGCATTTCTCACCTTCCCAACTAAGACAGAATCCCAACTTCGCTATTCATTTCATTCCCCTACCAAGTTCAACACAGGGCGTGATTCGTAATCAGGAGTCCAAGCTTAATTATGTATTTGTAGTTCACCTCTTCCTCTTCGGATTTTAGGCTTCTGGGCAACAGATGATTACAAGAATACTAGGACCAGAGAGACAGTCCAGAAGTTAAAGTGCATGACCCTCGTTCGACCCCCATCACAGAGCCAGAAGAAAGAGACCAGAGCACCACTAGATGTGGTTCAAACCATCTCCTCCTCAAAAAAAGAATACCAGTAGTTGTTCCCCTCTCATGTTCAGACCTTTTATGGAAACACTGCTACCCCCGAATGAAGGGTAAAATAAACAATTTTTTTAAATTTTTACTAATAGTGAATCACTGTGAAGTACAGTTACATACTTACAAACTTTTGTGTTTGCGTTTCAGTCATACAATGCTTGAGTACCCATCTTCCACCAGTGCTCATTCTCCACCACCAATCATCCCAAGTATTCCTCCCACCACCCCCACCCCATCCCCCCACCTCACCTCCCCTCTGTGGCAAGGCATTCCCTTTTGTTCTCTCTCTCCTTTTGGGTGCTTTGGTTTGCAATAGAGGCATTGAGTGGCCACTGTTCTCTATCTGTAGTCTACATTCGGCATGCATCTCCCAACCCGAGCAGGTCTTCCAAACACCCTTTACTTGGTGTTCCCTGAATGAAGGCATTTTTTCCATGAGTGGTAATTAGCACTGAGTATTTATTGAATATAACTTATGTGCCATGCTCTCTGGAATGCACGTTGCCCACACTATTTATTTAAGCCTCATAATAATTCTATGGGTAGGTTCTGCCTACAACACATAAGCGTCCATGAAGTTAACTTGAAAGGGGCGCAACAATTCATAGTCAGCAGAGCCAGATCCAGTTGATTCCAAACCCCAGGAACTACTCCAGTGCCCCCAAACCCCACAGAAAAGTATGCAACAATTTTTCCCTTTTTTTCTGCTTCCAACATATGCAAAAAAGTGCCTCCCATATTTCCCACAGAGCCTAGCATTTTATCCAGTCCCTAGGTTCTTGGTCTAGGAATTCCCAATTTCTTTGAAACACCTGAAAAGTAACTTGGAATTGAAAAAAAGAAATGGAGGACTGGAGCGATAGTACAGTGGGTAGGGCGTTTGCCTTGCACGCGACCGACCTGGGTTCGATTCCCAGCATCCCCATATGGTCCCCTGAGCACCACCAGGAGTAATTCCTGAGTGCAAAGCCAGGAGTAACCCCTGTGCAACGCTGGGTGTGACCCAAAAACAAAAACAAAAACAAAATGAAATGGGTGAGAGGAGGCAGGAGGAATTAGAAAAAAGGGGGAAAGGGGATAGGGAGAGCTCCGTGGTAGAGCACCTGCCTTGCAGGTTCAAGTCTACATGTCTGATCCCTGTCACTGCCACGTGTGCCAACGGTGATCTCAGCAGCAGCACCTGGTGCTAGAATCAAGTGTACAAGCACCAGTGTACTCGACCCCAGGTCATCGGAACAACAGCAGAAGAAAAGTTAAGGGAGGGGGGAGGGAGGGAAGAACTAGGAAATGAGAAGGTTCCTGGCCCCACAGCCTTGATGCCAGTCCTCTTACCATAAAAAAAAAAAAGCCCCAGTTCCTTAAACCATTACCTACTCCTTTCTCCACCCCTTCCTGGGTTTCTTTTAGTGCTAACATGGAGTTTTCTTTGTGAGTCACAACAAATAATGAACCCACTTCTTCCAAGAAGACATGTCCAAGCTGGCTTCAAGACGGAACAAGCAGTGACTCATTGATTGAATAAAAAAAATGCAGGACTCAGAGAAATGAAGTTGCTTACCATGGCTCACTCTAGCATCTCTTCCCAAAATTAGTGAAGCAGCTAATGTCCCAAGAGCTCAAGTTTTTCTTGTGCAAGAGGAGAATTTCAAAAAGATATCACTGGACCAGAGAGCTAGTACCAAGGTTAAAGCACTTGCCTACATGCAACTGACCTCGGTCTATCCCTGGCACCACAAAGGATCCCCTGAACATCGCCAGGAATGATTTCTGAGCACAGAGCCAGGAATAAGGCCTGGACACAACCAGATGGGTGACCACCACCCCCACCACCACCCACCACCCCAAAACAAAAACAAAAAGATGTAAACGGTGTAAAAAAATCTGTCAGTTTGACTTCCCATGAAACATTAACTCTCAGCACTACCAATAACCATATGGATAATTTAAAATATATATATACAGATGATTTTATATATATACATATACATATATATAAATACAGATGAGGTAAACTCCAGTAGAGGAAGTAGTAACTCTGATTTTCTCCCCAATTATTATATCATTATCATCATTAGAGGGATAAAGGTGGCCAAATAAGAAAGGAACATGCTTTCAAGTAAGCCTGGGTGAAGGACAGACTCCCAAAGCTGGTAGGAGGACAGTAGTAAGGCACTTACCTTGCACGTGGCCACTTCAACTGACCCTAGTGTGATCTCTGGCATGGCATATGGTACATTGAGCACCACCCAGTGTTACTCTTGAGAGACAGAACCAAGAGCCCCTGAACACTATGCATGACTATGTATGCTAACACGATGTATGCTATGCATGACCCAACCCCTGTTCCTGCCTCCCCCACCCAAAAAAAAAGAAAAAAAGCTTTCTAAGGAACACAAATGTAACTCAAGTGGTAGAGCACATGTCTTGCATGTATGAAGTACTGGGTTCAAAATATGAAAGCTTGTAACTGTCTCACGGTGATTCAATAAAATTAAAATAAAATAAGTACTGGGTTCAGTTGCCAGTATTGCAATTAAAAAAGAAAAGAAAATGGTAGGGCCAAAGACAGAGTAGAGTTGGAGAAGGCACTTGGCTTGCACAGTTCACCAAGTTTGATCTCCAGAACCCAACATGGTTCCCCCAAGCCCCACCAAGAGTGATCCCTGAGCACAGCCAGGTGTGGCCCCTCCCAAAAAAAAATTATAGTCATAGATTGTCAACCAAAAACTCCTTAAAACACTACTAGAACATTTACTGCTCCACCAAAAAAGAAGGAATAAAACGTAAATTTTCAGTAACATCTCCAAAGGATGAGATATGAGAAAAGTTTGTAAGATTTGGAGTATAAACTGAATTCAAGTGCTTTCATTTGGTATTTCCGAGAAAGGGAACAAATGATGAGAAATAGAAAGAGTTTATGACATTATAGTTCAGGATTAGGAGATACCAGAAGGGAAATAACTGAAATAAAATCCTGATAAGAAAACTATTGTTTGTTTGGGAAAAGAATTGTTTGTTCAGGTGAGCAATTCATAGTCCAGATGAAAGATCTGTTTGCCCAAAGAAGCCAACTATTTCTTCAGATAAATTGACTTGCAGGAAATTCATAAAACAGTGCGATTATGTATTGGTTTATATAACATCTTCCTAAGCTGAGTTTCCTAGGACAATTTGTGAAGTTACATTGGCACAGGAAGTCTCAGTTCTTAGTCCCAATAGCTAAATTATTAACTGTGAATATAAAATGATCACCGTTCTCAAGTCCTATTTACTATTTTTAAAAACCATGAGGGAGCAGAGAGACAGTACAGGGAACAGAGCACTTGCCTAACTTGGGTTAAGTCCCCTATATCCCATATGCCCCCACTCCCCAGCCCCCTAGGAATGATCCCTGAGCCCAGAGCCAGGAGTAAGCCCTGAGCACAGCAGGGTGTGGCCAAAAAAAAAAACACACACACACACAAACACACACACCAAAAAATTAAAACTAAAAATCATGGGAAGATAGGCTGGAGCAAGAGTACAGCTGGTCAGATCCATGCCTTGCAGGCTGAGCTGGGTTCAAGCATCATATTTTGTCTCCCAAGCCCCACCAGGTGTGATCCCCGAGCACAGAGCCAGGAGTAAACCTGAGCCCCCTAAACACCCCCGGTCCAGGGGCTGGAGCAATAGTACAGTGGGTAGGGCGTTTGCCTCGCACGCTCCCGACCCGGGTTCGATTCCAGCATCCCATATGTCCTCTGAGCACCACCAGGGGTGATTCCTGAGTGCAGAGCCAAGAGTAACCCCCATGCATTGCCAGGTGTGACCATAAAGGAAAAAACAAAAAACAAAAAAAAAGCAACCCTGGTCCTCCCACCAAAAAAAAAAAAAATCATGAAAAAAAAATTAAAATTAAAATTAAAAAATCATGAGGAGATAGTCTGAGCCCATGGAAAGTGAAGTTCATCTCAATCCTCCACCGAGATAGTCCATTAGGCTCTGGGGGCTTTACCTCCACCCACGAGTGGGTAGACAATTAACAGAGAAATAATTTCAAGTACTCAGGAGCTCACTGCCTTGTATATGAGTCTCAATGTGCCTTGGATGACAAGTACTTACCCAAGACTCCAGGAGAACTGAGAATAACAGGACATTACAATGGTAGTATAGACAACTTTTTTTTTTTAGTCACACCCAGTGATGCTCAGGGTTACTCCTGGCTCTGCACTCAGAAATCACTCCTGGCAGTGCTGGGGACCATATGGGATGCTGGCGTGATGCTGTAGAACCGGGGTCGGTCTCGTGTAAGGCAAAGGCCCTACCCGCTATACTATCGTTCCACCCAGTATAGACAATTTTAGAAAAGAAAAAAAAGTATTGTATCCTGGTCCCCCATCCCAAACTGGCTTTTGATCTAGAGAGACAGAGTGGGGGTAAAAAGCTTGCCTTGCACATGGCCACCCTCATTTTAATGCTCAGCACTTGTCCCAAGCACCACCAGGAGTGATCTCTGAGCATTGCAGGCTGTGACCTCAAAATGCCCCCAACCCCCCAAAAAAGAAAATTCTCAAATTCTATTTACTTGGGGGGGTGATGTTGCAGAAGAGGGTTTTGCCCAATCTGGGCCTCTTTGCCTCCTTCCAAATATTTTGAGCTGTTTGTTCTCCAAGAGTCCTTCCAATTCAAGCTTTCTGGGTCCTGACTTGCCCCTACTCCCGTAGATCCACCCTTGATTAAAAGAACATGCAGAGGGCCTGGAACGATGATAGCACAGCGGGTAGAGCATTTGCCTTGCAAGCAGCCGACCAGGTTCAATTCCCAGCATCCCATATGGTCTCCTGAGTACCGCTAGGGGTAATTCTTGAGTGCAGAGCCAGGAGCAACCCCTGTGCATCACCAGGTGTGACCCAAAAAGAAAAAAAAAAAAAAGAGCATGCAGAGACAGTAAGGGATGTCCACTCAGTTGCTTATATAGCCTTTACAGAAGCTTTCCTGTTGAGACATTCTTCAAGAGCTATCCTTTAAGACCAGGGACCTACACGCCTAAGAATAGAATTTATCACAATGCCACACACAAACACAAAGCTTGTCCTTCCGTGTGGCACTGGTCTATAAGAATGCAAAATCCACTTCCTGGAGGATCCTGCAGCTGACATAGCTAGGTTAAGAATATCAATACTG